>NW_003852413.1:21277144-21279894 GCF_000181295.1 Otolemur garnettii
CCAAAGCGCTTAGATTACAGGCATGAGCTACCAGTGCCTGGCCTACCAACTATTTTTGAAAGATTACAGTGATTATCCTTGAAGGTGGAACAGCTAAAGAGTTCCAAGCCTGCTCCTCCACCATAACTGGCTTGCTCCTTAAAGAAGATTCTTTTCAGAAGAAATAAAGACATAAAATACAAGTTTTGAAGAAATTTTTTTCAATACGGTATGGCCAAGTCAGGGAACACAAAACAGGATCAAGTCTCCAAGACGGATGAAAGGGGCAACTGGAAAACATGACCACTTTATAAGCTGAAGAGTGACAAACTGGAAATAACATCCCTTCCTGGCATTGATTCCAATGCCGGGCTGTCATATCATCTCTCTGTCCAGCAGTGTAATGAGAAAAAATTTAAAAATTCCAGTTCTTGAAATGCTCACCTTGTGGGCATGAGGTGATTGTAGTTATAAACTTTTACAAAAGACTTGATCTTTGATCGCTTGGCAATCTTCTTCTTGCCCATGGCAGCCGTCACTTTGCGGGGATAACGGTCAATTCCAGCCACCAGAGCATGGCTGTAGGGGCGGTCTGAGGTGCCATCATCTATGTTCTAAACAAGCAACAATTGATTATGTTACTCACTGAGGGCCTGTTTACACAAGTACAGAAAAAACACCCCCACCTCCAGCAGCCTGAGACCCACCACCACTGTAAAGAGAGAAAAATCACAATGCTATGCTAGATGCCCAAAGAGTTAACAAGATAGTGTTTATGTCCACTAGAAAAACTCTGGAAAGGCTTATGGGAGGTAAGAAATTTGAACGTAAGAATAGTTAACATTATGGAGTGTCTGCTTTGTGCCCAAGCTCTGTCCTTAGTACTTTACATTTATCAACGTCTCCAGAATTACACTTTTAGCAAAGAGCAGAGCCAGGACTCCAACTGCAGCCTATGTACAAAGACTAGTCTCAGGTAGGTGGGAGAAGTGGAACTAGAGGTACTCCCAAGTCTTCAGTACAGCAAAATCCACGGTGTATGTGGCTAGACTCTGGGGAAATCTCACAAGAGGCTCCAATAAAGTAGGTAGGATGCAAATCGTAAAGGGCCAGAATATAAGTGACCATGTTAACTAAAAACTATTTTCTTAAAAAGTCTCAGCTGCGGTATTTACTATCTGTTGACGTCAGGTAAATTAGTGAACACTTCTGAACCTTAGCAGTAGAAAGGAACCTCCCCATTATGGCTACAAAGATTGCTCACACCACCACCTGGAAGGCAGCGGTGGGCACCTAGGAAGCCTTCAGTGAGTATTGGTCATCATTACTTTTTTTTTTTTGAGACAGAGCCTCAAGCTGTCGCCCTGGGTAGAGTGCCGTGGCATCACAGCTCACAGCAACCTCCAACTCCTGGGGTCAAGCGAGTCTCCTGCCTCTGCCTCCCTAGTAGATGGGACCACAGGCGCCCGCCGCAACGCCCGACTATTTTTTGGTTGCAGCCGTCATTGTTATTTGGCAAGCCCGGGCTGGATTCGAACTCGCCACCTTAGGTGTATGTGGCTGGCGCCTTAGCCACTTGAGCCACAGATGCCGAGCCCATCATTATTTTTTAACAGTTAATACGTTAGGTGTCTAATTCAATTCATTTTTGTTTCTATTCTGCATCTTCCTCTCTCAATGCTTTCCTGCACGAATGCATTCAACATTCTCCGCCCCCTTGCTCTTGGCTACTGCCCCAGAAAGAGGTTCTGCATTTCAAGCCTGTCCTGCCCGCCCGCCGCCCGCCACAGCCGGCCTGGTCCCGGGACATAGGGCCAGAGAAATCCACGAGGCTTGTACCTTCACGATGACGGCTTTGCGTCCGGAGTAGCGTCCGGCCAGGACCAGCACCACTTTCCCAGGTTTCATGAATTTGCCCATTTCTGCAGAAAGCAAGAAGGGGCCGCTTAGAAATCTATTGAGTCAAAATTTCCTGAGCCGACTCCGGCCTGCAAGTCCAAGGCTTGGGCCCGGGACTTCAAGTCTGTGCTTCCTACCGTCTTGGCCCAGGCCACCTGCGGGTTCTGCTCATAGGACAAGATCTAGTACGGAGCTGCCAGAGACCCAGGAACGGAACATACCCGGCGCCGCCCTGGCCCTCGATCCCCAGACCGCGGATGGCGGCGGATTGGCGGACCCACAGCAAGATAACACTCACCGACAGCAACCACCAAGGCCTACAGCAGAAAGAAGGAAGAGCACTTCCGCTAACCTTTCACCCGGGGATTGGTGATCTCACTTCCGGTCCCGCCCCTCAGGTCTCGCCGCGCTACTTGAGTGGTGTTCGTTGTCTTGAGTAGCAGGAGAAAGAAGTTCCAAGGGGAAGGCGGAGTGGGCCGCTTATTTATTTGAATTAAACTTTATTAGCAGCGCCAGCAGACCAGAGCAAAGGAGTCTTGTCTCTGGCATGTAGAAGGATGAGCAGCGGCACGTTCACTGTTTAGATTTAGTAGATTTGTTTTGTTGTAGTTCCCTTCTCTGGCGCAGGGAGGGAGACAGTTTGAAGTTTCCGAACTTGCCATAGTGCACTTAGTTGGCAGCAGTATGCTAACAACTTAGTAAGGTTTCATAAGCTTGGTATGTCATATCTCACAGCTGTGTTCATGTGAACATGTGGCGGTGTTTTGTTGGGTGGCGTTCATTGTTGCGTGTTTTTGTGTTCTGGCAAGAAGGCTGGAGCTTGAATTAGAGCAACGAACAAAGATTTAATTTCTTGTTTTTTTTTTTTTTTT
>NW_003852413.1:21282586-21291618 GCF_000181295.1 Otolemur garnettii
TGACGGGCACCTGTAGTCCCAGCTACTTGGGAGGCTGAGGCAAGATAATCACTTGAGCCCAAGAGTTTCAGGTTGCTGTGAGCTATGATGCCACAGCAGTCTACCAAGGGTGACAATGACAACCAAACAAAAAAAGCCTTTTTAGTTTTGTACTAGAAAAAGATAATACAAGGCTATGCCATATGGCTATATCAGTTATTGCCCACCCTAAATGATATCCAGACAAATGGATTAGAATGCCAATTCCAAAAGCAGCATGTGTAGTGACATGTGTTGTAGGGATGGGACTGCAGGCCTGGGCGAGAGGGAATGATCTTGCCAAGGGCACTTTTTAGTGAATTTATTCAGGAAAAAAAATTTAAAAACCACTACTACCACCATAGCTGAGTTGATCCAGTGTAGAGGGCAGAGGAAGCAGACAGCTTTCAAAGAAATACTGATCTGGATCAGATAGGCTGATAAGACAAAACCAGACATATAAACCAAAGCCAAGGGTCTCTAAGGTCTTCAGAGAAGCTACACAAAATACTATGATTTATTAGCAACCATATAAGTTATCTTTTACACATTTTATACTTGTTTCACAGGAAAGGTGGACCCATACTAATCAAGTATCAATAATGTATCTTTTTTTTTTGAGACAGAGTGTCTCTATGTCGGTAGAGGGCCTTGGAGTCACAGCTCACAGCAACCTCAAAGTTTTGGGCTTAAGCAATTCTTCCGCCTCAGTACATGCACCCGCCACAACGCCCAGCTATTTTTGGTTGCAGTTGCCACTGTTGTTTAGCAGGCCTGGGCCGGGCTCAAATCTACCAGCCTCTGTGTATGTGGCTGGCACCCTACTCACTGAGCTACAGGCGCCAAGCCCAGTATGTTATTTGTTTGAGATACATTATTGGGCTTGGTGCCCATAGCTCAGTGATTATGGTGTCAGCCACATACTCAAGAGTGGTGGGTTCAAATCTGACCCGGGCCAACTAAGCAACAATAACAACTGCAACAAAAAATAGCCAGGTGTTGTGGTGGGCACCAGTAGTCCCAGCTACTTGGGAGGAAGAGGCAAAAGAATTGCTTAAGCCCAAGATTTGAGGTTGCTGTGAGTTGTGACGCCATGGCACTCTACCAAGGGCAACATACTGAGACTCTGTCTCACAAAATATATCTATTACTGGAAAAAAATTAAATTACAATGCACTACATAATAGTGCAGAAATAAAGTGCAGCTGGCAACTTAATACATGAAAACAATGTTGAATCAGTCATGCTTGGAGTGATACATTTTGCCCCTCTTTGGTCAATCCTGGAGCAGTGCCCATCCAAAGCAGAATGACAAATATGAACCAAAGGCTAAAATACTGAAGACCAAATAGGACCACTCTAAAATCAGTTTCACAATGAAAAGTTACTTGGCCCTCTGGTCTGTACACAGTGATCTGCCATAGTTTCCACCCCTACTGCAGCATCTATTGCACGATCAGACCTCCTCCATCATCCAGATTCCAAGACAAGAGGTTCCTAACGAGGAACCCAGGGAGGGGTAGCTGCTGGTTACTAACATGTATTCCTATATATAAATGACTTAAGTGGCAAGGATTTTCTTGAGAAGTTTATCTTGAATACATTTACTTCTAAAAAGACTGTCTTGCTGGGAAGTGTGTGAAGGAAAGTTTACTTGTCAAAGGATATTGAACATGAGTTCTCATTCCTAACACACAGAAAAGACCATTGTCTGCACTGTAAGAAAAGGACTACCTTGTTAGGAAGATGTCAGTTCTTACAAGAAAAAGGGCTTATGTTAAAGTCAACTTGTGGTTAACTGCCTAAGAAACGTTATTCTCAGATATTTCCATTCCTACGTTTTAGAGGCAGCCATGAAATATAGTCTTCCCTGAACTCGGGGTTAGGAAGGAGAACTTGTATTTATAAAAGGAATTTAAATTCTGACTTCAGGACTCTCAAACCTGCTTCAAATACAAGAAGATGGCTTCCAACTCATCTAACAGGAGTCTCAAGTTGAATATCTTCTGATACCAACTGACTCATGTTGTCACTCGCTGTTATAAAAATAAAGGTTAGAGCAACCCAAGTTTTTTAAAACATCAAACAAGGCACAATGAGTTGGGGCATTAACTGTATGCCACAATTGATTCCTTTAACATAGGTTTAAGCACACGTGCCCACATATAATGTAGTTACACACTAGGGCAGAACCTTCTTTTTTTTTTTTCAGAGACAAGAGTCTCACTTTATCACCCCCGGTAGAGTGCTGTAGCATCACAGCTCACAGCAATCTCCAACTCCTGGGCTTAGGCGAATCTCTTGCCTCAGCCTCTCAAGTAGCTGGGCCTACAGGCGCCTGCCACAACGCCTGGCTAAGAACCTTCTTAACAAGAAGGTTTTCGGCACATCTTTTCAAGATGCTAATTTGGTGGGGACAATGGATTTTACACTCATTTCACTGACACCTAAGCAGGGTCTAGGAAAAATGTCTTTACCCCTCCTCCTATTCCTTGCTCCTATACTAGAAGACTAACACATCTATCCTTACTGAACAAGGCGCTGGTGTAGGAGCAGGCCATTCTCATCAAAAGGCATCTTTGATATTCTTCAGCTGGCGCACAGCCAGGTCTACAGGGAGGCTGAACTTCAGGCTGCTGAGACGACTAAGCAAGTTGAGGGCACTCTCAAAGCCTGTGTGCGCCATGTAGCTCCATGGCTGGTAATGGGGCTCGATGAGTGACCCCGACTTGCAGATGAGGTTCATCCAGGACACCAGCCGCTGCTCATTCAGTGCCATGCACACCAAGGCCTTCAACTCCGAGTCTGCACTGCGCTTAAAAGGGTCATGTTCTGTCAGCACCATGTGGATGGCTGTTAGTAGGCTCTGTTTAGGGGTCACAGCAGTGTTTCCCGTAACAGGCAGGGCAAAGGACTGGGAGAGCTTCCGGGCTGGAGATTCCACATAAGCACGGCCATTCTTAGCACGGTAGTACTTTACAAAGAGCTCCCAGGGGTGCATGGTCTCAGGAGCCGAGGAGAAGGCTGGCAGCAAACAAGCAATGGGGGCCATGACGAGGCTCATGCCTGAGGAGGAAGCATACAGTCCATGGGCCAGCAGGTCCCTCACAGCCACTGTCAGCTCCTTCCGTACTGCCAGGGTCAGCTCATCCTTGCCTCCTAGAGAGAGGTCCTGGAGGTTAGCAGAGGTGATGACATGGTCATGAGGCTGGTGCCTCAAGGCTAGCTGCTTCACTCTGTCCACTGACACCTCCAGCCTCTTCAGTAAGGGAGAGTAGTCTCTGTCAGCCTGGCCCTGCTGCCACAGGGTTGGCGGGATCTGGCCTGTGGCACAACCAAACTGGCTAACAGCAAAGATCTGGAGCACTGCCAGAGCTCGCCGCATCAGGTGCAGCCCTGTCTCCCGGACTCTCTTCACATCTTCCGCTTTTGCTGTTTGGAAAAGAGAATAGCTCATCAGTGAGAGGCCATGATGATGCAGAGCTACATTTAGCAAGTCACAAGCTGAGGTAGAATCTTGCTTCTGACCACATTATGGGTCCCACGTGAAAGCAAGAGCCATCTAGGATGTAGCTAGACTTCCTTTTTATGGGTTTATAATAAGTTGCTGTATTGAGATACAATTCACATACCATATAATTCAGTTTAAAGTGTGCAGTTGTTTTTGGTAAATTCAGAATTGTACAACCATCACTGCAATGAATTTTAGAATATTTCATCATCTCCAAAAGCAGCCCCGAACCATTAGAATTCTCTACTCTCCACTTTCCCAACTCTTGCAAGCCCTAGGCAACAGCTAATCTATTTTCTTCTTTTTTTAGAGACAGAGTCTCATGCTGTCATCCTCAGTAGAGTGCCATGGCATCACAGCTCACAGCAACCTCCAGCTCTTGGGCTTAGGTGATTCTCTTGCCTCAGCCTCCCAAGTAGCTGGGACTACAGGCGCCCACCACAATGCTCAGCTATTTTTTGTTGCAGTTGGCTGGGGCTGGGTTTGAACCCACCACCCTCAGTATATGGGCCCGGCGCCCTACTCACTGAGCTATAGGCGCCACCCAACTAATCTATTTTCTGTCTCTATAGATTTGCCTATTTTGGAAGATGCACTTACTTTTGCTGTTTCCAGGAGGCAGTCTGCTGCTGCTTGCCCGGGTGGAGCCATTTCCTGTGTTCCCTCCAGCCTTGCACTCACAGTGTCCACCACCTGTCTGCAAGGGGCTTCCTACTTCATCTGGAATCAGAAATTACAAAGAGGAGACACATATTTAGCCCCTCTTCTTTCTTTTTTAAATTTCCTTTAATAGATTTAGGGGGTATGAATTAAATTCCATTACATGTATATATTACATAGTGGTGAAGTCTGGGCTTTTTAGTGTACATGTACCCAACACCCAAATACTGTACATTGTACTCCCTAGATAATTTTCATCATCCTTTACCCCCTCAACCTCTCTGCTTGTGAGTCCCCAATGTCCATTATAATACTCTGTGTGCCTGTGTAGCAAAAGTTTAGCTCCCATTTATTTAGATCCTTTATGTAAGTGGCAGAGCTGGGGTTTTGGTTTTTTTTTTTTTTTTGGCTGGAGCTGGGTTTGAACACACCACCTCCAGCATATGGGACCAGCGCCCTCCCCTTTTGAGCCACAGGCGCTGCCCAGAGCTGAGATTTTAACTATCTGTTTCTGAAACCCAAGTTCTTTCCATCTGCCATGCTGGCTCCTTTCCTAAGTGATTGAAACACCTTGTAAATGGTACATCAAGAGTTGGCATTTTTAGGTATTAGTACTTAGAATAAATATAATTATTATGACATCTGTCCATTCTTCTTTTCCCATCCCCTCCTCTGACCTTGGATAAAGTTGATGAACATCTCAAGGTCCCGGATCTGAGTTTTCAGCTGCTCGACCAACTGTTCTTTGACTCGGGCTGGGTTAACAATCTGAGCCACGGCTGCATCTACACGTTGACGAAGCTCTTCAGTGGACAGGGAACTGATGTCCTCATTCAGGTTCATGTCCAGTTTCTTTATTAACTCATCTATGATCACCTAACAAAACCACAAGCATAAGCACACCCTTTGGAATTTTTAGGGAAAGGGCTAGGGAGGAGAATCTTAGCTAACATGTCTGCTACCCTTAAATGGAAATAAAAAGCACACAGACCTCCAAATTTGTGAAAGAAAACAATTCAACTGATGTTCTCAAGCTGAGAACATAGACTCTATACTCTTAGAGTAACAAGAACCTTTAGTTCCTCTCTGATAGAAATGGCTCTTCTCTAGCTAGGAATTGTGGTGGGCGCCTGTAGTTCCAGCTACTTGGGAGGCTGAGGCAAGAGAATCGCTTAAACCCAAGATTTTGAGGTTCTGTGAGCTGTGATGCCATACCACTCTACCCAAGGTGACATAGTAAGACTCTGTCTCAAAAAATAAAATAAAATAAAATAAAATAAAACTTCTAATCTTTCTTATCCTTTCTTGCCCTACTCTAGGCAACTAAAAAAGAATCAATGTAAAATTTCAAGGCACAGTAACAGCCCAAATATCCTGACATTAGGAACAATTTGAAATCCAGATAACATAACCCCAGTTCAGGCAGAAAAACAACCACATCACAGGAGTAAACAAACATGTAGAGAACGTTATAGCTATATCTCTCCCAGCAGATTTGTTTACTGGGTATGTCTTAAATAAATACAGTATTAAAGTCAGTTTGGAATATTTACCAACTAGTGGTAGGTGGTAGGAAAAAGCTAGATTATATTGGGTGGCACCTGTGGCTCAGTGAGTAGGGCGCCGGCCCCATATACTGAGGGTGGTGGGTTTGAACCCGGCCCCAGCCAAACTGCAACAAAAAAATAGCTGGGTGTTGTAGCGGGCACCTGTAGTTCCAGCTACTTGGGAGGCTGAGGCAAGAGAATCGCCTAAGCCCAGGAGCTGGAGGTTGTAATGAGCTGTGATGCCATGGCACTCTACTGAGGGTGACAAAAGTAAGACTGTCTCTCTTAAAAAAAAAAAAAAAGCTAGCTTATATGAGGCAACCAAGTAGATTTTTTAAATGACTAAATAAAAAAGAAGTTATTTTATTTTATTTTATTTTTTGAGACAAAGCCTCAAGCTGTCCCTCTGGGTAGAGTGTCGTGGTGTCATAGCTCAAAGAAACCTCAAACTCTTGGGTTTAAGCAATTCTCTTACCTCAGCCTCCTAAGTAGCTGAGACTATAGGCACTGGCTACAACACCCAGCTATTTTTTGGTTGTAGTTGTCACTGTTTTTTTTTTTTTTTTTTGAGACAGCCTAGCTTATATGAGGCAACCAAGTAGATTTTTTAAATGACTAAATAAAAAAGAAGTTACTTTATTTTATTTTTTTTTGAGACAAAGCCTCAAGCTGTCCCCCTGGGTAGAGTGCTATGACATCACAGCTCACAGCAACCTTCAACTTCTGGGCTCAAATGAGTTTCCTGCCTCAGCCTCCCAAGTAGCTGGGACCACAGGTGCCCACCACAACACCTGGCTATGTTTTGGTTGCAGCCGTCATTGTTTGACGGGCCAGGCTGGATTCGAACCCGCCACCTTGGGTGTACATGGCTGGCACCTTAGCCACTTGAGCCACAGGCACCGAGTGGGTTGTCACTGTTGTTTGGCAGGCCTGGGCTGGATTCTAACCGCCCAGCACCAGTGTATGTGGCTGATGCCCTAGCCACTGAGCTACAGGCGCCAAGCCTGGAACCTGTATTTTCCATGTGTAAAGAATGGTTCCAAATAATAGTAAAACTTCCCTTTGATTTGGGCCTGCAAAAGGATTTGTAATAAGGTCAAGGGAAAGTAAGTTGGGAAAGGATCTCCTATAAATGTTGGAAGGGAAGAGTTAATCTTGGGCAGTGGCGGACATGTCCCTGAGGTCTGCTTACCCGCTGTCTTTCCAAGACCACAGACTGTGGCAGGGAGTCATAACTGCCTTCTTGATAGGCAAATGTTTCCAGGTCATCTAGCTGGGTTTTGAGCTGCAGTATCAGTTCCTTCTGCTTCTCCCTTTGTGTTTCCAGACGCTCTTGTCTTTCTTGCTCACTCTAAGAAGAGAAAACACTTGGATCTATTTCATGAGAAAAGGAAAACTCAGGGCACATTAAGAATCCTCTCAAGGGGCGGCACCTGTGGTTCAAGGAGTGGGGTGCCGGCCCCATATGCTGGAGATGTGGGGTTCAAACCCAACCCCGGCCAAAAACTGCAACAAAAAAGAAAAAAAAAATCATCTCAAGCCAGTGATAACCAATAAAACATGCTTCCAAATAATTCAAATGAAATAATACCCTTCATAAGATAGATTCATAAGAATTTTTTTTTTTTTGCCCAAAGCAACTTATTAAATGAAGCTTTTCTTTAAGAAAAAAATCAGGCTCGGCGCCTATAGCTCAACCGGCTAAAGCGCCAGCCACGTACACCTAAGGTGGCGGGTTCGAATCCCCAGCCCGGACCCGCCAAACAACAATGACGGCTGCAACCAAAAAATAGCCGGGCGTTGTGGCGGCCGCCTGTGGTCCCAGCTACTTGGGAGGCGGAGGCAGGAGACTCGCTTGAGCCCAGGAGTTGGAGGTTGCTGTGAGCTGTAATGCCACGGCACTCTGCCCAGGAGGACAGCTTGAGGCTCTGTCTCAAAAAAAAAAAAAAAATCAGTCCCTCATTGGAAATAGAAGGTGAATACAACAAGGCCTGCTTTTTTCTCCCAAAGGTCTAGTTAGGGTAGAAACAACCTATCTTAGCCAAGACAGCCTCTGAGGCATCCCATTCCCTACAGCCAATTGCCACAGCACAACTCCTTAATACTCTGTGTAGCCAAATTTTACAAGACAATCTGGGCCAAGAGTGTAGAGAAACTGTTTATAATTCATAAACAGTTTTCTTTAGCTTGAAAGTCTCCCCAATATATTACTACTATTTCTACAAAATCAAAACAATTAAACCCAAGTGACTGGGGTAGTGAAAAAAATACACAGCCAAGTCAGGAGGGTGGGAAGATAACAAACAATTAAACAAAAAAGCATGTGGGGCTCAGAGCTGCTCAAGGCCAGCCTGGGCCAGCCAAACAACAATGACAACTGCAACAAAAAATGGCTGGGCGTTGGGGCGGGCGCTTGTACTCCCAGCTGTTTGGGAGGCTGAAGCAAGAGAATCACTTAAGTCCAAGAGTTTGAGCTTGCTGTGAGCTGTGACACCACAGCACTCTACAGAGGGGCACACAGTGAGACTCTGTCTCAAAAAAAAAAAAAAAGCATCTAGTAAGTTTCCTGGATCAGTGACTCCTTTCCTCACTTTTTTTTTCTTAGAGACAGTCTCACTTTGTTGCCTTCAGTAGAGTGAGGTGCCATCACAGCTCACAGCAACTTCCAACTCCTGGGCTTAGGCGATTCTCTTGCCTCAGCCTCCTGAGTGGCTGGGACTATAGGCGTCCGCCACAACACCTGGCTATTTTTTGTTGCAGTTTGGCCATGGCTGGGCTTGAACCCGCCACCCCCGTTATATGGAGCCCTGTGCCCTACCCACTGAGCCACAGGCGCTGCCCCCTTTTCTCACTTTTGGTCATCAGATAGTTTTGTATTTAAATTATTAAAAACACTTTGGGGTAGTCAGGTCTTGCTAACAGTCTCAAACAGTGGGCCTTCCTTGCCTTTCCTGAATATCAAAAAGACTAGTAAATCATTTGTAGCTGTAAGGCTGCATTTAAATTAAAATTCTATAGGGTATTAAATTTAACCTAAAAATGGTACTTACCAAGCCCTCCAGAAGTAAGGTATCAGAAAGAACAAATGAAAACAAAACAAAACAAAAACAACAAATTAACTTTTTGTTCAAGTATTTTAAAAAAACAGTTCTCTTGTTTTAGTTTTGCTCAAAGTGAAAGCTAATAAGCCTTTTCTCAGAATATGTTTTCTTCAATCTTTCCAGAGAATTGTTGCTTTTCGGCTCGGCGCCTATAGTTCAACGGGCTAAGGTGCCAGCCACGTACACCTAAGGTGG
>NW_003852413.1:21293479-21294879 GCF_000181295.1 Otolemur garnettii
TTGTTGTTTGGCGGGCCCAGGCTGGGGATTCGAACCCGCCACCTTAGGTGTATGTGGCTGGCGCCTTAGCCACTTGAGCCACAGGCGCCGAGCCTGAAGAACAAATTCTAAATAATCAACTCAGACTGGAGGAAGCTGTCTTAACAGCCCAAGGAGAAAGAACTTTGTTTTTGTTCTTTCAAAGGGGAAAGTCTCTGTTTCTGTTTTACAACTTTATGAAGCCAAGGAACAAACCAGACATAAATTCTGATTCTGTTTTCAGACTATGTCTGCTGAACTCTGTCATTTGCCATGGTATGCTATTTGCTGGAGTTTGGACAAACAATTTTTTTTTTTTTTTTGCAGTTTTTGGCCAGGGCTGGGTTTGAACCCACTACCTCCGGCATATGGAGTCAGTGCCCTACTCCTTTGAGCCACATGCCCATGGGCAAACAATTTTAATAGGAAGAATGACCTCTGGTGGGGGTCAGGCTCAGTGGCTCACCCTATAATCCCAGCACTTGGGAGGGCCAGATGGGTGGATTGCCTGAGGGGCAAGAGGATCTCTTGAGCCCAAGAGTTTGAGGTTGCTGGAACTATGACACCACAGCACTCTACCCAGAGCGACAGAGACATTGTCTCAAGAAAAGGAAAAAAAATTGAATTGATAAGAAATAAATCATTTAGTTCAAAGCTGACCCCTACTTTGCTACTACCTGTTCACATATCAGTGTATGCATACAAGATTAAAGCTGTTTATTTTTTAGAGACAGAGTCTCACTATGTCACCCTGAGTAGGGTGCCTTGTCGTCACAGCTCACAGCAACCTCAAACTCTTGGGCTTCAGTGATTCTCTTGCCTCAGCCTCCCAAGTAGCTGGGACTACAGGCGCCTGCCCCAACTCCTGGCTATTTTTTTTTTTTTGTAGTTGTCATTGTTGTTTGGCAGGCCTGGGCTTGAACCCTCCAGCTCTGGTGTATGTGGCTGGCGCCCTAGCCGCTGAGCCTAAAGCTGTTTAGTAAGTGGTTTGAGTACTACTCTTAAAAAAGTGGTACACTGTTTCTGAAAAGACAGTGCCACATCATGTAGAACCTCTGGTACTGTTCACTCCTGAACAGAAACTGGCCACAGTAATTCTATCCTTTCTAGCCCTTAAGTCTGGCAGTCTGAGGTGGCTGCGCCTGTGCAGGAGCTGTGGGTTATATGGAGAAGGAAGGAATGATAAACACACGGTTGCACTGGGGACAGTTCAGATTTTTTTTTTTTTTTAGACAAAGTCTTATTATGTCGCCCTTGGTAGAGTGCTATGATGTCACAGCTCACAGCAACCTCAAACTCTTAGGCTTAGGTATTATCTTGCCTCAGCCTCCCAAGTATCTGGGACTATAGGAGCCTGCCTCAATACCTAGCCATTTTTTTTT
>NW_003852413.1:21295229-21297712 GCF_000181295.1 Otolemur garnettii
GGGGCCAGGTTTGAACCCGCCAGTCCCAGTGTATGAGGCCAGTGCCCTAACCACTGAGCTACCGCCATCAGCTGTGGGAACAGTTCAGATTAAAATAAACAAATCAACATCTGCTACTGATATATTGGCTAAAACCAATTTAAGTGGGAAGAAAGCCACATATGGGTTGTACCTTAAAGAACAAAAAGGCAAAAAGGCAGCACGTCTTAAGACCTCCAACAAGGTTATCTACATCTGTGTACTTCCAGAGATTCAAAGCCTGTAAGGAAAGGTTTCCTTAGTGTGGTATATTCCCTACCTCTCAGTGTAGGCAAACTGAATCCATTTTGTGATGGCTACCAGAGGACCTCATTCAGAATGAGGGGGGATGGGTCTAAAAATTAAGGAGGATGGGTGAATGGGTCTAAAAATTCAATCATTAGGAAATTCATATAATCGAGAGTGTATTTTTTTCAATTACCAACAGACTCTGCTGTT
This sequence comes from Otolemur garnettii, assembly GCF_000181295.1. Classification (NCBI taxonomy): domain Eukaryota; kingdom Metazoa; phylum Chordata; class Mammalia; order Primates; family Galagidae; genus Otolemur; species Otolemur garnettii. The sequence continues at coordinate 21,295,707 of NW_003852413.1, forward strand.
CACCAAACTTCTCACCCAGAAAAGAGTCTAAAGATTAAAGACTTTGCCTAGATTCCCAGAAAGCAGGGTTAGGTAGTTAATACAAATTTCTCTATTTCCAACTTGCTTTCCTTTCACTTGCCAACTTTCCCAACCCCCAGGATCAAGGTACTCTATCAGCGAAAGTGTTCAGAACTTAGGTACTTATAATGGGTGGACAAGGAGGCAGGAGTAGCGCTGCTTCCGTTGCTGTTGCCCTCTCTCTTAGTTCACTGATCCGCCGCTCCTCACGTCATCGCACTGGCATCTCTTTCCACACTTTGAGTGCACACCGCACACCCTCAGGTGCCCAGCCCTCTGTTCTCTTGACCTTCAGCATGCCCCGCACTCCTGCTTCCAGTCTCCTAGTCTCCAACGGACGCACTCATCCAGTCGGGTGGGCGTCTCACCCCTTCTACCAACATCTGAGTTTGCATCACCATCCACACGATTCCCTTATTTCCAAATCCCTCTCGGTCTTGCCCCAGTCTCACCTGGTCCTCGCTCCGCAACCATGGCCGGTCCCCTGGCAGCCTGTCGCCCTCGTCGCTGGCGTAGTTTCCAGGCCCCTCATAACCCAGGACGTGAGGACAGCCACGGAAGGCGAAGTCTTCGAGTTCGCGCAGGAGGCGCTGCTGCTCCGCCGGCGCCCCCCGCACCACCTGGCGCAGGCGAAACTGCACCTGCGCGAAGTGCGAGGACAGCGCGAGCAATGCTGAGTCCAGCCGCCGCCGCTCGGCCCGCAGCCGCCGCAGCGTCCGGCCAGGCGAGTCAGGCGGAGAACCTGGGGCCGTGCCGGGCTCATCGGCCGCCGCCTCTTCCACAAACGCAGCCGCCCCAGGCCCGGCCTCTGCCACCGCCCCCACCGGGGCCCAGCGCACCGCCTCGCACGGTGGCGGCGTCTCCTCTTCTTCCTCCTCTTCCACCTTTGCCCTTGGCCCAACGGTCGCCACCGCCGTTACCGACTCCGCAGCTGCTTCAACAGCCGCCATCTTCCCGGAAACACCACTGCACGTTAGCCGCGCCCCTCGCTGCCATGGCAACGGCGCGCTGGCCGCGACCTCTGAAGGAGCTGTGGGAAGGCGGGGCTTGCAGTGCCTACATCCTTGGGGGCGGATCTTCCCTGGGGATTTAATTGAGACTAATAATTTTTTCTTTTCTTTTCTTTTTTTTTTTTTTTTTAGAGACAGAGTGTCACTTTGTCTCCTTCAGTAGAGTGCTGTGGAGTCACAGCTCACAGCAGCCTTCAACTCCTGGGCTTAGGCGATTCTTTTGCCTCAGCCTCCGGAGTGGCTAGGACTACACGTGCCCCCACAACGTCTGGCTATTTTTTTGTTGCAGTTTGGTCGGGGCCAGGTTCGAACTCGCCACCCTCGGTATATGGGGCCAGCGCCCTACGCACTGAGCCACAGGCGCTGCCCGAGACTAATGATTTTTCATTGAGCGTTTATTGTGAATCAGGCACTGAGTACTAAGCTTTGGAGAAACAAGTGAAACAAGACCTTCCCTGTGTCATACTGTGTCTACGGTAGCCCTTGCCCTGGTCCCAATCTGTACATTTCTGGAGACCGGGAAAGGTGAAGTACTGCAGGGATTAAATTCTCAGATTATCTCCGCAGTGCAGATCCTTTGGCTGTGGAGCGACATTTTCCTTTCTCCTCAACCCTTCTGTAGACCATATAAGGAGAGGCAGCTGCCGGGACGTCCAGGATCTAAAGATAGAGGCCCCTGCCTGAGACTCCAAAGGCCACTCAGCAGGGGGAGCCGCCATGGCACGGTGAGTGTTTCTGGCCCTTTTCCCTGCCCCAAGTCTTCTCCTGGGTGCTCTGGGTTCTGCGAGCCTTCATGGGAGCTGCAGACGTCTCTGTGACAGGGGCAGGGGCGGGGGGTGGGGGGAGATGTGACCTGAAAGTTCTCCTTAGCTCCCTACTTCCCTAGTCTTGCACTTTCTATTCTCTCCAGGTTTACCATCACCACAACCACCCCAT
>NW_003852413.1:21297877-21300676 GCF_000181295.1 Otolemur garnettii
TGCCCAGTCTCCCCTCTCCTATGAAGCCCCACCTCAACTCCTCTTCAGGCAGCATGCCCGGACCCTGTGGTATGACAGACCCAAGTATGTGTTCATGGAGTTTTGTGTGGAGGACAGTACTGATGTCCATGTGCTCATTGAGGATCACCGAATCGTGTTCAGGTAAAGTCCCTCCCCTCTGAGGAACCTGGCTTCCCCGAACCTTCCCCTGCTGCCAAGGCCCCCATCCTCAAGCTCATGTATCTCATTTTCCCTGTCTCCTCAGCTGTAAGAATGCTGATGGAGTAGAGCTTTACAATGAGATCGAGTTCTATGCCAAGGTGAACTCCAAGGTAAGGGTAGGCTGGAACAGTACGGTCTGGATGGAAAGGCTGCTCAGGGAAACTGGAGATTCATTTTGAATCTCAGAATAAAACTTCATGACAGGACTCCCAGGATAAGCGCTCCTGCCGCTCCATTACTTGCTTTGTGAGGAAATGGAAGGAGAAGGTGGCCTGGCCCCGGCTCACAAAGGAGGATATCAAGGTGAGTGTGTGGGATGTGGCCTGCTCCTTCTATTCGCGTACCCGGGTTCCCAAGTTAGAGCTGGGATCATCCTGGCCTCCTTTCCAGCCATCATTCAATAATTCCCCAGGCCAGACTACTTGACCTCCTAAATATTTTTGAATCCACTACTTAATTTCTTCCTAGTTTAGGCCTCATCCATCACTGGATAAGAGGTTTGTTGGATATTTTCAGCCCTACATCCAGTCTATCCTCTGTCTTGCCCAGCATGGTCTGTCTAAAACATATATTCGACCCTGCCCATTTCCCGCTTAAGACCCTTCAATGGCTTCTTCTGTAAAGGTTGAAAACTGGCTGCCTGCTGGCTGGATCTGGCTCTCATATTTATTTTAGCAGTTATAAATAAATAAACTACTATTTATTTATTTTTGAGACAGAGTCTCACTCTGTCAACCTGGGGTTGAGTGCCATGGCATTGTCATAGCTCACAGTAACCTCAAACTCTTGGTCACAAGTGAGCCTCATGCCTGAATAGCTGGGACTACAAGAGCCCGCTACAACACCCAGCTAATTTTTGTGTTTTTAGTAGAGTTGGGGTCTTGCTCTTGCTTGGGCTTGTCTCAAACTCCTGAGCTCAAGCAATCCACTGGTCTTGGGCTCTCAGAGTGTTAGGATTACAGGTGTGAGCCACTGCACCTAGCCAATTATTTTGATTGGTTATTGACATTTAACTTTTTTTTATAAGTTGTTAACTTTTAAAATGTGCATATTTCACCTAAAAACCCAGATTATCAGCTTCTCTTGAAAAATGGGAGAATTGGCCACACTAGTATAAATTCCCAAATGTCTAGAGTTGAAGCTTTCAATAGGGTATGCACTCCACCTCACTTTACTTCTATTCATTACCTCCCTGACTCCTTTGAGCATTTGAACTTTTGATTTCCTGCGTCTTAAAGTCTAAGCACCGTAGCATCATACACAAGCCCATCTCATTCTCCCTGACTCAAACTTTACATTTGGGTCATACTGTTTATAGCTCCTTTGCGTAAACCAGGCTATTTCTCACCTTTGTACTTTTGCTCCAGCTGTACCTTGTCTCTGGAAAGTCACCATCACCACTACCTTCACCCATGTTATCCTTCAAAGCCCTTCTACTCTAATAACTTGTGTTCCCATAACTTCTTTTGGGGTTCCCATGATATCCCTTATGTTAACTCCATCCCCACCCTTTTTGTACTGTATTATAATGATTTATCTATGTCTCCCTCTATACTTGCTTCCTCGTGGCTGGAGCACTGTGTTGAACCTTTTTTTTTTTAATAGAGACAGAGTCTCACTTTATTGCCCTTGGTAGAGTCCTGTGGCAACACAGCTCACAGCAACTTCCAGTTCCTGGGCTTAGGCGATTCTCTTTCCTCAGCCTCCCCAGTAGCTGGGACTACAGGTGCCCACCACAACACCCAGCGATTTTTTTGTTGCAGTTAGGCTGGGCCGGGTTTGAACCTGCCACCCTCACCCTACTCACTGAGCCATAGGCGCCACCCTGTGTTGAACATTTTTATAATCCCAATGCCAAGTTCAGGGTCTGGTAATAGCATGTGTTCAATATATTCTGTTGAATGAATGAGTAACTTCTTCCCTGTATAAATGTGGGAACTTTAGAACACAGGCTTCAAAGGATTGTCTTTGACTCCAGGGAATGTTGCTCATTTATCTTGCTTGGTTGATTCCTATGATGACAGAGTTATTTTTCTAGATGTGTTGTGTCTCTACGTAGAACATCTATGCTTTGTCAGACCATACCATGCCTGGCATTATACACAGAACCTTAGTAGGTTCTTTATGGATGATAAATGATGACAATGACAGGCAGGCAGTGTGGAGGGGGGAATGATGATCAGCAGGCTGTGTTGGGAGGATTGTGTGCCTAGTAGACCTGTCTCCCTTGAGCATGCTCCTTGGCACATGCTCATACTCTCCCACACACTTCTGCTGCTGTTCTTCTGGCTTGTGACCCTCAGTGCTTCCTCTTGCAGCCAGTGTGGCTATCTGTGGACTTTGATAACTGGAGAGACTGGGAAGGGGATGAAGAGATGGAGCTGGCTCATGTGGAGCATTATGCAGAGGTGAGACAGAGGCCACACCTGCCATTTGCTGCCCATTTTGATAATTCTCTATATCTTGCTGCACACATTTTTTTAGAAAATTGTCATTAGGGGGGCTCGGCGCCTGTGGCTCAAGCTGCTAAGGCGCCAGCCACGTACACCTAAGGTGTTGGGTTCGAATCCCCAGCCC
>NW_003852413.1:21301478-21302646 GCF_000181295.1 Otolemur garnettii
CAGGCTGGTCTCAAGCTTCTGGCCTTAAGGGATCCTCCAGTGTTGGCCACCCAAAGTGGTGCCACTCTTCTTTGGGAAGCACTGCACCTGGCCCTCTCTTCTGTTTTCTTTGTGTATGTCTGCTTTATTTTTCCTTCCTGAGCCAGACAACTTCATGGAAAACTAAAGCTAGCAGTGTAAAAATCACATCATAAAATAAATCACTGGTTCCCAGTAAATTACACCCTGTCATATATTATTTGCTTTCAGAATTTCAGCTGCTATTTATTCAAATTGCAAAAACACTCACAAAGCACAGTCTGGATTAGTAAGGAGGATGCTATGTATGTGTGTATTTAAATTATCTCTTAAGAAGAGGATGGGGCTCTGTGCTAAGGCGCCAGCCACATACACCTGAGCTGGTGGGTTTGAATCCAGCCCAGGCCCGCCAAACAACAATGATGGCTGCAACCAAAAAAGAAAAAAAGTAGCCAGGCGTTGTGGTGGGCGCCTGTAGTCCCAGCTACTTGGGAGGTGGAGGCAGGAGACTGGCTTGAGCCCAGGAGTTGGAGGTTGTTGTGATGCCATGGCACTCTACCCAGGGCAACTGCCTGAGGCTCTGACCAGCCCCCCCAAAAACAGAAGAGGATGGGGCAGCACCTGTGGTCACAGTGAGTAGGGCTCCATCCCCATATATTGAGGGTGGCGGGTTTGAACCTGGCCCCAGCCAAACGGCAACAAAAAATAGCCAGGCATCGTGGTAGGCGCCTGTAGTTCCAGCTACTCAGCAGGCAGAGGCAAGAGAATTGCCTCAACCCTAGAGCTTAGAGGTTGCTGTGAGCTGTGATGGCATGGTGCTCTACCAAGGGCAACAGAGTGACTTTGTCTCTTTAAAAAAAAAAAAAGAAGAGGATCAATTTCTTTTTCTCTAATTAATTCTAGTGATGTCTCAGGGGCTTTAAAGATGAGAGTAGATCACAGCCTCTAGAACTGTAAGCCAAATGTTTTTTTTTTTTTTTTTCTGTTTAGAGAGACTCTCATTCTGTTACCCAGGCTGGAGCTTAGTGGCCAAATCATAGCTCACTGTAACCTTGAATTCCTGGGTTCAATGGATCCTCTTACTTTAGCCTTCTGAGTAGCTGGAACTATAGGGGTGTGCAACATGCCTGCCTAATTTTTTTTTTTTTTT
>NW_003852413.1:21303480-21305611 GCF_000181295.1 Otolemur garnettii
AAAAAAAAATAAAAATAAAAATAATAGAAGATGATGACTGGCTTTGGCTGGGACCATTCTCCTGTGGCCCCTCAATATGCAGATTGCTCTTCCTTCACCCCGCTTCTCTCTTGTGACTTTTTTCTCTTCCCACTAGCTTTTGAAGAAGGTCAGCACCAAGAAACCACCCCCTGCCATGGATGACCTGGATGTAAGTAAAGCCTTCCCCTTCACCCTTCAATTTCATTTTATCCCTTAAAAAGTGGAATTGCTAGGTCGAAGAGGAGATACAACACGTTTAAAGCTCCTTTCCCATTTCCTACACACGGTAGTTCTCAGTGCATGTTAACCAAATTTGAATCTAAGTAAGAGGTCAAATTTGAATTTGAAGTAAGAGGTCTAATATCCTTCCCCAGGATTTAGAAACCCCCAGCAGAACCCTCTTCTCTTCCATCTCCTCTATTTCTCCATCCTAGGACAGACCCAGCCCTGTTGAGTTTCTTTACAGCAGTAAATAGTTAAAATTATGACTTTAAATGATGCATGACAGAGTTCTATTTATTGAGTACCCATGGTTTATTATCCAAAGTTAAAATCCTTCCTTCTTAACTACCAAAGTCATGTGGTTTAGAATATCAGAAAATGAAGGTTAGAGAGAAGGGAATGAGCAGTGTTTGTGAATACAAATAAATGTTCACTCTTCGGTGGCTCCGGTGGCTTAATGAGTAGGGCGCTGGCCCCATATACTGAGGTTGGCAGTTTCGAACCCGGCCCTGGCCAAACTGCAACAAAAAAAAGCCAGGCAGTGTGGCAGGCGCCTGTAGTCCCAGCTACTCGGGAGGCTGAGGTAAGAGAGAATTGCCTAAGCCCAAGAGCTGGAGGTTGCTGTGAGCTGTGACACCACAGCACTCTGCCGAGGGCGACAAATTAAAACTCTGTCTCTAAAAAAAAAAAAAAAAGTTCACTCTTTGCAGTGACTCCAAATGCTTTTTTCTTTTTCTTCCCCCAGGATGATTCTGACAGTGCTGATGCAACAAGTAATTAACTTCTGTGACAGCAGAGCTGGGAGGAGGCTGTGGCTATTTGCTTTGAAAAGTTAAGGGCTGGAGCTTTGTCAGCTCTTTGGCTGGGCAACAATATCCTCTGCGATCTCTGATTTTTCCTGGAAGCTCCTTATTAAGGATCCTCTTTCATGCTTTGTGTCTTCCTCCTAGGCACTTGACTGCATCAGATGGAAGGATGGGGGAGGAGTAGACTGGTGGGACTTCTGACTTCCTGCTGATTGGTTCATAATCTCTGTGTTTGGGCTGCTTGATTATTTGAATATGTATGTATATATGGCAGAGCAAAAGCCAAAGAAGAAACAAGAAGAAAATAAAGATTAAAATAAACCTCTAGGGTGGCGCCTGTGGCTCAGTGAGTAGGGCACCGGCCCCATATACCGAAGGTGGTAGGTTCAAACCCAGCCCTGGCCATACTGCAACAAAAAAATAGCCGGGCGTTGTGGCAGGTGCCTGAAGTCCCAGCTACTCAGGAGGCTGAAGCAAGAGAATCACCTAAGCCTAGGAGTTGGAGGTTGCTGTGAGCTATGACACCGCTATGGCACTCTACTAAGGGTGATAAATTGAGACTCTTGTCTCTAAATAAATAAATAAAAATAAAATAAAATAAATCTCTAGGGTGGTGCCTGTGGCTCAGTGAGAAGAGTGCCGGCCCCATATACCGAGGGTGATGGGTTTGAACCCACCCCTGGACAAACTGCAATTAAAAAAAAAATAGCCAGCTGTTGTGGCAGGCGCCTGTAGTCCCAGCTACTTGGGAGGCTGAGGCAAGAGAATTGCCTAAGGCCAAGAGCTGGAGGTTGCTGTGAACTGTGATGCCATGGCACTCTACCAAGGGTGACAAAGTGAGACTCTGTCTCTAAAAATAAATAAATAAAAATAAATCTCTAGGAACTATTCTCTGTCTTTTCTTGTATTTCTTCCTCCTGGTGGCAAGCCTCTTTTCCCTCTGGGGTTCCTCTCAAGGAGGTAGGGTGGGTGTCAGAGATCCTGGCCCTCATTGTTGAGATTGGAAGAATGATGTTGGGGTCAGGTTTCTTCTTCCTCTTGCCCAGATCTGTACTCTGATTTCTTTCTTTTTTTTTTTTTTT
>NW_003852413.1:21306319-21308077 GCF_000181295.1 Otolemur garnettii
GCTATGAGCGCCAGCCATCTTCAAACTTTTTATTAGTTCTAAAAAAGCAGAAGAGTCAATTTTAACTTTTAATCTGTTTAACGTTTTAAAGCATCGATTGCAGCTTGTTACTTACTATTACATCTTTATCTGCACTGTCCAATTCAGTAGCCACCTGTGGTTACTAAGCACAGTACTTGAAATGTAGTTCGTCCAAACTGATGTGAGTTAAGCGCAGAATACACACTGGGTTCCAAAAATTTGTATGGAAAGGAAGTAAAACATCTCACTAATGTTTAAATGTCCATTACACGGAGAAATAAAATTCTGTACATGCTGATTTGAATAAAATACGTTATTAACATAAGAGCTTGCAGTATATTTCTATTGGGCAGTGTTGCTGTGCACGTAAGCCGGTCCCATCCGTATCTACGCAGCTGGGATTCGATGACCAGAATTACATTCACTCCTGATGCCCAACAGGGTTAAGAGCACCACCAATACCCCCGGCCCCCGGTCCTTTTTAAAGTTTTAAAAAGGTCGCTAAGCAATCCAGAACCTCTGCCATTCGCGTTTTCCGTAAATTTGTCCAAACCATACCCATTCTTTACCCTCTTGCTTCTGCGCGGAGACTTGGCCCTTAGCGAAGTTTGTCCCACGTCGCTCTCCGTCGGCTCTCAGGCTTTTCGGCTTCTGTGCGCGCCCCGCAGCCAGCAGTGATGGCGTTTCGGTGTCAGCGCGACAGCTACGCCCGCGAGGTACGGCCTGATGGGCGAGTGACCTGACACTGCACCGCGGATGAGGCGGTTTGGGGAGAGGGCACTGCGAGGGGGGAGGGAAATGCCGAGATAAGGATTCAGTCCCGGTGGGGAGAAGGCTGGGGCTGTGGCTTACCCTTTTGTACCTCTCTGCCCAGTTCACCACCACGGTAGTCTCCTGTAGTCCCGCGGAGCTGCAGACGGAAGGGAGCAACGGCAAGAAAGAAGTGCTGAGCGGGTTCCAAGTGGTTCTGGAAGACACGCTGCTTTTCCCTGAGGGCGGGGGACAGGTATCAAGCCCGATGTCCTCCCAGGAAGCCTCAGATTCCTTGATGCTCAATCAAAAATGCTTTCCTGCCCCTTTCTTTTTCAGTATAATAAATTTGATTCATTTCGTTATTCATTCAAGAAATGTTAATCTACAAATGCTTGTCTAGGCATGACAAATGCTAGGTATTATTCCATACTCTGAGGATATAGGGTGAATAATTTAGCGTCTCTACTTACATGGAGACAACTGTGTGTGTCTGGTATAACAAGTAATAAAAATAAAACTTGAGTAAAGGGCAGGAGTGATGAAATGTTCTTCTAGATGAGGGGCAAATGAAGACCTAAATAAAGTGAGGGGGTGAGTCATTGCCATTATCTACTGATGCTGATGGGAGGAGCAGGAGTATTACAGACAGGTAGAATAGCAAGTGCAAAGGCCCTGAGGTAGGGATTAAATTAGGGTGTTTGATGGAAACTGATAAAGATACCCCTAAGGGACTTAATATGAGATAGGTGAGTGGGCAGTGCCTGTGGCTCAGTGAGAAGGATGCTGGCCCCATATACCAAGGGTGGTGGCTCTAAACCTGGCCTTGGCCAAACTGCAACAAAGAAATAGCCGGGCATTGTGGCGGTGCCTGTAGTCCCAGCTACTCAGGAGGGTGAGGCAAGAGAATCGCCTAAGCCCAAGAGCTGGAGGTTGCTGTGAGCTGTGATGCCATAGCACTCTACCTAGGGTGACAAAGTGAGACTC
>NW_003852413.1:21309064-21311384 GCF_000181295.1 Otolemur garnettii
CATCTGACTTGGCTTCCCACAGTGCTAGGATTACAGGTGTAAGCCACTGAGCCTGGCCTCAAGCAAGGCTTTTTTAGCACAGACAATAACACAAAGATAGGGAAGCCTGAGAGAATTTGACGAGTTTAGTTGTAAATAGTCTGATATAGTTGGAGCTTGTGGTGCATGTTGATGACAGATGACCTTGGAAAGGTAATTGGGGCCAGTTCAGAGGGCCTTGAAAGGTGTATGAAGGTGTGTGCACGTCATTCAAGAAACTGGTGAGGAGCTGGGTGTGGTGGCTCATGCCTATAATCCTAGCACTCTGGGAGGCTGAGGCGGGTGGATCTCCTGAGCTCATGGGTTTGATCAAGACTAGCCTGAGCAAGAGTGAGACCTGGTCTCTAAAAATATCTGGGTGTTGTGGCAGGTGCTTGTAGTCCCAGCTACTTGGGAGGCTGAGACAAGAGGATCTCTTGAGCCCAAGTTTAAGTTTGCTGTGAGCTATGATACCATGACACTCTACCAAGGTTGTCAAAGTGAGACTTTGTCTCGAAACAAACAAACAAACTGGTGAATTGTGCAGGTTCATTGGCAAAGAAGTGACATAAGAGAATGTGTTCAGTAGTTTTGTTAGTGAGAAAGTTTCAATTTCATATCAGTGTCATTACAGTGATTTTTCTCCTCATGGAGGTATCCTGATCTGCTGAAGGAAAACTTGTAACTTCAGGTATCCATAGAAGGATTAGGTCCAAACCTGTTCCTTCACTTTAAAAAGTGAATTAGACATTAATTCTTTCAGGAAGTCTTCTCTGGTCCTGTAAGACTCTTAAGTCTCTTTCCTTTGAGGTTCTCTAGCACCATATACTTTTTCATATTATGGAATGTTGTAGGTCATATTGTAAATGCCTGTTTTCCAGTCTCTGTTCTTCAGAGTCTTGAGTTCCAAGAGGGGCCATGTCTTATTTACATTGTATTCTTGAGCTGGCACTATGTCTTGTAAGCAGTTGGCACTTGATACTTTTTAAAGTGAATGAACATTTTTGAATCTAATTCTGGCAGCAGTGTAGAAGATGCAATGGAGGGAGGAAAATTCAGATCATTTTACACGCTATTAAAAATAAGAATCTAAATTAAGGCAATGAGAATGAGGATTGAGTTTCCTTTGGGTCTTACTAAAATATTCATTGCTGTAGTTACAATCTCTTTCTGTTTTGATTCTGATATTCTGTTCTGAAGATCAAAATATATAGGTGTTTAGAGTAAAAAGGACAGAGAATCTTCTTGTAGAACAAAGGCATTGCCTCATCCTTCTTCCTTAGGGAGCTCAAATTCTGGGTCTGTCACACACACTCCCCAGCATGTCTTAGTTTTCAGGAGTTAGGGTGCCCTGCCTCACCATTGATTATCTTTACTTCTTTCCCCTAGCCTGATGACCGTGGTACAATCAATGACATCTCTGTGCTGAGAGTGACCCGCCGAGGGGCCCAGGCTGATCATTTCACACAGACACCCTTGGCCCCTGGGAGCCAGGTCCTGGTCCAGGTAGACTGGGAGCGGAGGTTTGACCACATGCAGCAGCATTCAGGCAAGTGGTGCGGGATGGGGGTAGGAGGGGCAGTTGCTGTATATGGGATGCCATGGCAATTGAGATGTGGTTTGAGTTCTCTAGGAGTTAACCTTTAGGAAGAGACAGACTTACTCAGATCAGCTCTGATTCAGACAGGATATGCTAATTGTTAAGGAAACAATATGAACAATTAAAAATATGAGAATACCTGCTGGATTTAGGTATTACCAGGTTCCGTTTTGATATTTCCATCTGGATGTGTTATAGGCTTTTCAAACTCAAAATGTCCAGAACGAAATGAAGAGCCTGCCCCTCCCCACGGGTCTTCCATTAGCACACTGTATGTTTGGTGCAGGGTGTCAGCATATACCCAACTGCTCAAATCCTGGAAGTTGTTCGAAATACCTCTTTGAGGATAGCCAGTCACTGAGCCCTGTCAGTTTATTTTCTAAATATCTTTCTACTTCCACTGTCACTCTAGTCGTCTTAGTCCCAGTTCTCATTGTGTTCTGCCTGGGCCGCTAATACTTTCTTGGCTGATCACCCACATTCAGTCTTGCTCCTCTGTACCCATTCTCCACAGAGCAGCCAAATCAATCTCATAAAAGTGAAAATCTGATCATGTCACTCCTCTACTTAAAGCTCTTTGTGTAAAGCCGAACTCCTTATGGCGTACAAACCCTACTGGGGCTGGCCTTTCTCTACTGCTCCAGCCTCACCTAGTGCCTGGCCCCCTCCTGCCTTCTGCATCCTGCATTCTGGTCATGCTGG
>NW_003852413.1:21311569-21317111 GCF_000181295.1 Otolemur garnettii
TAGTCAATTTCTATTCTTCCTTCTCCTTTTCCTCTTCTTCCTCTTTTTCCTACTCTTCCTCCTTATCCTCACTGTTCTCAATCAGGGATGCTGCTCTATCTCTAAAGTCAAGTGCTATACCTTGCATGTGGTAGGTACTCAGTAAATATTTGTTGAATGAATGAATGGTGCACATTAGAACTTAAGTTCAAATCCTGCCTCTGTTAAGTAAGCTACATTGCTGTGGCAAGTTATTTGATTTCCCTAGGCTTTTGTTTCCTGGTTTGTGAAATAGCCTTATAGGTGCCTGAGCTCAGTGGTTAGGGCGCTGGCCACATACACTGGGCTGGCAGGTTTGAACCCGGCCAAGGCCTGCTAAACAACAATGAGAACAAGAAAAAAAAATAGCCAGGGATTGTGGTGCACGCCTGTAGTCCCAGCTACTTGGCAGGTTAAGGCAAGAGAATTGTTTAGGCCCAAGAGTTTGAGGTTGCTGTGGGGTATGACGCCATGACACTCTACTGAGGGCGACATAGTAAGACTCTGTCTCAGAAAAAAAAAAAGAGCCTTATAAAGCCTTTTGTAGAATTCTCATGATGATTTTCAATAAAATATCTAAAGTGTATTACCCAGTCCCTAGTAGGTCTTCAATAAGGAGAATTTCTGTGATTTTTTTTTTTTTTGGCCGAGGCTGGGTTTGAACCTGCCACCTCCAGCATATGGGGCCAGTGCCCTACCCTTTTGAGCCATAGGCACCGCCCAGAATTTCTGTGATTTTTATCATTATAGGAATATGTACCTGTCTGGGCTTCTCACTTTTCTCATTTCCTTCTCTTTGCTTAGGGCAGCATCTCATCACGGCAGTTGCTGACCATCTTTTTGGGCTGAAGACAACATCATGGTGAGTGGGAGGCACAAGACTAACCCCTGAGGGTCCCTGACCACCAGCTCCATTTTCTATCATGGGTCAGGGAGGAGGAGGATAAAAGAGAGGATAGTGTTCAGAATTGGCTCTGTTCTTCTCTTCCCCTTGAAGATGAGGTGACGGGATTACCTTGTGTTCCTCATGGAAAGGAAAAGGATGAGAGAAGTGACATTTGCTTTTGCTTAGGAAAGAACATGGACTTTGGAGCCCAAAGACCTAGGTGGTGTATCCTGGCTCCACCACTTACTGACTGCATGATTTTGATGCTCTTTAATACCCTTCACCTGTAAAATGGGAATGACATTCCCTACCTTGTGTGTGTGTGGGTGTGAGGATTAAATAACTCATAAATAATTTATATGAACATTCTTTGTAAAACTTATTATTGTCATCATCAGCATTCTGTGACCACACTGTTCCTTCTGGCAGGGAGTTAGGGAGACTCCGGAGTGTCATTGAGCTGGACAGCCCTTCCGTGACTACAGAGCAAGTAGCTGCCATTGAGCAAAGTGTCAATGAAAAAATCAGAGATCGGCTGCCTGTGAACGTGCGAGAACTGAGCCTGGATGATCCTGAGGTGGAGCAGGTGAGGGGTGAGCCAGTGGGGTGGCTTCTGCAGAAGGGCTCTCCAAGGGCTCCTCATCAAAATTCAGACAGCCTTTCTCCCTCCCCTTTACTCCAGGTGAGAGGCCGGGGTTTGCCGGATGATCATGCTGGGCCCATTCGAGTTGTTACCATCAAGGGTGTTGATTCCAATATGTGCTGTGGAACCCATGTGAGCAATCTCAGTGACCTTCAGGTAGGTGAGGAAGGGCTTTTGAGTGGTTAAGAAGAGGCTATCAGGAGTGGGGATCATAGCAGGGCTCAAACTGGTAGGGGATCAGTTGAGGATTCCTAAGTGAAATCTCCCTTTCGTTGCTTCAGAGCTGCCCTCAGGTTGAAGCACTTACTGTGGTTTAAGCATATGTGTTTGTGTTTGTGTTACCCCTTGCCTCATGTAGGTCATTAAGATTCTGGGCACTGAGAAGGGGAAAAAGAACAAAACCAACCTGATATTTCTGGCTGGGAACCGGGTGCTAAAGTGGATGGAGAGAAGTCATGGAACTGAAAAAGCACTGACCGCTCTGCTTAAGTATGCCCTCTTCAATTGCCTCTTTTTTCTCGGTTCCTGGACACTGTGGGGCTTAGCCTTCTTGCCTGTAAGGGAGACAGAATAATCTTTTACCTCTAGGAGATAAAATGCAATCACAAATGATAAAGTGCTTTGCATAGTGAGTCAGACTCATGCAAAATGGTTTGTTCCTTTGTATCCTTTCCCCCAATTGCATAAGGGACCTCCCTAGCATATCCCCAAGTCCCCATCTGAAGGGAGGCACCTCAGCACCAGAAGGTACTGGGAAGCCAGGTAGGTTTCTACTGATCTTTCTCTCACAGGTGTGGAGCAGAGGATCATGTGGAAGCAGTGAAAAAGCTCCAGAACTCCACCAAACTGCTGCAGAAGGTGATTTATTCCATGGAGGGTAGAGAGGGCACGGAATCTGTCTGGAATAGGCTCTCTGGACTTGGCCCTCTGCCTAACCAGATGTGTACTTTGTCAAAGGGAGGTGGGGGGAGAGTGAAGGAAGCTGGTATTCTTTTATTATCCTGTTCACCTATCTACTGAGTTATCATCTATTCCAGAACAACCTGAATTTGCTCAGAGACCTGGCTGTGCACATTGCCCACAGCCTCAGGAACAGCTCAGACTGGGGAGGTGTGGTCACATTACATAGGTGAGAAATTAGTAGTTGGCTATCTTGGTTTTAGGGCTCTGCATCTTCCCTGTATGTAGGGTACAATGGGAGGCGGGTTCCTCAACTGGTAGTCTCAAGGCTGAGTAGACCCTAAGACATTTGTTACCTACCAGGTTTCCTGGTTTGATATTAACATCTCTGTAACCTGTATCTTTTTTTTTGGCCAGGGCTGGGTTTGAACCCGCCACCTCTGGCATATGGGGCCGGCACCCTACCCTTTTGAGCCATAGGCACTGCCCTGTAACCTATATCTTTCTTTCTTTTTTTTTTTTTTTTGAGACAGGGCCTCAAGCTATCCCCCTGGGTAGAGTGCTGTGGCATCACAGCTCACAGCAACCTCCAACTCCTGGGCTCAAGCAAGTCTCCTCCCTCAGCCTCCCAAGTAGCTGGGACTACAGGCGCCCGCCACAACGCCCGGCCATTTTTTTGGTTGCAGCCATCATTGTTGTTTGGCGGGCCGGGCTGGGGATTCGAACCCGCCACGTTAGGTGTATGTGGCTGGCGCCTTAGCCACTTGAGCCACAGGCGCCGAGCCAACCTATATCTTTCATTAGCACCTTGCCTCGCCTTTGCCACCATCTAACAGATCTCTGCTTATCCTGGTCAGTCCTGAGTAAGGGAGACAGAAACAAACCCAGAGCTTGTTTAGAAGCTGCTGAGGCCGAGAAGGACATCTTGCTGGTCATCAGCAAGCACTCTTTCTCTTTGCTGAGGGATCTGGGACTTTACTTGCAGCAGAGAGGCCAGACTCATGAGGATGGGCCAGGCTTCCAGCGGTTCTACAGCCAATCACTCCTACCAGGATCTCATGTCTGTGTCTTTTGTTGTAGGAAGGAGGGTGATTCTGAGTTCATGAATATCATTGCCAATGAGATTGGGTCAGAGGTAAGAGGAATGTGAAATTCTATTCTTTGCCCCAGGTAGAGGTCTAGGAAAATAGACATAAGTGAGCAGTGTTGGTTTAGCTCAAGTCCCTCCATATTATCATGTGAAAAGTAGGGAATAGAAATTGATTCAATGCTATTTTCTTAGCACAGCTATGATCCATGCTCCATTTTAGGTATTAACTCGATCTGTACTATTGCTCTTTCTGGGGGTTATGGCATTTATCTGCTTCTGAGTTCCCTTTATCAGAGCTTTAGCTCCCCCAAGGCACCCAGGTTTCCATGTGCTGAGAATTCAATATTAGAAATAGAGAGGTTGGAAGGCCCCATGAAGGCCATCCCATCCATTCTTCTCTGCTTCTGGCTTTACTTGCCCTTTCCCCTTTTGACAGTCTTTAGAGAGGTCTCTCTTTTGCATTTATTCCCAAACTGGTTTTTTGGTTTTGTTTTGCCTAATGTGAGTCAGGCATAATTCTTCTGTGTAGATAGTACCGATTCTTAAGGAGCTAAGTTCTAGTCTGGGAGATAAATGTGTGCCACATTTATAATTTAGAGTGATAAATGCTAGAGGCAGAGGAGCACATTGCCTGAGAGGGTGGGAGGCTTTAGGGAAAGGGCCTTGGAGACTACTTAGAGCTCATCAGACAGATTAGGAAGAGAGGCGCTGGGCAGAAGGAAATGTGGTGTAGGCAATGGCAGGTACAGCGTGCATGGTGGGGGATAGGTTGGAAAGGTTGGGAGGAGTCAAACCATGAAGGGCATTTTGTTTGGTCTTCTGCTTCCTTCTTTTTTTTTTTTTTTTTTTTTTTTTTGAGACAGAGCCTTAAGCTGTCCCCCTGGGTAGAGTGCCGTGGCATTACAGCTCACAGCAACCTCCAACTCCTGGGCTCAAGCGAGTCTCCTGCCTCCGCCTCCCAAGTAGCTGGGACCACAGGCGCCCGCCACAACGCCCGGCTATTTTTTGGTTGCAGCTGTCATTGTTGTTTGGTCGGGTCCGGGCTGGAGATTCGAACCCGCCACCTTAGGTGTACGTGGCTGGTGCCTTAGCCAGTTGAGCTATAGGCGCCGAGCCTTCTGCTTCCTTCTTAATGTTTAACCTAAGTTCCCTTGGTCACTCTCAAAAAGTTTCTTGCCCCTAATGGACCAGAGTAGAGGACCATGTCATCATTCAGCGGGAGCATCATTCCATGGTTTAGGGAGAAATATTTGTTCTTGAGGCTAGGGAGAGAGTAGGGCTTGGGGAGTTAGCTCCACATTCTCAAATATCAGGGCTCATCTCCTTGTCTTACCTCCTAGGAGACCCTCCTGTTCTTAACTGTTGGTGATGAGAAAGGTGCTGGGCTCTTCTTACTGACAGGGCCAGCTGAGGCTGTGGAGACCCTGGGGCCCAGGTAAATCCTACCTGGATGCTCCTGCACAAGTGGGAGCACCTGTAACCTATTAACCTGTGGATCTAGCCCTGTCATGATTAAAAAGGCTGTGGTGGGCAGCGCCTGTGGCTCAAAGGAATAGGGCACAGGCCCCATATACCAGATGTGGCGGGTTCAAACCCAGCCATGGCCAAAAACTGCAAAAAAAAAAAAAAAAAAAAAAAAAAAAAAGGCTGTGGTATCTGCAGTGTCATTCTATTCACAACACAGACAAGAAAGAAAATAATAATAATTTAGATATGGAGTTATATGACCTGTATTCTTTCTGGCATTTAGAGTTTTCAGAGTCCTTTTTGGCTCTGATGAATATGTGTTCATTGGAAAACATTGAAGGAGTATGTGAGGGAGAACCCAAGTGATAGTGAGAGTGATGACAGGCACTTACAGGAACTATGGACTACAGACTGCTTTGGCCTGTGGGCTATTTATTTATTTTCCATTTTGTTTTAATTATTTTGAATTTTGATTCACAGAGTATAGAAAATACCATTACATACCTCAAAACCTACTTGCCACAATGAACATTTAAGT
>NW_003852413.1:21317747-21319811 GCF_000181295.1 Otolemur garnettii
CTCAAGCCTAAGAGTTTGAGGTTACTGTGAGCTATGCCACTGCAGCACTCTACTGAGGGCGACATAGTGAGACTCTGTCTCAAAAAAAAAAAAAAGATTGCCCCAAGGAAAAGATTCAGGGCTGCCCTTGGATTTTTTGGTAGCTTTTTCTCTTCAGAGACCTTCTGCCTGACTGTATCTCTGTTCCCTAGGGTGGCTGAAGTCCTGGAAGGCAAAGGAGCAGGGAAGAAAGGTCGTTTTCAGGGCAAGGCCACCAAGATGAGCCGGCGGGCAGAGGCGCAGGCGCTTCTCCAGGACTATATCAGCACGCAGAGTGCTGAGGAATGAGGTCTCAAGTGCCTGCCTCCTGTGACCACAGAAGGAGTGTCTTGGATAATAAAATAGTTTGACTCGGAATGATTGTGACACCACTTATTATTGTATTTTTATTTTTTTTGAGACAGAGTCTTACTTTGTCATCTTTAGTAGAATTCCATGGCGTCAGAGCTTACAACAACCTCAAACTCTGGGGCTCAAGTGATTCTCTTGCTTTAGCCTCCAGAGTAGCTGGGACTATAGGTGCGTACCACAACACCGGCTATTTTTAGAGACTGGGGGGTCTTGCTCCAGCTCAGGCTGGTCTTGAACCTGTGAGCTCCTTCAATCCACCCTCCTCGGCCTCCCAAGTGCTGGGATTACAGGTGTGAGCCACCACACTCAGCCGACACCATTTATATCTGATTGACTAATTTGTACAGTGTACTCCAGTATGCTTGTTTGGTTAGTATATGTGAATAAATAGGTCTCTAATTTGGCCCCTATTAGGCATATCCTACATGAGTGGGCATTATGTTGATGAAATGTACTGGTTTTCCTAAACCCAGCTGTAACCTGTCTTCACATCCAGTTGCCTAAGGAAAGTATAGGTCAGTCTGGAGCAGGGGTCCTCAAACTTTTTTTTTTTTTTTTTTTTTTGAGACAGAGCCTTAAGCTGTCCCCCTGGGTAGAGTGCCGAGGCATTACAGCTCACAGCAACCTCCAACTCCTGGGCTCCAGCGAGTCTCCTGCCTCCGCCTCCCAAATAGCTGGGACCACAGGCGCCTGCCACAACGCCTGGCTATTTTTTGGTTGCAGCCGTCATTGTTGTTTGGCGGGTCCGGGCTGGGGATTCGAACCCACCACCTTAGGTGTACGTGGCTGGCGCCCTAGCCGGTTGAGCTATAGGTGCCGAGCCCTCAAACTTTTTAAGTAGAGGGTTAGTTCACTGTCCCTTGGACAGTTGGAGGATTGGACTGCGGCCCCAAGATGAGTCGGCCGCTAAGCAAGACAGGCAGCGATGGCAAAAACACCCAGGATTGGACTGGGCCAGATAAATGTCCTAGGCGGGCTGCATGTGGCTAGGCTGTAGTTTGAGGACGCCTGGTCTGGAGGCTTGACCTATAGGCTTAGTGTTCTCATTCAAATCTTATTTCCTTCTTTGTTGCTTTTCCCAGTCTTGTGTTTCAGAACTAAAAAGTATCAGTGACTTTGCAAATAGGTCAAAAAGCCACAAAAGTATATAGTAGAATGATGCCCCAAGTAAGTTACTGAAGCAGTTAGAAGATGGAAAATGCAAGACTAACCCAAAGAAAGTTGCTGTGCCAATATTAGTATCAGACAAATTAGACTTTATGGCAAGAACAATTATTAGAGATCAAGAGGGACATGTAATGATTATAACAGTTCTAAATTTGTGTGCCTCTCATAATAGGTTGAAAATACATAAAGCGGACACTGACAAATCTCAGAGGAGAAATAGACAAACCTACTATTAAGAGCAAACTGATACTCCCCTTTCAGTAACTGATAGAATGAGTAGAAGCATAATGCCATGGTCAGGAGCATAGGCTTTGGACTTCTGCAGACCTGGGTAGAAATCCTGCTTTTGTGTGTCCACAGGTGGTTAACGATAAAGATTGGTTACAATTTTATTTATTTATTTATTTGAGACAGAGTCTCAAGCTGTCACCTTGGGTAGAGTGCTATGGCGTTACAGCTCACAGCACCCTCAAACTCTTAGGCTTAAGTGATTCTCTCTCTCTCTCT
>NW_003852413.1:21320020-21321273 GCF_000181295.1 Otolemur garnettii
ACCCTTGGTATATGGGGCTGGCGCCCTACTCACTGAGCCACAGGCACCACCCTTAAGCCATTCTCTTGCCTCAGCCTCCCAAGTAGCAGGGACTACAAGTGCCTACCACAATACCCAGCTATTTTGTTTTTGTTGTAGTTGTTGTTTTAGCTGGTCTGGGTAGGGTTCAAATCTGCTAGCCTTGGTGTATGTGGCTGGTGCTCTACCCACTGAGCTACAGGTGCTGCCTAGTCACAACTTTAACCAGAACAAAGATGGTCAGGAGATAGCCAGGATGAAATAACGGAAGAGAAATAAAAAGAAAACTGACACGGCAGATAACCTGGGGCTGTGGCTGTGGTGTGCTGTTTCTGTGTTATTTTTCCAATCCTCAAGGGGCATCATTAAATGAGCCTCCTGCTGCAAACATGGCTAACAGGGAAAGCTGAAGTTGCATAGATAGGGCTACCAATGGGGAATCATTTTTTTCTCATGTCAAGACCCCTTAGGGAGAGAATGACAGGGTCCAGTTAATCTTTTCCCAAAGCAAAAGACACTGAAATAGCTTGTCTGGTAAGAGTGAAAGCCACAAGCTGGCTCTTGGGGTCTAAGGGCTCCACCTGGAGGCAGGAGGCGGGTAAGTGAGGCTGCTGGGCTGCAGGGAGGTGGGCAGAAGAGGAATTTCAGCTTGAGTTTCTGAGGCAACTCAGAAGACATTGATGCTGCCTGGGTAGGTTGTCCAAGGGTAAGAGAGGCATTAGCCAGAGATTTTTTTTTTTTTTTTTAGAGACAGAGCCTCAGTAGAGTGCTGTGGCCTCACAGCTCACAGCTCACAGCAACCTCCAACTCCTGGGCTCAAGCAATCTTCCTTCTTTGGCCTCTGAGAGTGCTAGGATTATAGATGTGAGCCACTGCACCTGGCTGAGACCTTGCCTCTTAAAAAGAAAAAATTATGCTGTACACAGTGAGTCCATTAGCAGGAGACATGGAAATATTTGCTTTAGGGCGGCACCCATAGCTTGTTGGGTAGGGCTCTGGCCATATACACTGAGGGTGGTGGGTTTGAACCTGGCCTGGGCCAGCTAAAGCAACAATGACAACTGCAACAAAAATATAGCTGGGTGTTGTGGTGGGTGCCTGTAGTCCCAGCTACTTGGGAGGCTGAGGCGAGAGAAACACATAAGCACAAGAGCTTGAGTTTGCTGTGAACTATGATGCCACAGCACTCTACTAAGGGTGACATAGTGAGACTCTGTCTCAAAAAAAAAAAAAAA
>NW_003852413.1:21321733-21326836 GCF_000181295.1 Otolemur garnettii
CTAAGCCCAGGAGTTGGAGGTTGCTGTGAGCTATGTGATGCCACGGCACTCTACCAAGGGTGATAAAGTAAAACTCTGTCTCTACCAAAAAAAAAAAAATGTGTTCAGGCAGAATTCCCTTGAACAGAGACTCATGAATTCATTTTCATCTCTGTGTTTGTGTGTGCGAGAGATCTCTGTCCTTCTATGTTTTTGTTTCATGAGGGTGTGTCTTATTCTGACCTGGCTGCTATAACAAAATACCAAAATCTGGGTGAGTTTATATACAGTAAAAATGTATTTCTCACAGTTCTGGAGTCTGGTAAGTTCAGGATCAAATTTGGTGTCTGGTGAAGGTTTAAGTACTGGCTCCTGGACAGTTGTCTTTTTGCCATGTCCTCACATGTAGAAAGGGTAAGAGGGCTCTCTCAGGCCTCTTTTATAATGGCTCTAACCTTTGTAAGGGCTCTGCCCACGTGATCTAATCCCTCCCAAAGGTACCAACTCCTAATACTATATTACCTTGGGGGTTAGGACTTTTGTTTTTTAGTCAGAGTTTTACTCTCTTGCCCAGGCAGAGTGCCATGGCATCATAGTTCACAGCAAGCTCAAACTCCTTAGTTTAAGTGGTCGTCCTGTCTCGGCCTCCTGAGTAGCTGGGGCTATAGGCACCCACCACAATGACTAGGTAGTTTTTCTATTTTTAGTGGAGATGGGGCTCACTCTTGTGGGGGCTGGTCTCAAACTCCTGAACTCAAGCAATCCTCAGATTACAGACAGCCGCCTGTGCCTGGGCAGGGGGTTAGGCTTTCAACACACGAATTTTGGGGGGGAAGACAAATGTTCAGACCAAGCAGGGTGCAATGAAAAGAGCAGTGAACTGGGAGGCCATTCGTGCTTGCTACTACTCAGTTGGGATAGTCACTGAGACTAAAGTGACCATATAATTTATTATTTGAAGTCAGGAAGTCAAGTACTTTTAAGAATGAAAGGGCCAGGCTCAGTGGCTCACGCCTGTAATCCAGCACTCTGGATGGCTGAGGTGGGTGGATTGCTTGAGCTCACAAGTTTGAGACCAGCCTGAGCAAGACCCCATCTCTAAAAAACGGCTTGGCCTGGTGGTGGGTGCCTGAAGTCCCAGCTCCTAGGGAGAGTGAGGCAAGAGAATCACTTGAGCCCAAGAGTATGAGGTTGCTGTGAGCTATGACAGCATGATACTTTACCCAGGGCGACAAAGTGAGACTGTCTCGGAAAAAAAAAAGAAATGAAAAGGGTGTACCAAAGCTCACACCAGAACACATCATCATGCTGGACCATGCAGGCGCAACTGGATGTCTGTTTTCCTTGCCAAGATACTCTCTGAGCTTTAATTTCTTGACTCGAAAAGGGGAATGTGAACTGGGCGTCCTAGGAAAGAAGGAACATTCTGAAATAACTCAATTAGGAAAAGATATAAACACTTGAGCAAATTATGTGAAAACAGTAATTGGTTGTGTAATGAAAGGTAAAACAAAGTAGCAATTTTTAAACTGGTGATGTCATTGACACCTGTCATGGGGCCCTCATCAAATGCCTTGGTAAAAGGGGAAAGGGTGGATTGTCTTCTATGGAGTTCACCAGAAAACAAAACCGAATGAATTTAGTTATGTATTATAGTAACAGTTTTATGTACACACACCCACAGACTGTACACTCTGGAACACTGATTATTATAACTCTTACAAAGAGAAATACTGACATGGGCTCCTTCTTGGGTTATAAGAAAGTTTTGTTACTTAAATCCCCATATATTGCTGAAGATAGAGCTGCTGTGGCTCCCACTAAGGTCACACAGGTCTCCTGGCAACTATATACAAGGTTGGACAACTGAGTTCTTGAAGTCATCCTAGAAGGTCACTTTCATAGTGATATGCAATAAGGTATGTAGCACTTTTTCTAGGATGAGTCCACAAATTTATTTATTTATTTTTTAGAGACAGAGTTTCACTTTGTTGCCCTCAGTAGAGTGCTGTGGTGTCACAGCTCACAGGAACCTCCAGCTCTTGGTCTTAGGTAATTCTCTTGCCTCAGCCTCCCAAGTAGCTGGGACTACAGGCACCTGTCACAATGCCTGGCTATTTTTTTTTTTTTTTTTGGTTGCAGTTTGGCTGGGGCTGGGTTTGAACCCGCCATCTCGGACATATGGGGATGGCATCCTACTCCTTTGAGCCATAGGCACTGCCCTATTTATTTATTTATTATTTTTTTGAGACAGAGCCTCAAGCTATCCCACTAGGTAGAGTGCTGTGGCATCACAGCTCACAGCAACCTCCAACTCCTGGGCTCAAGTGAGTCTCCTGCCTCAGCCTCCCAAGTAGCTGGGACCACAGGAGCCTGCCACAATGTTTGGCTATTTTTTTGGTTGCAGGCATCATTGTTGTTTGGCGGGCCTGGGCTGGATTCGAACCCACCAACTCAGGTGTATGTGGCTGGCGCCTTAGCTGCTTGAGCCACAGATGCTGAGCCCTCTTTATTTATTTTTTGAGATAGAATCTCAGTTTGTTGCCCTTGGGAGTGCTGTGGCATCACAGCTCACAACCACCTCAAACTCTTGGGCTTAAGCGATTCTCTTGCTTCAGCATCCCAAATAGCTGGGACTACAGGTGCCTGCCATAATGCCCTGCTAATTTATTTTTTTTTTGAGACAGAGTCTCAAGCTGTCACCCTGGGTAGAGTGTTATTGCATCACAGCTCACAGCAACCTCCAACTCCTAGGCTCAAGTGAGTCTCCTGCCTCAGCCTCCCAAGTAGCTGGGACTACAGGAGCCTGCCACAATGTTTGGCTATTTTTTTGGTTGCAGGCATCATTGTTGTTTGGCGGGCCTGGGCTGGATTCGAACCCACCAACTCAGGTGTATGTGGCTGGCGCCTTAGCTGCTTGAGCCACAGATGCTGAGCCCTCTTTATTTATTTTTTGAGATAGAATCTCAGTTTGTTGCCCTTGGGAGTGCTGTGGCATCACAGCTCACAACCACCTCAAACTCTTGGGCTTAAGCGATTCTCTTGCTTCAGCATCCCAAATAGCTGGGACTACAGGTGCCTGCCATAATGCCCTGCTAATTTATTTTTTTTTTGAGACAGAGTCTCACTTTGTCACCCTTGGTAGAGTGCCATGATGTCATAGCTTACAGTAACCTCAAACTCTTGGGCTTAAGTGATCCTCCTTCCTCAACTTCCCAAGTAGCCGGAACTACAGGTGCCTGCCACAATGCTTGGCTATTTTTATTTATTTATTTTTTATTTATTATTTTTTTTGAGACAGAACCTCAAGCTATAGCCCTGCGTAGAGTGCTGTGACATCACAGCTCACAGCAACCTCTAACTCCTGAGCTTAAGCAATTCTCTTGCCTCTGCCTCCCAAGTAGCTGGGACTACAGGCACTCACCACAACGCCGAGTTATTTTTATTTTTTGGTTGTAGTTGTCATTGTTTGGCAGGCCTGGGCCAGATTCAAACCCGCCAGCTCTCGTGTATATGGCTGGCGCCTTGTGTATATGCCTGCTTGAGCTACAGGCACTATCCTGGCTATTTTTAGAGACGGGATCTCGCTATAGCTCAAGCTGGTCTCGAACTGGTGAGCTCAGGTGATCTGCCCTCCTTGACCTCCCAGAGTGTTGGGGTTATAGAAGTGAACCACTGCTCCTGGTCAAGTTCACAAATTTAATTGTCAGAACTTGTATGTGCCCATTTGGATCCTGGAGCAGATGTTAGTATAAAAGACAAAAGATAACAGGTGAAAAGCAGACCCCAAGCAGGAGACAGACATTTTAAGGAAGCTTTGTGCCCAGATGTCCTGTGTTCTATCCCACCTTTGAGTCCTGACTGGAAACAAATGAGTGGGCCAGGTTGTGTTAGAATGCCAGGTTTTTTCCTCTCTCTTTCTTTCTTTCTTTTTTTTTTGAGACAGAGTCTCAAGGTATCCTCCTGGGTAGAGTGCCATGCCTTCATAGCTCACAACAACCTCCAACTCCTGGGCTCAAGCGATCCTCTTGCTTCAGGTTTTCTATTTTTAGTAGAGACAGGGTCTCACTCTTTGCTCAGGCTAGTCTAGAACGCATGAGCTCAAGCAATCCACTTGCCTTGGCCTCCTAGACTGGTAGGATTATAGGCGTGAGCCACCACACCCAGCAACTAGGTCTTTCTCTTACTGAGAACTGAAAGAAACTCCAAAGTCCTGCCTAATACTGATGGGAAAACAGCTCAACATACCCTAATGAAAAACTCCTTTACAGAAAGCATCTGTGTTTCTCATTTTTTTCCTGAACATGATCCAAGCTATGACTAAGGCGTCCTCAACAGAGGGCAACTAGGGCTGTGTGGGAAAGAGTAATGGAGTTTCCTTCTTTCTTTTTTTGCAGTTTTTTTTTTTTGGCCAGGGCTGGGTTTAAACCCACCATCTCCAGCATATGGGACTGGCGCCCTACTCCTTTGAGCCACAGGTGCCACCCAGGCAGTTTCCTTCTTTCTCCTGAAAACTCTGTACCTTCTCTACAGACTACTGTGGACAGAGTGCCAGGCTCCAAACTCAAAGGAACCAAGAGAAGGCCCAGGGCTGTGTCTGGAGCAGAAGGGGCTCGCACAGGAAGAGACAACCTTCTCTCTCTTTTACTGAGCCCTTTCATAAATACTCTGCAGAAGTAAACTCTGACTTGTTGGTAAATATCACTGTTTGTCTTAAACATCAAAGCCAAGTGTTGGCCCAGAGAGAAGCTGGGAAGTTGTTGGTCAAAGAATACACAATTTCAGTTAGCAGAAATAAGCTTAAGAGACCTATAGTGCAACATAGTAACCACATGTAATTAATAACAATGTTTGGGTGGTGCCAGTGCCCATGCTTAGTAGGTAGAGTGCTGGCCACATCACTGAGGCTGGCGGGTTTGAACCTGGCCTGGACCAGCTAAAACAACAATGACAACTGCAATAATAACAACAACAAAAATAGCCGGATGTTGTTGCAGGCTCCTATAGTCCTAGCTACTCGGGATGCTGAGGCAAGAGAATCGCTTGAGCCCAAGAGTTTGAGGTTTCTGTGAGCTGTGACACCATGGCACTCTACCCACCATGGTGACAGCTTGGGACTCTGTC
>NW_003852413.1:21328086-21329790 GCF_000181295.1 Otolemur garnettii
GCCACCCTTGGTATATGGGGATGGCGCCCACCCACTGAGCCACAGGTGCTGGCTAGTTTTTTTTATTTTTAGTAGAAATGTGGTCTCACTTTTGCTCAAGCTGGTCTTGAACTCGTGAGCTCAAGTAATCCACCTGACTCGGCTCCCAGGCGTGAGCCACCACTTCTGGCCTTTAAAAAAATTTTTTTAAGACACAGTCTCACTTTGTCACTGTGGGTAGAGTACCATGGCATCATAGCTCACAGCAACCTCAAACTCTTAGGCTCAAGAGACCCTCTTGCTGCAACTTCCTGAGTAATTGGGGACCACGGGTTTGAACTCCTGGGCTTGAGCAATCCACCCATCTTGGCCTCCCAGAGTGCAGGAATTATGGGCATAAGCCACTGTACCCAGACTAATAATTTAATTTCTTTTAAGAGCCAAGTGTTTCATGGCCAGGTGTGGTGGCTCATGCATGTAATCCTAGCACTCTGGAAGGCTGAGACGGGTGGATTGCTCAGGCTCAGGAGTTTGAGACCAGCCTGAGCAAGAGGGAGACCCCCCTTCTCTAAAAATAGCCGGGCAATGTGGTGGGTACCTGTAGTCTCAGTTACTCAGGCAGCGGAGGCAAGAGAATAGCTTGAGTCTAGAAGAGTTCAAGGTTGCTGTGAGCTGTGATGCCATAGCACTCTACCAAGGGTGGGTGACATAGTGGAACTCTTGTCTTCATTAAAAAAAAAAAAAGAATGTTTCAGAAAGAAGGGAGGAATCAACATTTTCTTTTATGAAAATGTGTCCCCCTTCCTTTCATAACACTTAACTGTGTTTTTGTTGTTGACTATGAACATAATAAACGATCACAGAATTCATTTGTTTACTTACTTGACAGAAATTTATCGGGAGTGTAGTGTGTGTGTGCCAGACACAATAGAAAGCACTGGGCCACGTGGGTGAACAATACAGCCAGGCTTTCAGTTCTCATGGCATCTATAGCTGTGGAGAAGAAAAACAAGAAGGAAACAAACACATAGATGTTTGAGTCAAAGAGGAAAAGGACAGGTGAACTAATAGAGAATAATGGGAGGAAGAGAGTAGGGGAGGCTTATGGCTGTGTCAAAGGTGGCTTGAGGGGAAACTAGTTCCCTCATAAGCTCCAGCATTGAGGCCATCTCAAATAAAGCAGACACTGTTTAGCAGGTAACCATCGTTTGTTTTAAGTTAAGTCTGCTGGTTCTCTTCCAATGGGATGGCCATCCCTGAGCTCCTTCTTTATATAGAAATTATGGAGCTGCAAATTTTCTGCTAACTCCAGAAGGTGACAAGGGTCTTGAAGAGACTGCTGGATCCAGTAAGGAACCAACTACAATATGTTGGACACCTTTCATGTGGCAGCTAAAAGGCAGCAAAGAAAAAGACTGACATGGCTTGGCACCTGTGGCTCAAGTGGCTAAGGCGCCAGCCACATACACCTAAGGTGGTGGGTTTGAATCCACCTTTGGTTAGAGCCACAATGATGGCTCTAACCAAAAAATAGCCAGGCACTATGGTGGGCGCCTGTGGTCCTAGCTACTTGGGAGCCTGAGGCAGGAGACTGGCTTGAGCCCAGGAGTTGAGCACAGTGGTTACCACTCCAGCCACATGCACAGAGGCTGGTGAGTTCGAACTCAGCCTGGGCCGGCTAAGCAACAATGACAACTGCAACAGAAAAATAGCCGGGCATTGTGG
>NW_003852413.1:21330566-21331754 GCF_000181295.1 Otolemur garnettii
GCTGGTTTTACCTCTACTAGGCTAGACACATGTATTAAAATGCTGAAATGGAAAAGCCAGATCTGAAAGAATATGCCCCTAATTCTCTATAATTCATTCTAAGCTTGTTTGTCTTCCCCTTTCTGTTACTCTGCGCTAGATCTCTATAGAGACAGTATTACATGAGCTTCACAAATAGCATTTGAAAAAGTATGTTCCTCCTATTTTTGGAAACTTGGTTTGAGTTGGGGATTTCCATTCAGCTTGGAAAGGCTCAAAATTTGCCTTGGTGGAAACATTCAGTTGCCAAGGTTTTCTTTGGTTTTTTATCATTGCTTTTGTTACCAGAAAAATTAATTCATCCTGAAGTTTTGCATGAAAACTAATTTTTTTTTTTTTTTGTAGACAGAACCTAAAGCTGTCACCCTGGGTAGAGTGCCGTGGTATTACAGCTCACAGCAACCTCCAACTCCTGGGCTCAAGTGATTCTCCTGCCTCTTCCTCCCCAGTAGCTGGAACTACGGGAGCCCGCCACAATGCCTGGCTATGTTTTGGTTGCATCCATCATTGTTGTTTGGCGAGGCTCAGGCTGGATTCGAACCTGCCAGCTCAGGTGTATGTGGCTGGTGCCTTAGCCGCTTGAGCCACAGGTGCTGAGCCATGAAAACGATTTTTAAAATTAATTAATCAATTAATTTCTTTTTAGAGATGGGGGTCTTACTATCTTGCTAAGGCTGATGTTGAACTCCTGGGTGCCTCAGCCTCCTGAATAGCTGGGATTACAGGCACATGCCACCATGCCTGGCTATTTACTTATCTATCCATTTATTTATTTTTTAGTGGCATGAAAATGATTTTCAATTTCTTTTGCTCCAGTAATTTGTTTCTTGCCCAAACCAGAATCCTTTAGCAGTCTGTCTCCAAATCTCAGCACCATCAAATTTTTGCAATATAACAGCAGAGGGTGCTGTGAGCCTATGGTTGCCAAGGCCTGGGGTTAGGGGTAGGGGTGGGGAAAGGGAGAAAGAGCCCCGCTGATTGAGCCACCCTGAAAGGGGCTTCAGCAGGCTTCTTCTTCTTCTTTTTAAAAATTTTCTCTATACATATACATGTGTTTATTTGGTTTCCACTTTTTGCCTTCACAAAATTAAAAAGGCTTAAAATTTAATAACAATAACAATGTTTAAGATAAGGACTAGAAACAAAAAC
>NW_003852413.1:21333867-21347116 GCF_000181295.1 Otolemur garnettii
TTTTTTTTTTTTTTGAGACAGAGTTTCACTATAGCATCACAGCTTATAGCAACATCAAACTCTTGGGCTCAAGCAATTCTCTTGCCTCAGCCTCTCTAGTAGCTGGGACTACAGGCACCTGCCACAATGCCCACCTATTTTTTGTTGCAGTTGTCATTGTTTAACTGGCCCAGGCCGAGTTTGTGGCCAGTGCTGTAACCACTGTGCTATGGATGCTGAGCTAGACACCTAGATTCTTATAAAGCTCCCTGAGTAGGGCCCAGACACATAACCGAGGCTGGTGGGCTCGAACCTGGCCTGGGCCTGCTAAGCAACAATAATAACTGCAACCAAAAAAAAGCCAGGCATTGTGGCAGGCATCTATAGTCCCAGCTACTCAGGAGGCTGAGGTAAAAGAATCGCTGAAGCCCAAGAGTTTACAGTTGCTGTGAGTGACAGAGTAAGACTCTGTTTCAAAAAAGAAAGAAAGAAAGAAAGAAAGAATCTAGGTGTCCTCCAGTGATAAACCAAAGTATGATTTATTCTTATAGAACTCTTCATGGGGCTGAGTGAGGTGGCTCACACTTGTAATCCCAGCACTTTGAGTGGCTGAAGCAGGAGGATATGCTTGAGGCCAGTAATTCCAGACCAGCTTGAGCACCATAGCAAGACCCTGTCTCTAGAAAAAGTTTTTAAAATTTAGCCAGAAATAGTGGCATACACATATTGTCCCAGCTACTAAGTAGGCTGTGGCAGGAAGATCATTTGAGCCTAGAAGTTCAAGGCTTCGGGGAGCTATGATCTCTCTAGCCTGGGAAATAGAGTGAGACCCTGTCTCTAATAAAATAATAATTATATATATATATATATGTTTGGTTTTTTTTTGGCCACGTCTGGGTTTGAACCTACCACCTCCAACATATGGAGCCAATGCCTTACTCCTTTGAGCCACAGGCGCTGCACAATAATAATAATTTTTTAAAAAATAAATAAAGTTACATGATAAGGCATTAAAAAATTCTTAAAATCAAAATGGCAAGATAAATTGGGGGTCCAAAGGTCTCATACTTTCCCTACTTTTTTTTTTTGTAACTGTGCTTTAAGAAATATTTTTAGCTAATGTTTCTTAATGAGAAACATTTGTGTCTGGGTAGTTAAATTTAGTCAACTGTCACACAAAAATCAAAAGTCCCCTCTGCTGTCTAACTGGCTAATATGTAAATGTTTTGAAGAGACGAGGTCTCACTATGTTGCCTGGGCTGATGACTTTCCATTAAAACTCTGTAAGTTGGGAATGAAAGCACAGAATAATAAAGCATAGTGGTCCAACCAGCTCCTAATGTTTCTCACATTTTTTTAACCTTTAGAGAAATCTCTGATGTATCTGATGAAATATTTGCCTGATATTCAGATGGATTTCTTTTTGATACACTCAATACTTATTTCCAAATGTTAGCAGCAGGTATTCTTGAGTGTATGAGATTGGAGTGATTTTTCTTTTCATCTTTATACTTTTCAGTAGTTTCCAACATTTCTGAGGGAAATGGTCTTTGTAATTCCTTTGTGTGATACTTTTCTGATTAGAAAAAAACCAAGAACTATAATTTTTAAAGATTAAATTAAAATACTCTGCCAGAGCAATAAAGACCTTCAATTTCCCAAATATCAACTCAGCAAAACAACAAGAAGAAGGATCAAAGATGAAAGTTGTCTACAAATCTCTCAGTTATGCAGGGCCAGGTGCAGTGGCTCACACCTGTAATCCTAGCACTCTGGGAGGCTGAGGGGGGGTGGATCACTTGAGCTCAACAAAAAATAGCCAGGTGTTGTAGTAGGTGCCTGTAGTCCCAGCTATTTGGGAAGCTGAGGCAAGAGAATTGCTTAAGCCCAAGAGTTTGCGGTTGCTGTGAGCTGTGACGCCACAGCACTCTACCGAGGGCGACAAAGTGAGACTCTGTCTCACAAAAAAAAACACAAAACTGTCTTATTGATGCATCAAGTGAAGCTAAAATAGAAAATGGGAGGAGCCGGGTTGGAAAGCACAACCAGGTCCATGTTCTGATCCATAATCCAGTGGTTGTTAACACAGAAACCAAACCTTGACTGGTAAGGGATATACTTTTTTCTCTTTGTTGTGAAGATCACTGTAAACTTATGAAAGTATGGGCATAAAATTGCTATAAACCTGGGAGAGCATTCTAGAAAAGGAGCGTAGGATAGTCGAAAGAACATATGTAGTGATGATAA
The DNA here is from genome assembly GCF_000181295.1 of Otolemur garnettii. Classification (NCBI taxonomy): domain Eukaryota; kingdom Metazoa; phylum Chordata; class Mammalia; order Primates; family Galagidae; genus Otolemur; species Otolemur garnettii. Next base: position 21,336,094 of record NW_003852413.1, read on the forward strand.
CAATGAGATCTGACATCCATGGCATTAATATTTGTAATCACTTAAATATAACTGTACAATGATGAGTTCTCCTATCACTGTGCTGTTCTGTACATGTTTTCTCTGCTTTTTTGATATTTGAAGCATCGTAAAGGAGACAGGGAACTGGAGTGTCACAGGTGCTGAAGCAATGGGGTCACTGTGGTTAAGCCACCAGCAGGGTATGTGACCACCAACAAAAAGAAAAAGCCCTGCTCTGAAAGCCCATGGTGTCGAAGCAGGATTTGGTTCACATTATCTTTCCTCGCCTGGAACATCTGAGACACAGTCTATATCTTGAAAAATAACAACAGGGGTTAGTCATGAATTCCCAGTAATGGGCTACTTAGAGAGTTTGTTCCCTGCCTACTGAGAAGTAGATCTTTGCTGAGAAGAGACCAGTGTTTATCCTTAAGCCTGCCCTGTCCTCTGAGTTTTCAACAGTTTTCTAATTTTGAGTTGGGAATGAGTGCCTAAGAATATCTTTTTATTGAGTCATCTGTGGAACTCTAAGCTACTTGGATCTATAATTTGTCAGCTGATTTTCCAAGGCAGAGGCAAAAAGTTGTATATGGTTCATTTATTTTTCAACAGAGCTGTATTGAGGCCTCTTCATGTGTCAGGCTGAGGCTAGGTCCCAGCTTTGAGAGCAGTGATGGGCCTTCTGGGTTGGGTCTTCCTTCAGGAACACCCAACCTCAGCTGAGTCAAAAATCATCAGTATCTCAGCAGTCCCCTGTTGCTCACTCCACAAAGGAGCCTCTCCTCAGGTGCCCCTGGCAGTGTTACATGGCGCCTAATGGCACAGGTTCCAGATGGAGGCAGAAGCTGGACCTTGAACAAATTTCTTAACTTCTCAGTTTATGCATCTGGAAAATGGGAAGAGTAATAGTAGTTGTATGAATTAACTCAGATATTCCAGGTAAAGTACAGGGATGCATTAATTGTTCAAAAGTGCTAACTATTTCAACCACAACAATGCCTGGAATATAGTACATACTTGATAAATACTTGTTAAATGAAAGAATGACTCCAATTGAAAATGATTAAATTAGAAGATGGACCCTGCTTACCTAAGGGGTGATCATGAGAGATTTTTGTCAAGAAATAATTCAAAATCTTTAGGGTTTTAAAATTTCCATTACATTAATAAAATAAAGACATTAACTTTAAGCTGATAGTCATCTAAGTGTTCCACTAATTGAATAATCAACTTGTTGGTTTTCAGAAAAAGAAGGAAATATATAGATCGGCCTTATGTCAAAGCACCAACAGGAAGCAGTGCCTCAGCGAATTCTAGGAGTCAAGGGGCACAGCTAGAGGTGAGGTCAGGGCAGGTGAACTTCAGTAAGCAAGGAGAGGTCATTGAACCTGGAGTGCAAGGTATTGAAACAGAAAATATTTATTTAGCCATAGTTTATTTTTAATTATTTGTTCTTCCTAAACTGAGGGTTTTTCTTTGAAACTGAAGTTCCTTTGTAAAAGGCACACAGGTTACTATGGTTATGTAAGAGAATGTCCTGGCTCTTAGGAGACACATAAAGTATTTAGAAGTAAAGGGGCCATGAGGTCCATAAATTATGCTTATTAAGTGATCAAAAAAAAAAAAGAGAATATATATAGAGTAAGAGAGTGATAGAGTAAATGTGGCAAAATGTGAATACTCTAGTTGGTGATTTACATGAAGAGTATATAGCAATTCACTGCAACTTTTAATTCATTTTTTGTTTTATTTATTTTTGAGACAGAGTCTCACTTTGTCACCCTTGGTAGAGTGCCCTGGCATCACAGATCAAAGCAACCTTCGACTCTTGGGCTCAAGTGATTCTCTTGCCTCAGACTCCCGAGTAGCGCCCAGCCCCATTGCAACTATTTATTTATTTATTTATTTAGAGACAGAGTCTCACTATGGTGCCCTCGGTGGAGTGCCATGATGTCACAGCTCACAGCAACCTCAAACTCTTGGGCTCAAGTCTTGGGCTCTCTTGCCTCAGCCTCCCAAGTAGCTGGGACTACAGGCGTCTACCACAACACTGAGCTATTTTTTTTTTTTGGTTGTACTTCATTGTTGTTTGGCAGGCCTGGGCTGGATTTGAACCCACTAGCTCTGGTGTATGTGGCTGGCATCCTAGCCACTGAGCTACAGGCGTCGAACCCCTGTATTGCATCTTTTCTTTTGAGACAGGGTCTCACCTTGTTGCCCTCAGTAGAGTGCTGTGGCATCACAGCTCACAGCAACCTCCAGTTCTTGGACTTAGGTGATTCTCTTGCCTCAGCCTCCCAAGTAGCTGGGACTACAGGCACCCGCCACAATGTCTGGCTATTTTTTTGTTGCAGTTTGGCTGGGGCTGGGTTCAAACCCACCACTCTCGGTGTATGGGGCCAGCGCCCTAGTCCCTGAGCCACAGGCACCGCCCCCATTGCAACTTTTTATATGAAAAATTTTTTCAAAATAAGGTGAAGGAAACTGGGTGTGGTGGCTTATGCTTATAATCCTAGCACTCTGGGAGGCCGAGGTGGGTAGATTGCCCAAGCTCAGAAGTTCCAGACCAGCCTGACTAAGAGCAAGATCCCCATGTCTACTAAAAATAGAAAAACTAGCCAGCCTTCATGGTGGGCACCTGTAGTCCCAGCTACCTGGGAGGCTGAGGCAGGAAGATCGCTTAAGCCCAAGAGATTGAGGTTGCTGTGAGCTATGACACCGTAGCCTTCTACCCAAGGTAGAAAAAAAATTAATTTTATAAAAAAGGAGTAGGAAAGAAAGGTTACACATGTTTATTTTAGAACCATTAAGAAAATATAGAAATGTAGACAAAATAAATATCCATGAATCTACCACCTAAATACAGTCAATGTTGACATTTTGGTGTATATATATATATTTTTGTAGAGACAGAGTCTCACTTTATCATCCTTGGTAAATTTTTTTTGGTCTTTTCATGCACTTTAAAATAATATTTGATATTTTATACATAGTTTTAACTTAATGACACATTTGAATGAGACAGTATTTCAATTTAGATCAGTAAACAGGAAGCAGAAATCATTAAAAACATTCAGGCATTTAAAAAAAGAACCTAGCGCGCGGTGCCTGTGGCTTCGTGGGTAGGGCGCCAGCCACATATACCAAGGGTGGCGGGTTCAAACCTGGCTCTGGCCAAACTGCAACAAAAACTAGCCAGGCGTTGTGGCAGGCGCCTGTAGTCCCGGCTACTCGGGAGGCTGAGGCAAGAGAATCGCCTAAGCCCAGGAGTTGGAGGTTGCTGTGAGCTGTGTGACGTCACAGCACTCTACCGAGGGTGATAAAGTGAGACTGTATCTCTACCAATAAATAAATAAATAAATAAAGAACCTATACTCGGAAGTCCTAGTGCCTTATGTAGTCATGTACCAGCCATTTTCCTACCGAAGCACTGCAGGCAGGGTGATGCAGTGGTCACTGTGCCAGTTTGGCCAAAGATTGCCTGGGTTTGAATCTGGCTCCAACATTTACTAGCTCTTGAGTAAGTTTCTTAGCTTTCTGATCCTCTGTTTCCTCGTCCATAAAGTGGGGCTAACACTGGTTGTTGGGGGGAATGAAATGACTTTTAGTGGAAAACCCTGAGAAAAGTGCCAGGCACTTGGTAAGTACTTAGCACATGTGGGTCATCATTGTCATTAGCTTGGTGCCTAATTTCCTTCAGGAGGAACAAGATGGTAAGGTGGATTCTGAATCCACCTGGGGTTTTTTGTTTTATTAATCTTTGGTTCTTAAGCCAAGGAGACCAAGGTCTGCAAACATTCACAATTCTTTTTATTATTTTTCTCTTTGACACAGACTCGTGTTCTGCTGCCCAGGGTAGAGTACAGTGGCATCATCATAGCTTAGCACAGCCTCTGACTCCTGCCCTCAACCAATCTTCCTGCCTCAGCCTCCTGAGTGGCTGGGACTACATGTGCCTGTCATGACACCTGGCTAATTTTTCTATTTTTAGTAGAGGAGATGAGATCTCCCTCTTGCTTAGGCTGGTTTCAAACTCCTAAACACAAGCTCCATGAGCTCATTGAGGCCTCCCACCTTGGCCTTCCAGAGTGCTAGGATTATAGGCGTGAGCCACCTTGCTCTGCCCCTCCAACATTCACAATTCTTAGAAGTCATTGGCAGATAGTGGATAACCTGAATCTCAAAGGCACAGAGACAGTTTTTCTCACTTTTCTGACAACATCCCCCTAAAGGTAGCAATGCAAAGAGAGCACATCCTTTCTTAGTATTTTCCAACTCTTCCCCCACCTTCCTTAAGGAGTCTTTCTGATCACTGGCTATTTGCAGGTAAGTTCAGTTCTCCCTAAAACTAGTTCAATCTTAGCTGGGCCCGTAGCTCAGTTAGGGTGCTGGCCACATGTGCCTGGGCCGGTGAGTCTGAACCTGCCCTGCTAAACAACAGTTACAACAACAACAACAAAAATAGCCGGGCATTGTGGAGGGCACCTATAGTCCCAGCTACTTGGGAGGCTGAGGCAAGAGAATTGCTTGAGTCCAAGAGTTTGAGGTTGCTGTGAGGTATGACACCACGGCACTCTACCAAGGCGACACAGTGAGACTCCGTCTCCAAAGAAACAAAACAAACAAACAAACAAAAGACTAGTTCAGTCTCAGATCCTTTTCAGCTGACATTGCAATCAAGTTAGCCCCAAAGAGCTCATCTCTGGCTATAGAAAGATTGCTCTTCCATCTTTATTTTATTTTATTTTTTTGTAGAGACAGAGTCTTACTTTATCACTCTTGGTAGAGTGCTGTGGCGTCACAGCACTGCAGCTCACTGCAACCTCCATTTCTTGGGCTTAGGCGATTCTCTTGCCTCAGCCTTCCAAGTAGCTGGGACTACAGGCACCCACCACAACACCTGGCTATTTTTTTGTTGCAGTTCAGCCGGAGCTGGGTTTGAATCCACCACCCTCAGTGTATGGGGCTAGTGCCCTACTCACTGAGCCACAGGCACCACCCTTCCATCTTTATTTTTGTTTTGTTTTTAAATTTTTCAACTCCCTCTGCCAAGAAGATTATGGAAGAATAAGAAAATATGAAGGTTAATCTTATTTTATACATGGGAAACCTGGTTAAACATTTGAAATGTTCAAATACACCACAGTCTGCCTGGAGAACATTTTAGCAGTGGGTAACAACAGCTATGAAACTTTTCAAACCTTTGACCTGGTAATGTCAGTTTTGGGAATATACCCCAAGGAAATAGCCCAAAAGGGAACAAAATGTGATTTGTGCAAAGATGTTCATGTGCTGCTATTTATAAGAGTGGAGAATTGGAAATCATCCAAATGCCAAATAAGGGAATAGCTCAGCAAATTATGGTATAGCGACATAAGGAAACAACAATAAATGATTTTAAATGACAGGAATGTAGCTTCTGCTGGCCCTAGGGAACATGTAGATAAGATTACTTTCAGTGACAAACACCAAACAGAAAGGTTACAACTATGTAAAATGTGTGTTGTGCAAAGGAGTTTAGACTTGAATCTTGAGGAAAAAAAACCAGTTTGGAGTTGGGTCTGGATACTTTGTAAAGTTGCTTGTGAATTGCAGTGTCTACTGTAGTACATTCCAGGTTTATCCATTTTGAGCTTAAAACAGCTATTTGAACATTAAGTAGGTAACAGTTATATATTGATGTTTATAGATATAAAATAAATCAACCAATAGATTTTTGCTTGGCACCAAAATATGTTCACAGTTATATCCCCAGGCATAGGAAAATGGGAACTCTAGCATCAGAACTCTTGGTTCTAGAATCTAGAGACTGCAAAGATTGGAGCGCTGCAGAGAAGACATGCTGTGTATTAAAACGTGTTTGGAATCAGTTCACTGTCTCCTGGTAGATCAATGCCATGCCCAGATATTGTTAGGGACTTAACAACAACCAGTCGAGTGGAGTGACCTAATTTTTCAATGGGGAAATATGAGAAAATTAGATTCCAGAAGCCAAATAAATTGGCGATGCCAAAGAAACATTTACAAAAAAGTAGTACTGACTTGACTTAGTGCCTGTAGCACACTGGTTATGGAGCCAGCCACATACACCCAGGCTGGCGAGTTCAAACCCAGCCTGGGCCTCCTAAACCACAATGACAACTGCAACAAAAAAATAGGAGGGCATTGTGGTGGGTGCCTGTAGTCCAAGCTACTTGGAAGGCTGAGGCAAGAGATTTGCTTAAACCCAGAGTTTGAGGTTGCTGTGAGTTGTGATGCCATGACACTCTACCAACTGAGACACTGTTTCAGAAAAAAAGAAAAACAGTAGCACTGGCTCTTCAATTACTATTTATAAGCAACTTCACAGAAGAAGTATCTAAAAACAAGTGGTGTTGTGATTAAGTCCCCTCTTCTCATTAATTTATTACAAGGTTTCTCAATCCTGGCACTACTAACTTTTGGGGATGATAATTCTTTGTTTTGGGGGACTGTGCAGTGCATTCTAGGTTATTTAGGAAAATCCCTGATTTCTACTCAGTAGATGACCATAGTAGCCCTCCAGTTGTGACATCAAAAATGTCCCCAGGGCAGTACCTGTGGCTCAGTGAGTAGGGTATGGCACCATATACCCAGGGGTAGGGGGGTTCAAACCTGGCCCTGGCCAAACTGCAACAAAAAAATAGCCAGGCACTGTGGTGGGTGCCTGTGGTCCCAGCTACTCGGGAGGCTGAGGCAAGAGAACCACCTAGGCCCAAGAGCTGGAGGTTGCTGTGAGCTATGATGCAATGGCCCTCTACTGAGGGTGACCACAACACCTGGCTATTTTTTTTGGTTGCAATTTGGCTGGGGCCAGGTTTGAACCTGCCACTTTTGGTATATGGGGCCAGCGCCCTACCCACTGAACCATAGGCACCACTGAAGATTGAGACAGAGTCTCATTATGTTGCCCTCAGTAGAGGGCTGTGGCATCACAGCTCACAGCAAACTCAAACTCTTAGGCTTAAGCAATTCTCTTGCCTCAGCCTCCCAAATAGCTGGGACTACAGGCATCCACCACAATGCCCGCCTATTTTTTTTGTTGTAGTTGTCATTGTTGTTTAGTTGGCCTGTGCCGGTTCAAACCCACAAGCCCTGGTGCATGTGGCCAGTGCCCGAACCACTATGCTATGGGCATTGAGCTGCCTCCTAACATTGTTTTTTTTTTTTTTGAGACAGTCTCATTATGTTGCCCTCAGTAGAGTGCAATGATGTTACAGCTCACAGCAACCTCAAACTCTTGGGCTCAAACGATTCTCTTGCCTCAGCCTCCCAAGTAGCTGGGACCACAGGCACCTGCCACAACACCTGGCTATTTTTTGTTGTTGTTGTCATTGTTGTTTGGCAGGCCTGGGCCGGGTTCGAAGCCACCAGCCCTAGTGTATGTGGCCAACACCCTAACCACTGAGCTACAAGTGCTGAGCCAGAATGTTTTATTTTTATTAATAGGTTAAGGTTAGCCACCTTCCAACTAGAGGAGGAACTAACTCACCAGTCTGATGGAGTCATTATGTTTGGGGTAATTTGCCCGTTGGAAGTTTCTAGAAGCATATTTTGTAGCTGTGAAGAACACACAGGATAGAAAATGAGAAAAGGCATAGTTCAGGAAATAACAGTTTGGTGGCCACTGGAACTAGTGAGCCCGCTGACAAAGTTTGGAGAGCCAGCACAAAGCCTGGGGCTGCTGCATCAGTTTTTCCAGAGTTGACTCTGATACCTGCCAGAAACAAGGACTATAGCTCAGGCTCCTGACCCAGCAGCCCTTTGGAGGCTTTGGTGCAGGGGTGTCCATGGTGGTTTCACAAAAGTCAGTAAGTAGAGATGATGCCACTTTCATTTCATTGCCATCACTTGTGGGGCAAAAATGGACTGGCAATCATTTGTGGGGCAAAAATGGAAAGGAAGGCCTTGGCAGTTTAAGGACATGATTTAAGTAAAGGAAACTGATATATGCCACTTGGCTTATTAGATAACTTAAGCCAATTACCATTTCTCAAAAGGCTCACCTGAGTTCACAACCAGGGAGGATCAAGTAGATGTGAGTGAAGTGCAGCCAACTGGCTAGGGTTAAAAAAATTAGAGCAAAAGATGGAGATCAAGAGATGAAATTTATGCCCTCAAAAGATGGCATGCTTGGGGGCGCCCATATCACAATAGTAGGGCACCAGCTACATACACCCAAACTGGCGGGTTCAAACCTGGCCCGGGCCAGCTAAACAACAATGACAACTGCAACCAAAAATAGCCGGGCATTGTGGCGGACACCTGTAGTTCCAGCTACTTGGGAGGCTGAGGCAAGAGAATTGCTTAAGCCCAAGGGTTAGAGGTTGCTGTGAGCTGTGATGCCACAGCACTCTACCCAGGGCAACAGCTTGAGACATCACATTTAAAATATAGTAATCAACAAGACTCTTCATTCATAAATAAAATGTTGTTTTAATAAAATACTGCACATATATATTTTTCTTTTCAAAGATGTTTTAAGCAGGAAAGTTGGTGTGCGTGATAACAAAGTATGGTATATAATTTGTAGCAAAAACAAGGACTTTCAAATAAATAGGCTTTAGCTTTTTTTTTTTTTTTTTTAGGACATAGTCTGCAAATCAGCTGAGACTGGAGAATAGGCAAGAAGAATTGGCTTTTCCCCTAAGAATGTGCTGTTGGTTGGCTTGGGGTAGACAAAGGAGTTATATTTACCCTCCAGGCATCGAAAGTAACATTGGAGTGACCTTCTGGAGAGAAGAATTCTGGCCCTCCCTTTGCCATTTTGTCCAAGATTTAGGAGTTTTCCAGCAACACACAAAAAGCATCCCCACAGAGTTGCCCTTCAGCCGTCTGAAGATCCAGCAGGGTGGGTGTGGAGCCTGCAGAAAATTCTGAGGAAAGCAGAGCTGGAGGCAGATGTGATGTGACAGAGAAGTTAACAAGGCCCGAATATTCTGACCTAGTACTGTACGCATGTAGAGTGTAGCATACACTGCAGCATGTATATGTGTATGTATAGCAGAAAAACAGCAGAAGCAGAGTTAGCCCATCAACCACTTATTAATTATACTTTACGTTGGTTCCCATTACTGAGAGTGCCTTATCATATAATTGAAGCAATTCAGACACTGGTTGGCACATAGTCTAGATGATGACACAACATACTAAACTCTCTGCCATATCAAACCTGCTGTTCCTTTCTCCTTTTCCTGTAAAGATGAGCACAAGTAGAAAATTCTCAGTTGAGATCTCCAGTCTGGGCTCATGAGCTGGCCCAGTCTTACTTTTCTATATCTGGCAAAAGGACAAGTAAATCTTCGGGGAAAAATCCAGAACGACCCAACTTACAAGAGTCAAGACTCTCAAATAGCTGCGTTAGCTTTTCAGAACCATCACCCAATATGATTAGGATTGTAGAAGGGGGAGAGGGTTCCCTGAGCTGACATTAGTACCTTTCGCCTCCTGATGGGCTGGCAGAAGACCCTAGGCGCCCTCAACCCCTACCACAGTCACGGGCTTTAAATACTGAAGACTCCACATTCCCTTACAAAGTCTTCTTGTGCGACTGGCCCAGGACCCGGGCGAGGCAGTAGGGGATGACACTGACGGATGCCAGGGGCACTGTCGCACTCTTGCAGAATGACAGGATGTAAAAAATCAACTCGATTTGGGATGGGGGTTTTAAGGAGTCAAAAAGGTGCAGCAGGACCAGGGAGGCCACAATGCAGCTGAGGCGGAACGGCAGCCACTTGCTGAGTTTCCCCTTGCAGCTCTCCCTGTACATGTTGGAGTTGAGAGCCAGCCCCAGGCCAAAGAGGGTCCCCAGGTTCTTGAGGAGGCTGGCAAAGGGCGTGGTGTCAATGTGGACCCATTCTGGCCGCTCACACCACCTCTTCGCTTTTTCCAGAGTCCACAGGAGGTCTACACCCAGTCCCTTGAGCAGCAGGTAAAATCCAATGGCAAAACTGAACAGGAAGAAGGTGATGAGAACATATTTCTTGAGACTGGCGTTGTAGATGCTCTGGATGTGGCGGAAAGTTTCAGCAACAGCAATGCCTGGGCAAAAGAAAAGAATGACTGTGAGAGAGAGGGAAGATTGGGGGGGGGGGTGGCTTGCCATCTGTCCTGCCATTGTGGAATGAAATCACTAGGCTCCGGATTGGCACCTGGTTTATTGCACCCCATTCTCAGTGTAGACTTTTTCAGAGGGAAGTACACCTTACATACATCCTCCCACTGCCTGCAGGCTTCCTGTTAGGGGTTTCTCCTATCTCTACTTAAATAACCCCAGGGGTGGAGAGCTCACTCCCACTAGAACAGCCCATTTTATCTTTGAATGGATTTGATTGCCAAATAGTTCTTCCTTGTGCTGGGCTCATAACAATCTTCCTTTAATACCATCTATTGCTTTTGATTCTTTCTGCCAAGTTAGTTAAGTCATGAATGTAGTTTCGCTGTCATACTTTTTTTTTTTTGGAAACAGTCTTGCTCTTGTCATGCTGGCTAGAGTGCCATGGCATTAGCCTAGCTCACAGCAACCTCAAACTGCTGGGTTCAAGCCATCCTACTGTCTCAGCCTCCCAGGTAGCTGGGACTACAGGCATCCACCACAATGCCTGGCTAATTTTTCTATTTTTTTTTTCTATTTTTAGTAGAGACAGAGTCTCTTTTTTGCTCAGGCTGGTCTTAAACTCCTGAGCTCAAGCAGTCCTCCTGCCTTGGCCTCCCAGAGTGCTAGGATTTCAGACAGGTGTGAGCCACTGTGCCAGCCAATGTTTGTCACACATTTGAAGACAGTTATCCTCAGGTTTTTCATGTGACATGGCCTCCAGGTTCTTCTCCAAACATGGAGTCTTGTACTAAGTGCTGTGTTGCTTTTGTGATTACCAGGAGATTATTTCTTTTGCTCTAAACCCCTTTTTTTGAATGCTTCTTTGTTCTGCTCTTACAAATCTCCAGGGAAAAATTTCACAATTTCCTTAAGGTCTCATATTCTAGTGCCTCCCACAAAATCTTCCTT
>NW_003852413.1:21347982-21357667 GCF_000181295.1 Otolemur garnettii
GCTACTTGGGAGGCTGAGGCAGGAGACTCGCTTGAGCCCAGGAGTTGGAGGTTGCTGTGAGCGTGATGCCATGACACTCTACCCAGGGGGATAGCTTGAGGCTCCGTCTCAAAAAAAAATAAAAAATAAAAATAAATAAATAAATAAACGGCTTTCTTAGAGCACTGTGTTCATTTGTTAAATTTAGTAGATTCCCTGACAAATTAGGGCCCACTTCCAACTCAAGATCAGTAGGAAATAAAGAATGGAGGCCGGGTAAGGTGGCTCATGGCTGTAATCCTAGCGCTCTGGGAGGCAGAAACAGGAGAATCTTGAGGTTAGGAGTTCAAGAAGAGCCTAAGCAAGAATGACACTCCATCCCTATCTCTACAAAAAAATAGAAAAATTAGCTGGTGGCATGTGCCTGTTGGCCCAACTACTCAGGAGGCTGAGGCAGGGGATTCACTCGAGCCCAGGTGTTTGAGGTTGTTATGAGCTATGATGATGCCACTGCATTCTAGCCAGGAGAGCAAAGCAGGACCTTGTTTAAAAAAAAAAAAAAAAGAAAGGAACAAATGTAAAAAACTCAGAGATTTTAAGATAATTCTACTGGATTAGTTGATTTGATGTAAGGTAACTTTTCTATACACTTAATTGTGTAGATTTGGACACTCCTATAGAAATCAATCATTTTCATTCCTTTTTTTTTGAGACAGAGTCTCACCATGTCACTCTCAGTAGAGTGCTGTGGCGTTACACCTCACAGCAACATCAAACTCTTGGGCTTAAGCGATTCTCTTACCTTAGCCTCCCAAGTAGCTGGGACTACAGGCACTTGCCACAACATCTGGCTTTTTTTAGAGGCAAGGTTTCACTCTGGATCAGGCTGGTCTCGAACTTCTGAGCTCAAGTGATCCACCTACCTTGCAACCTCAAACTCTTGGGCTCAAGCGACCCTCTTACCTCAGCCTCCCAAGTAGCTGGTACTATGGGCGCTCCCCCCCTCCCCCCCAACACACACACAAAGAATAGCCTGGCTATTCTTTTAGAGACAGAGTCTTGCTCTTGCTCAGGCTCCTGAGCTTACTCAAACTCCTGAGCTTAGGCAATTCACCCACCTTGGCCTCCCAGAGTGCTAGAAATCAGTCATTTCAAGTCACTCACCCTTGACTTTCAACCCACTGAAATGCTAACAGTGTTGATTACACACAGAGGACACTGGAATTGCTGGGATTTTGTCTTGATTAGGGAGAAATGGGATGAGGGGATGGAGAGAGAGGAAGTCAGAGCAGCTGATACCTGACAAGACTCCGGCGACAACCTGGTGGGGAAAATGAGCTGCAAGGTAGATTCGTGACAAACAGACGTTCAGCTGTACAACCCAGAATCCCAACCACAGAATGACGTTCAAACACCTGCAGTGGAAGAGGAAGCCGTAAGAGAACTTGGGTGTGGATCCTTCAGCAAAGAAAACAGTCCCAGCAGGAATGTTGGAGCCTGGCAAACCTAGGTGCCATCAGTGGAATTTTTATAAGTTGAAGCCCTTACTGTAAGCTCAAAGATGCCTGTAGCAAGAGGCGAACACTTGAGTATTTTATCTGTTTGGTAGTTAAGTATTTGCACAGGGGCTACATACCCAGGATTCCCTATGGTAGGAATGGATTATGTTTCTGGTTGTTTGAACATTTTAATCTGGATGGGGAGACTCCAGGGTTGGTGCAGACATGGGTTTTGGTTTCCGTCCTGCCACTACCTCACTAGCTGATCTTTAGAAGCCCCTTTATGGTATTAGGCCTCGTGGTTTCTTTATCTGTGAAACGAGAGGTTACATGCCTGGATCCCTGCCAGCCCAAATATCCTGTGACTCAGCAAAAGTGGCACAACTCTAATCCATGTCAACCCAAGATGTGGGAATGAGCTGAGAATGTGAGGAAGGACAAGTGGTATGTGACAGCTGAAGACAGAGCCACCTCCTACTCTTGCCATCCACCCCAGTGGTGAGTTCTTACCGAAATCTGTAGGTCGTCCTTTTCTTTTCCCGAAATATGGAGAGGGTAGATGTGACCATCACGTAGTATACACCTGCTGTACCCATGGCGTGGCCCGAGGGACTCCCTAAAGGGCAGGGAAGAGATGAATGGACTAAGAAGATCTTCATCTGAGAGACTGCCAGGTGCATCATCTCCCCAGACCCCCAGCTATCTGTCCATCCACCTGCCCATCCATCCATTCACTCACTCTTCCATCCTGCCATCCGCTCATTTATCCATAACTTGTTTACTTGACAAATATCTGTGGAGGTGCTATAATGTGCCAACCATTGTGCAAAGCTCTGGGAATACCATGTGAGCAAAAGCACAGAAGCTTCCTGCCCTTGTAGTTACACACAGCCTGGAGATTACACAAAGGATCAGCATACTGGGTGCACAGTTACAAACCGATCTGCCTTCCACCACTTCTGTTCTCTCCCTCTGCTCTTTCGCCTCTTGGCCTCACTGTTCAGGAGAGTGCTGGGCATGCTCCCACCTCAGGCCTTCATGTGGCAATCCTCTGGCCAGATAGCTCTTCTGCCAGAAAATCCCTGGCCGACTCCCTCACATTCTTCGAGTCTTGATTCAGATCTCGCTTTCCCAATGAGTTGTGCTCTGACCACTTTATTTAATACTGCATATTAATTAACCTTTATTACTCAGGTTCCCTTTCCTGATTCCTCTGCCCTGAGAAATAGAGGGTTCTGAGATGATGCGCCACCCAGAACTGCTCCTGGATGGAAGACCTTATTTCCCACTGTTGAGAGTGTGATGGCACATGGCCCTCCACTCTCAGCCTTCTCTTGGCATTGCCCTAGGCTGAGGAAAGCCACCTTAATTAAGGTTATGCTCTCTCTAAAGGGAACCTGCACACAATAACTGGTCTATATCGGGCATAAAGGCCTGGTCCCCTCGACCCAGTTCGAAGTAACTCTGAAGAGCCATCCCCCACTTCAGAGCTCCCTGTAGGGTCAGTTGAGACAGAATTGCAGGATTTCTCCTTCTGCCCTGTTTGTTCCGGCCCTTTCCTTGGCATAGGTGTTGATCTGGAGAGTATCTAAACCCCTCTAATCTCCAGCTGAGCCTGCTTTCCAGGGAACCCCATAGGTAAAGCTTTTCTTTCCTTTTTCTTTTCTTTCTTGCTTCCCTCTTCTTCCTCCCCTTTCTCTTTTTCTTTCTTTCTTTCTATTTTTTTTTTAGAGACAGGGTCTCACTTTGTTGCCCTCTGTAGAGGCTGTGGCATCACGGCTCTCAGCAACCTCCAGCTCTTGGGCTTAGGCAATTCTCTTGGGAGAATGGGATCTCGCTCTTGTTCAGACTGATCTTGAACTCCTGAACTCAGACAATGCACATGCCTCAGCCTCCCAGAGTGCTAGGATTTAAGGCATGAGCCACTGTGCTCAGCCTTCCTTTTTTATTATTTTTTAAGAGTTGGAGGTTTCACTTTTGCTCAGGCTAGTCTCAAACTCCTGAACTCAAGCAATGTGCCCATCTCAACCTCCCAAAGTGCTAGGATTACAGGCATGAACCATGGTGCCCAGCCTCTCTTTCTCCTATTTTGCATATAAAAGATCATCCGCTAATGCCCTGAATGCTTTATTTACTATGATTTTTATGTATTGCACCTCCTCCATTTGAATTTCAGCTTCAGGAAGGCAGGGATCTTCGTATCTGTTTCACCGACACAGGTACCTCTAATACCTAAGACAATGACTAGCCCTTAGTAGGCGCTCCATAAACGGCTTTATGAATGAGCAAATACTCTCTGAAGTGAATCAGTGGTCTGTGAGAGTGCTCTAAGGAGCATTCCCTAGTCTGGGGGTCAGAAAAAAGGCCTCTGAGGGAGGGATGTTAATCCTATGACCTCAGGGTGAGGGAGGGGTTAGCGCTTCCTATTACACAAAGTGAAAAACTAAATCTATTGTTTGACTTTACAATACCTATCTGGCTGAAACAAACAAAATGAGGGCAGGGCAGGCAGCTCAGGAGAACACATCCTCTGGACCAGGCTGCTGAGAAGGCCAGTCAAGGCTCGGGCTTCTACCACTTTCCCTCCCTTGACAAAGCGCCATGGTGCAGTAACTATCTCAAGTGCTTTGTCCATAGGGGTGCCCGTGCCTCTATGGACTAATAATTGAGCTTCTGGAATAGGCACATTTCCAAAGTGACAGTAATAGGCTATTCAGGAAAGACCTGATGAAGTCAATTAAAGTGGATTTGTACCAAATTGATGCCCATGACAAAAGTGTGAAGGAATGGCTCTCCTCATGTCCCCTCAAGGTCAGCTTCCTTCATACAAATGGTAATAAGTGTCTGTGATGAACAAAGTCCACCCTGCTTCTTTCTCTACAGGGGCTGGGACTCTTACCTGGTCCAGTCTCACAGGTGATAGGGAATTGCTTTATCAGGGGCACGGAAGTGTTGCTGTAGTAGTCCGTGTCCAGGACCCACCAGTATGGGCGCTGTCCAAAGAGAATCCTATGGAGAAGCAGCACCAGTGTCTGTAGTTAATGAATGGATGCTTTGGCCGAAGCCCACAACTTTGAGAAAGAGAGCACCTTGAGGAAAAGCACCACAAGTTGGCTCCACAAAGAACTGGGTAACTGGGGAGAAGTCCGGGAGGGAGCTGTTTTATGACATATCCTTATAAAACATTTGCATTGTGAACCATTTGAATGTGTCATCTTTTCAGACATAAGTAAAAAATAAACCTAAGATTCCAAAATCCATATTAACGGCAGCAGTGTGACTTTGTTTGTTTGACACAGGGTCTTGCTCTGTCACCTGGATGTCATAGCTCACTGTAACCTCAAACTCCTGGGTTCAAGAGATTCTCCTGCCTCAGCCTCCCTATTAGCTGGGACCACAGGAGCCCACCAGGACACCCAGCTAATTGTTCTATTTTTGGTAGAGATGGGGTCTTGCTCTTACTCAGACTGGTCCTGAACTTCTGCCCTCAAGCAACCCTTCTGCCTCAGCCTCCCAGAGTGCTAGGATTACTGTGAGCCATCAAGTCCAGCTGACTTTTTTTTTTTTTTTTTTGAGACAGAGTCTCACCATGTTGCCCTCATTAGAGTGACATAGTGTCACAATTCACAGCAACCTCAAACTCTTGGGCTTAAGCGATTTTCTTGTCTCAGCCTCCCAAGTAGCTGGGACTACAGGTGCTTGCCACAATGCCTAGCTAGTTTTTGTTGTAGTTATCATTGTTGTATAGCAGGCCCAGACAGACCTCGTGTATGTGGCTGGTGTCTTAACCACTGAGCTATGGGTACCGAGCTACAGCTGACTTTTTTTTTTTGCAGTTTTTGGCTGGGGCTGGGTTTGAACCTGCCACCTCTGGTATATGGAGCCAGTGCCCTACTCCTTGAGCCACAGGCGCCACCCCGCAGCTGACTTTTTTTTTTAAACCTCAAAAAGAATTTGTTCAGGAAGAATGCATATGGAACTACAGTTTGCAAGTTGGATTTGCATATATTACAGGTTCCCTCGTCTCTTTCTTCAGGCCTCAGGGATCTTGCATTTTCTCTAGCATCAGAGAATGCACCTGGCCCCAAAGATAAGCCCCACAAAAGATGTAGGCCTCCATTCCCCTCATCATTGCTCTCTGTGAGGTCATAGATAGCTTTAGATGCTTGTTCTATATCCCCTTTGTTTTGAAACAGACTATCTCAGACAAACCATTTCTGCTTTTAAAGCACTAGGTATGTTCTTCACTGTGGAAATAGGTGGCAAATGTCAGTCAGGGTGACTCTTTTCCCTGTGAAGGTGGAATTGTGATTTCTAACCTCCACCAATACAGAATCCACAGCTCTTTCTTTCTTTTTTTTTTTTTTTTTGAGACAGAGCCTCTTTAACTGAGGTCAGATTTTTGGAATAACCCTTTATCTTTTTACTCTTTAGGGGCATGTTGCTAAAAGGGACATTACAGACATTCTTTTTTCATTTTTTGAGACAGAGTCTCACTACGTCACCCTTGGGAGAGTACTGTAGTGTCACAGCTCACAGTAACCTCCAACTCTTGTGCTCAAGCGATTCTCTTACTTCAGCCTCCCAAGTAGCTGGGACTACAGGAGCCTACCACAATGCCTGGCTATTGTTTGGCTGCAGTTGGCATTGTTGTTTGGCAGCCTGGGCTGGGTTTGAACCCACCAGCCCCACTATATGTGGCCAGCGCCCTAGCTGCTGAGCTACAGTAGCTTTTTTTTTTTTTTAAACTTTTATTCATTTATTTATTTATTTGCCAGTTTTGGCCGGGGCTGGGTTTGAACCTATCACCTCTGGCATATGGGACCAGCGTCCTACCCTTTTGAGCCACAGGCGCCACCCTACAGTAGCTTTTTCAACAGAGGTTTCTAGAATCTCATTAGTCTGCCTTGGGCTCCAGAAACTAATAACAATTTTTTTTCCTACTCTAAAGAACTTTTATTGTTATGGCCAAAGGATATTAGAGCTGGAAGAGACCTTAAGAGGCCTGATGATAGACAAAGATAGTTTTAGGGATGGGAAAAGTCTTAAGAGGGCAGCTGTTCACCTTCATTTTTTTTTTTTTTTGCAGTTTTTGGCCGGGCCGAGTTTGAGCCTGCCACCTCCGGTATATAGGGCTAGTGCCCTACTCCTTTGAGCCACAGGCGCCGCCCCTCCCCTTCATTTTTTAGATGATGAAATAGAGACCAAACTAGTAGGGACTAGAGTCAGATGGTGCTGACTAACAAGAATCAATTGTTGGCCATGTGCAGTGGCTCACACCTGTAATCCCTGCACTTTGGGAGGCCGAGTCAGATGGATTGCTTGAGCTCATGAGTTCTAGATCAACCTGAGCAAAAGTGAGACCTCGTCTCTACTAAAAATATAAAAACTGAGGCAAGAGGATCTCTTGAACCCAAGAGTTGGAGGTTGCTGTGAGCTATGATGCCACAGCACTCTACCCAGGGTGACAGCTAGAGATTTTGTCTCAAAAAAAAAAAAAAGAAAAAAAAGTAAATTGTTAAAAAGTCAGGAATTTTGCAAGTTAGAACCATCAGTATCTTGAAAGTGGCCATAAGGTAAATAGTCATACGATGGAAATTGGCAAATGCTAACCTCAGTCCCCCCCAGCAGAGAGTCAGTTTATCAGCCCTGGATATAACATAGTTCTTAAGAGCATCGCCCCTGAAGCCAGCCTGCCTGGGCTTCAATCCTGGCCCTGCCATTTACTAACCATGTTGGGATAATTTAACTCAGGGCCTTGGTCTCTTTATCTGTGAAACAGCAGTAACAACCCTACAAGAAAGCAATTAGCACATGGCCTGGTACATACTAAGTGCTCAATAAATGTTAACTACGATTGTTATAGATTGTAAAACAGATGATATGACTTGCCAAGGACATGCAATTGGTAGGTGGCAGAACAATGACTGGAGCCGGTTCTCTGGATTGCTTTTCATTACCCCACACAACAGGTTTTTGAATCATCTATATTTCCTTTCTTTATACGTCCTCTTTCTTCTCTTATATATCTGCCTTTATGTTACCGAAGTCATAAAACTATCCCTTTGTTCAAAGTTTGTAACTCAGAATTTTCACTAAATTCAACTATTCATCCACCCCTTTAAGCCATATGAAATAAGCTTTCCCGTATTTTCTTTCCTTTTTCTTTTCTTTTTATTTTTTTTTAGACAGAGTCTCACTTTGTCACCCTTGGTAGAGTGCCATGGTGTCATAACTCACAGCAACCTCAAACTGTTGGGCTCAAGTGATCCTCTTGCTTCAGCCTGCTGCGTAGCTGGGACTACAGGCGCTTGCTACAACGCATGGCTATTTTTAGAGATGGGGTCTTGCTCTTGCTCAGGCTGGTCTCCAATTCCTGAACTCAATCAATCCACCTGCCTCAGCCTCCCAGAGTGCTAAGATTACAAGCATGAGCCACCACGCTGGGCTGTATTTTCAACTTGCTGACAGGTTTTCTCTGTTCTCCTTCTTCATGCAGATAATCCGAAGTCAAGAGGGGGAAGTAGACTGTCCTCACACCCCCTTCATACATCCTGAATAGCACTGGGAAAATAGTTTCTTTTTTCTCCCTTTTCCCCCACCAGACAGAGTCTTAACTTTTGCCCCCAGGCTAGGGTGCCATGGCATTAGCCTAGCTCTCAGCAACCTTAAACTCCTGGATTTAAGTGATCCTGCCTCAGCCTCCTGAGTAGCTGGGACTACAGGTGCCTGCCACAACACCTAGCTAATTTTTCTATTTTTAGTATAGACAGGGTCTTGCTCTTTCTCAGGCTGGTCTCAAACTCCTGAGATCAAAGGATCCTCCGAGAGTGCTAGGATTACAGACATGAACCATCACGCCTGGCTGATGCATGGTGTCTTAAACAGTGGTCTTTGAGGGCCTGTGACAGGAGAACCAGTCCCCGGATGCCCTCCCCCTGCCCCCAATACTTCCTCTGGCCGCAGAGTCAAAAGTACCACACAGTACAGGTACAGCTCTAGGAGGAAGCTTTTTAAGCAAGCTGAGTTTTGTTTATTTTATTTTATTTTTTTTTGGAGACAGAGTTTCACTCTGTTGCCTAGGCTGGTGTGCCATGGTGGCAGCCTACATCACAGCAACCTCAAAATCCCAGGTTCAAGCAATCCTCCTGCCTCAGTCTCCTGAGTAGCTGGGACTTCAGGCACCCACAACAGCCTGCTAATTTTTCTATATTTGGTAGTGATGGGGTCTTAGACTTGCTCAGTCTGGTCTCCACCTCCTGAGCTCAAGGGATCCTCCTGCTTTGGCCTCCCAGACTTCTAGGATTATAGGCCTGAACCACCGTGCCCAACTGGAAAAAAACTTCTGATGGACAGACATTTCCAGAAAGAATGCCAGCTGCTTTTCTTGCTGATTGCCTCCATATATGATTCTTACCACTTAAAGACAAGGTTGAGCCAGTCTCCAATCACAGCTACCCAGAGGAGTTTGATGCCCACAGCTTCTCGAAGATGAAACCAGATGGGAAAGAGGACGTAGAAGGCATTCCTGAGATCTGCGATCACGGACACCAAGATGAACCAGTCCTGGGAGTCTTCATAATTCACTTGGAGGTAGCGTGTTGACTGGATCCCAAAGTCATGGAGAGCATTCATTCCTTCCTCCATCCTCATTTCCTTGGCACCTCAAAAAGCCTTCAGCAGAGCCCTTGCAGTGATTTCAGGCTTGGTGGTGATTGCTCTGCTATCAGCCTGTGCCTTGCCCCTGTTTTATACACCCTGTATCCAGTCTGCAGGTCAACCCAGCCCTGATCTTTGGACTCAAAAACCACATTTGTCTAAAATCTATTGATCAAAGGTGCATCACTAGGAGGTTGATGCAAACATGTTCAGGGTAATTTACGTAAAATAGAAAAACAGGCACACAAAAACTGCCTGATCGGCCATGTACTCAGCAGAGCCAATTATTAACTTTGGCATGCTGCATGACAGTGCCAGGGGCTGCCCTCCTGGTCCCTGAAACCAGGCCAGAGACAGGACAGAGTCTAAATCTACCACTGTTCTTGTAAAGGTGTCTGATTTCCTAAGTGGGCAACTGCACTTGTTTGGGGACAGAGAAAAGTCTTGGTGCTCTAGCTGTTCAACTTTTAAGTTACTAATTTTAAAATATAGTAGGGGCTCGGTGCCTGTGGCTCAAGTGGCTAAGGCGCCAGCCACATACACCTAAG
>NW_003852413.1:21357790-21382366 GCF_000181295.1 Otolemur garnettii
ACTTGCTTGAGCCCAGGAGTTGGAGGTTGCTGTGAGCTGTGATGCCACAGCACTCTACCCAGGGGGATAGCTTGAGGCTCTGTCTCAAAATAAATAAATAAATAAATAAAATAAAGTAGCTTTGGCCAGGCACAGGGGTTCACACCACTAATCCTAGCACTCTGGGAGGTCAAGGTGAGAGGATCCCCTGAGCTCAGGAGTTCAAGACCAACCTGAGCAAGAGCAAGATCCTGTCTCTACTAAAAATAGAAAAATTAGCTGGGCATTGTGGTGGGCACCTTAGTCCCAGGTACTCAACAAGGCTTGAATCTAGAAGTTTGAGGTTGCTGTGAGCTAGACTGATGCCATGGCACTCTAGCCTGGGTGATAGAGTGAGGCTCCATCTCAAAATAAATAAGTAAATACATACATACATATATACATAAAATAAAATATAGTGAATTCTATTTTGTACTAGGGACTGACATCTTGCTGGTCCTTGTTTAGTTATGTTAGAATCTATGACCTGTTTCTGGGTTGAGAGATCGATCGTCTTCCCAGTATTGGATCCATACATTTTAGGGCCAGAAAGTAATAATTTTGATTGTTTATTTTTTTGAGATGGGATCTCACTATGTTACCCAGGCTGGTCTTGAACTTCTGGGCTCAAGTGATCCTCCTGTTTCAGCCTCCTGAGTAGCTGGGACTATAGGCATATGCTACTGCCCCTGTATAGAAAGTAATCATTTTTAAATGCAGGGATTAATTCACTTACTAACCTTACAGTTAGGACCTTTAGGACTTTAACTCATAAGTTGAAGTAATAGGATAAAAAAGTTGAAGTTAGAGGATGAAATAATGTTGTTCGTGTAACAACAGTACAATGAACGTATGGTTCTAAATAAGAGCACCAGGAAATAGATAACTGGGGACCATAGAAAAAAGTTTGAAATTTCTAGTTCTTTTTGAGAAAGAGTATTCGTATCTTGAGCTTTCTTTCATATGTATATGTATATACATACACACAAATTGAACTTTCATACTTATATACATGAAAGAAAGCTCGAGACACTGCATCTGCCTCTGTCTGGATGCATAGAGGGCGGCTGCTCTCCTTTCCCTGGACAAAGGGCCATGGTGCAGTTACTCTCACCAGCCCTTTGCCCATGGGGTGCCTGTGCTTCTTTGGACTAACAATTCAGGTTCTGGAACAGACACATTTCCAAAGCAATATATATGTCAGCCTGCAAACAGTAGAAAGACCAAAACCCTCATACTTGGGCCACCTAGGATTGTGAAAGGAGGAGAGGAATGAATCAGGTGACAAATTCATGCATTTTGAAAGATAAGTCAGTGGAAATAAAACTTTTTTTCAAAACTCCCTGAATGGGCCGGTGCCTGTGACTCAGTGGGTAGGACGCCGGCCCCATATACTGAGGGTGGCAGGTTCGAACCCAGCCCTGGCCAAACTGCAACAACAACAAAAAATAGCCAGGTGCTGTGGCAAGCACCTTAGTCCCAGCTACTAAGGAGGTTGAAGCAAGAGAATCGCCTAAGCCCAGGAGTTGGAGGTTGCTGTGAGCTGTGACGCCATAACACTCTACTGAGGGCGATAAAGTGCGACTCTGTCTCAAAAAAAAAAAAAAAGAAAGAAAGAAAGAAAGAAAATAATAACTCCCTGAATTTCCCATTAGAAAGTCCATATTGACATGTAAGGGGTAGTTTGGGGACAGGGAATAGAAACTCAGTCTGTAGCAAAGGTTGACAGCATTCCATGCTGGAAATGATTAAGTAATCATCCAGGAGGCATGAGCTGCAGTCTCATCTCTGACCCTCCGTAGCTCCCGCCCAGCTCAAGTTGACTCTAGTTGCCCTTGACCACATCGTTTTCTGCTAGTCCAAGCAACTGTCTCCCACCATAGCTTGCCTAAAGAGCAGGTAATGCAGAGGTGGCCATGGAGAGGTGCAAAGGAAGCCTATGCTTGTGCAGGGCAGTGCTGGGGTGGGCATGTATGTTCTGCATTGTCAGGACTACTGGGCTGCAGGAAGTGGCCTCCCCCGAAAGACAGACTGTTCCCTCTTCCCAGGTAAACTTTCCTAGAAAGTGTTGAGTAACTATTGCAGTGATCTCTGAGACTGGAGTTTCTATGGTCTGAGGTCAGGTGAGGACAAAAAGGGTAGACCCTCTGACAAAATATCCAAATATTTAGAATCCAAATATCTATTTAGAATCCAATATCTATCCAAATATTCCCACTGTCTGGGTCTCTCTGCAGGGCTCCTGGGAACCAGGGTCTCTGAGTCAGATGGGGCTCCATCACATGCTCAGCATGTGGGGAGCAAGTGGAGAGTGCTATCTTCTGAGGAACCTCAGGGAGCCTGCTGTTGTGGATAAGGGGTCCTCATGGAGCTGAGATCCCATTCTGGGTATACAGTGGCAGTGGGCATGCCTCTCTGGAAGGCCACTTGCCAGGCAGGGGGACACTTTTGGTCAGAGCAACTGTGTATCACATCATGAGACTAGTCCCCACCTTTCTAGGCTCTGGCCCTTTCCTGCTTCCTCCAGCAAATTTTTATTATACGCAAAAATAGATGAGGCCCCAAGGGACTGGAGCCTGTTAGAAAGCTGACTGAATTAAAAATTCTGGATACTTGAAGGTTTTGTGGATATATGAGGAGAATATTGTGCATTTGAGTGGCCCCTGATTTTGCTAAACATCCACTCCTCAGAGAACTATCTCCAGAGAGGGTATCCCACCATCCCCACCTAAGTCTTGCCATCTTCCCTCTCAAGAAGTTCTCCAGCGCTGGGCACGGTGGTTCACGCCTGTAATCCTAGCAGTCTGGGACACTGAGGTGGGTGGATTGCTTGAGCTGAGGAGTTCCAGACCAGCCTCGGCAAGAGCAAGACCTCGTCTCTATTAAAAATAGAAAAGCTGGGCAGCGCCTGTGGCTCAGTGAGTAGAGCACCGGCCCCATATACCAAGGGTGGCGGGTTTAAACCCAGCCCTGGCCAAACTGCAACAAAAAAATAGCTGGGCATTGTGGCAGGCGCCTGTAGTCCCAGCTACTCAGGAGGCTGAGGCAAGAGAATCGCCTAAGCCCAGGAGCTGGAGGTTGCTGTGAGCTGTGATGCCCCAGCACTATACCAAGGATGACAAAGTGAGACTCTGTTTCTAAAAAAAAAAAAAAAAAAAGGGCGTGGTGCCTGTAGTTCAAAGGATTAGGGCGCAGGCCCCATATACCAGTGGTGGTGGGTTCAAACCTGACCCTAGCCAAAAACTGTGAAAAAAAAATTAATAAAAATAGAAAAACTAATTCGGTGCTGTGGGGGGGGGGGCACCTGTAGTCTCAGCTACTTGGGACTCTTGTCCCAAGAGGATCTCTTGGGCCAAGAGTTTGAGGTTGCTATGAGCTATGATGCCATGGTACTCTACTTAGGGGTACAGAGTAAGACTCTGTCTCAAAAAAAAAAAAAGTTCTCCAGTTTAATTCAACCAACACTTTCTGAGCAAAGCACTATGCATGGCTCTCAGAGGAATTGAAAGTTAAATTCTGGCTGTCCTGGAGGCCCCTGCCACTCTAGTGAGACGGCAGAGGCCAGACATTTACACCACTATATAACTGCGGGATCCTCAGATGGAAACCACATCTCGGTTGTTATCGGTGAGCTCCCTATTATTTTGTCTTCAGCAGAGAAAACTCGAGAGTTATTTGTGTCCTCTAGGGACATGACCTTCGGAGTGTAGGTTTCTTTTGGTTAGGTACGTTCGCAGGGGCTCCTGAGCCATTTTCTCCAAAAATAGAAATCCAGAGGCTTCAGAATCTTGATTTGGGCAGAACATGAAGGAAAGTACAGTCTGGTCTATTGTTAAATAAGGCAGCTGGTTCCAGGGTACTGGCACCTTCTCCCAGGGCAAGGTTGACTCATTCACTCAAATAAGTTTATTTGCAGACGGGAAAGCAAGGAGGGGAAACAGCCATAATTTACCATGCACCTCATCAAAAATTGTATTTATTACTAAAAAGAAAGTCTGATTTAACTGAAGCCAAATATTCTATTCTGGCTGGGGCCCTAGGCAGGGAGGGGAGTTACTGGTCTGCCCTTCAATCAGTTATTATCCCTAGAATGGGTCTTATCCACACATCACAACAGGGGCACAAAACCTTCAATCCACAGCTCCGTGTGAGCAGCCGGGGGTAGATTTCTCTGAAGACTTACAGCCCTAACTACAAGATGAAAGTTTTTATTTCTTAAAGTTTCATCTTTTGCATGCTTTTTTCCCCTTTTCCTACCAAGTGACCAGTGGGGGAGGTGTTAAGTAGGGGACAGGTGAAGCTAGCTGGATCAATTGCTGTCACCTTCTCAGTGAGTGACCCAATTCATCTTTTACAAAAACATGTTCCGGAGAACAGGTGGAGGGAGAGGTGGGTTAATCATTGCCAGCCAGTGAAAATGGCTGACTTATCTCTGGCTCGGTGAGAAAGTTCAGCTTCAGGACTTTGAACTGTGCATCTGTTGACCAGGTCGGAGGAGCATGGAGTGTGTCTCAGGATGGGCTGGACATTTTGTCCCCAGAAAAATGCCTGAAAACATTTGTTGTGTTGTAAGCAGTTAAGCTCGCTACCTTCCTCCTGTCACCCCAGGGCCTGCCTTATAGTCAAAATCAAGCGAATCACCAGAACCTTTATGGAAATTACAGACTGTCCTTACTCTTTTCCTTAACTCCCTTTTCCACAAAACAATGTTCCCACAACCAGGAAGTAGCCTGTTTCCGCAGGCTCCTCTCCCATCCTCAATCGCCCCGTTGCCAAACCACGCTAGGAAACAGTCCTGCTGTTAGAGCTAATTTTTCCCACCAAGAATTAAACTTTGTTGATGGTGTACTACAGAGACAGAGGCGAGGGAAGGATGCCTCCAAAAGTGTGGCCAGGACTATCTAAGGAAGAATCATTCTCCCTTTTGTTGAGTCTATATCCCAAAGGCAAATAAGGGCTGTTTAAGGAGAGAGGGAAGCACAGCTTGAGCTGAGTTTCCATTTCCAAACTAGTGTCCCTCCCTGCTTCAACCCATGGATACTTTGGAGGAATGATGACCAGCTGGAGAAGGAGGAGAGGGAAACCAAGTCACTGATCCGTCAGCCATAGCTGGGACTGGTGTGGGGCAGAAGGTCTTCCTTTTCCTTGGAAGACTCAGAAAATCTCAAGCTTCCAGCAAGCAGCCCAGGCCATCATCACAATTTTTTTTTTAAACTACAGTTAATAATAGTTTATTGTGTATTTCAAAATAACTAGAGGAATAGATATCGAATGTTCCCAACACAAAGTAATGATGAAAGTTCATGGTGATGGATACCCCAATTACCCTGATTTGCTCATTACACGTCGTATGCTTGTATTAAAATAACACATGTATCCCATAAATATGTACAACTCTTATGTACCCATAAAAACTAAAAGTAAATAAACAACTCTTATGTACCCCCAAACTAAAATAACACATGTACCCCATACATATGTACAACTTTTATGTACCCATAAAAACTAAAAGTAAACTATGAAAATAAACACAAAAGTGTAAAATATAACTTTTAGGTTTCTAGTTATTAAAAAGAAAAAGAAACAGCAGTGTGTATATGCCCGCTCATGTATAGTACAGAATGAATATCCTTTGTCCAAAATGCTGACGACCAGAAGTATTTCAGATTTTGTTCATCATCAGGGGTCATCATCACAATTTTAAAAGTAAAATAAAATAAGGTTCAAGAGCTCTTCAACCCTGGCCAAGTCACTGAAGTCTCTGGTTTTACTTTTGTCAATTGTAAAACAAGATTTGGTGACCCTCATTTTCCTTTCAGTCTAACATTCCCTGAGTCTGTGGGAATTCCCTGAGTCCTGTGAAGATAGCTCTAGAGAAATGGTATGTGGCTTTTAGTTATCTAACGGAAGTAAATGATTAGTTATTGCCAGAAGGAAAAGATACATGTGGTCATATTTTTAAAAATATTTTCAGCTGGGTGCAGCACGTCATGCCTGTAATCCTAGCACTCTGGGAGGCCGAGGTGGGTGGATTGCCTGAGCTTAGGAGGTTGAGACTAGCGTGAACAAGAGTGAGAGACCCCTGGCTGTAAAAATAGTTGGTTGTTGTGGTGGGCACCTGTAGTTCCAAATACAGGAAGCTGATGCAAGAGGATTGCTTCTGCCCAAGAGTTTGAGGTTGCTGTGAGCTATGACGCCACAGTACTCTACTGAGGGCAACAAAGTGAGACTCTGTTTCAAAATATTAACTAACTAAATAAATGAATAAATAAAAATATTTCCGAAAGTAGTACATTCACCTGGTTAAAAAAAATCAGGTTTTCAGAGAGTGTCCAGGGAGGTCAATGTTCCGTCTGCCCCTGTATATCTTTTAAGCCCCATGTAGAAACTGTAGCAATCCGATAGACTGGAGTCATCGCTTCCACTGTCTTCTATTCACCCCCCCCCTTTTTTTCCTTACCTGGATCTGCCCATGTAATCCTTTAATCAACTGTATAAGAGGTGGGGAAATTTCTTTTTTCCTTTTTTTTTTTGAGACAGAAGAGTACTGTGACATCACAGCTCACAGCAACCTCAAACTCTTGGGCTTAAGCAATTCTCTTGCCTCAGCCTCCCAAAGTAGCTGGGACTACAGGCGCCCACCACAACACCCGGCTGTTATTTTGTTGCAGTTGTCATTGTTGCTTAGCGGGCCTGGGCTGGGTTTGAACCCGCCAACCTCAGTGCACATGGCCAGCGCTGTATCCGTTGTGCTATGGGTGCTGAGCCCCGATGGGGAAGTTTCATCCCAATCAAAATGCTTATTTTGTACAGTCAGTTATTAGTCCTTCCCTCCTTAGAAACCCTGCTGGGAGAAAGAATTAGGAAATTTAGTAGTCTTGAACCCTTTGAACCCACACCTTACCCCCTCAAAAGAGGATCCTGATACAGAGAGGGAAAAGAGGTGCCTGGGGGTGGAGAGGGGGCTGGGGAACTATTCTGAGCTATGAAAACACACAGTAGGGCTCCACTAGGAAGTAAACAGTCACCTGTCCCACCAATGTCAATGTCAACACCTATCTTCTTGGACAGTCCCAACCTCCAGCAGCCTTCTTCTTTTAGGAAGGAAGGAATGGCAATGTTGATTTTACTTTTAAGATTTCCTGCTGCCTAGGGTAGTGCCTGTGGCTCAAGGAGTACAGTGCTAGCCTCATATGCTGGAGGTGGTGGGTTCAAACCCAGTCCCAGCCAAAAACTGCAAAAAAAAAGATTTCCTGCTGCCTAGTAGGTTTGAAGTAGAAAGAGGGCCAGTGCCTGGTCACATAAGTAAGGGGATCTTCCTAACCTTGAATTCCAGACAGCAGGATGCCTGTTGCTCGATCCTAAGAGCATTTGGGACTTCAGTCTCCTCTGCTGTCCTGGGCAGTCATCTGTGACCTTTATGTTGCTGATTGGCCTAACTCTTCCTTCGTAAGCATTTGGCCACAGCTGTTGACAGTTAACTGTCTTGAAATGCTGTCTTCAATGTTGCCCCAGCAAGCTCGACTCTCCTTTCTCTTCTTCCTCCTTCCATACTCAGTATGCTGTAGGACCTGTCCAGTCAGATATCACCTGGATGTCCCACAGTCCTTGTACCCACAAATTCCTTTCAGACCTGTTTCTGTTCAAACACCCCTGAGTAAATCTTATCACCCCTACCATCTTCCAGGCAATGAGCCTGGCAAACATGGAGTCACCTTTGACACATTTTCATGCCCGTTTACAGTTACTCATCAGGAACTGTCCAGATATTTCCCATGCTTACTGCCCTGGCCAACCCCTCTCTGTAGACTCACTAGGACCACCTCTTTCATTCTTGCTCCCCACTCCAAGCCATCCTATCCACCACTGGCAAAGGAGTCTTCTTACAAAGCAGTTTATTTCACTTGTCACCTGAGAAATATTCAATGGCTCTCAATTGCCTGCAGAATTAAGTTAAAATGCAAGCTCACCCACAACTGGACTCCAGCTTATCTTTCCGGTCTTATACCCAGCAATCCCCTTCATGGCCCCACATTCCAGCTTTACTAGAGGGATTTGGATTTCCCAAACATGTCTTGGGAAAGTTCCCAACTTTGCTCTTCTCTTCAGCTGGAATATAATTTCTCTCCATATGTTCAGATTCTAACCACACTTCAAGGTTAAGCTAACAAAGCTTCTCAACCCACTGACACTCCACATAAGCTGTAAAATAAAGTTCTCTCTTATCTGAACTCCCCTAGCACTTCACTCTTCCTATCTTAGGGCACTTACCATGTTCCGACCTTGCAGTACAGTTGTTTTGCATGTTGTCTTAATCCTTCTCTTCCTATCCTGAGCCTTGAGGACCAGAAAAGCATCCCTTCCAGCTTCCAGAAGTGAGCTCTGCTTATATAGCTGGTGCCCAGAATCACAGACCAAACATTTACATGGCTATAAAAATGCTCCCATCCCTGACACGTGCACCTTTGCATGACTTTGCCTCTCTTCCTAGAGATACAAAGTTTGTGTGTCCGTCCTTTGAATCTGGACTTGATTTTGCGACTTGCTTTGGCTAATGGGAAATGAGCAAAGATGATGCAAGGAAAAGCTTGAAAAGCATTCACTTACCAGGGTTTGTTTCTTTGGGTAATTGTTGGAACCCCGGACCACAAAGGGAAGAAGTCTAGGCAGCCTATTGAAGACATGTTGCTATAACATGTGGCCTGACAGCCTGCTCCAGTCACCAGATCTATGAGTGAGGCCATCTTAGACCACCACTCAGCCCCAGCCCATCTGCCAGATGATTGCAGCCACTTGAGTGATCTCTGGAGAATCTAACACAAGAACTGCTCAACTTAGCCTAACCCTGCTGGTCTACAGAATTGTGAGCAAGGTAAATTCATTTGTTATTTCAAACCACTGAGTTTTAGGGTGGTTTTCTTATACAGTAACTGAAACACTCAGTAGGTATTGATTAACAAAACACTGAATAATCACTCACAGTCATTGAACACTTACTATATGCCATGCACTAGTTTTGGAAAATTTTATGATTTAATCTTCATAAAAATCTTAAGGTAGATTTTATGATAGTCCTCATTTTATTTATTTATTTATTTATTTATTGAACAGAGTCTCAAGCTGTTGCCCTGGGTAGAGTGCTGTGGCATCACAGCTCACAGCAACCTCTAACTCTGGGGCTCAAGAGATTCTCTTGCCTCAGCCTCCCAACTAGCTGGGACTATAGGCAGCCGCCACCTGGCTATTTTTGTTGTTGTTGTTGCAGTTGTCATTGTTGTTTTAGGTGGCCAGGGCCGGGTTCAAACTGTGAACCTCAATGTGTTTTGCCGGAGCCCTACCCACTGAGATACAGGAACTGCCCTACAGTCGCCATTTTATAAGTGAGGAAAGTGAAGTACAGAGACGTTAAATAACTTGCCCAAGGTCCTATTTGCTGGATGCAAACCCAGCAATCTAGTTCCTGAAGCCACACTGCGTACTGCCAAGTCTCTAAACCACATTACCTTTGCTTACCTAGAATGAGGAAAACATTAATTTATTGATTTACTGCCTTGAAAACATGCCCTCCTACCTTTATATCAAATTCTATGTTATTTTGTGGTTCAATTTTCTAACCTATGCCCCTCCTCACCTTTTTTTTGAGACAGTCTCACTATGTTACCCTTAGTAGAGTGCCATGGCATCACAGCTCACAGCAACCTCAAACTCTTGGGTTTAAGCGATTCTCTTGCCTCATCCTCCCAAATAGCTGGGACTACAGGCACCCACTACAACACCTGGCTATTTTTTTGTTGCAGTTGTCATTGTTGTTTAGTTGGCCCAGGCTGTGTTTGAATTCGTCAGCCTCTGTGTATGTGGCCCGTGCTCTACTGACTGAGCCACACCCCCTCCTTTTTTTTTTTTTTTTAAAGAAATGGGAGTATCACTCTATTGCTGAAGAGGAGTGACATGATCATAGTTCATTGCAGACTCCTACTCCTGGCCTCAAGGAATCCTCCCACTTCAGCCTCTCAAGTAGCTAGGATTATAGGTGTGAGCCACTGCACCTGGCTTAGCCTATGCTTCTAGCCCTCCCACACCAGGCTCTTTTGAGTCTACCTCCAATCTCTAGCCCCCTTCTGGGCTGTTCTAGGGGCACCCCAGTGTGGGAAACTGTTTTACAGCTCTCCCAGGGTTCACTGACCCATAAATCCTTTGGCCTGTCTTTCTTCTTTCTGCAAACTTTGCTGAGTTGCTAGTTCAGGTGGTGTAGATTTCATCTGGAAAGGAAATTTCCCTACTGTTCTGTGGTTCCCTGTCCTGGTTTGACCTGTGCAGCCAGGGTGATTTTCCACTCAAAATATCTGGACTTAAATCTTCCCTTTTGAAGTAGCCAAACGATAGAATGAATGCAACACAGTTTTTAAAAAGGCAAAAAAATTACTCAGATGTAACAGCATTACTATTTATTCAAATTACAACAAAGATCTCGTTAAACACTCATAAATAGTCATGACACCAAGCTGGGCCCCAGGCTATTAAGCCGGGGGTGGATGTGGGGAGAGAACACATCTGGATAATGAACCTCCTTGCAGAGTTCTGTCCAAAGCATTTGTGGAGCAGGAAAAACCACGCAATGCATTTGCTCCTGGAAAGGCAGAGGGAGTGATATTTGAGTTGGATTTTAGAGAATGAATAGGTGTCACCAGATGGAGAAGGGAGGGAGGAGAAAGAAGAAAGGAGAGGGAGCACATGGAACACTCGTTCCAGGGCTCAAGAGGGTGGGGAAGGCACGTGGCCTGGGGTGTCTGGAGTGTGGGCATCAGGATGAGGCTGGGGTGGGGAGTGGGAGAGTGAATGCAGGTTTGTGAACGAGCCAATATACCAGGCTCTGATTTTGTTGGGCTGAGGTGTAGTCTGGGTATGTTGAGTTTTACAAGCTCTCCAGGTGCTTTCAAGATGTAGTCAAGGTCGGGTGCCTTTGTGAAAAGCAACTATACCTATTTCTGCCCCTTTCCTCTCAGTTGATTGTGCTCTTAAGCAGCGGTTCTCAACCTGTAGGTCTCAACCCCTTTTTAACAATGAAAATAGATAGCGGCACTAGGAAGGTCGAGAACCACTGAGGGTCACTTAACAAGGGTCAGGTGCCAAGTGCTTTAAAGGGTTACCTCTTTTAATTCTTCAAACAGGCCTACCAAGCAGTAAAGAGCCACACATGGCCCAGGGGAGGGCAGTGAAATGTAATTCCACAAAGATCTGGGTTCAATCCCAGCCTCACCGTTTACCAGTCGGGGACTTTATGCAAATTTCCTAATCTCTCTGAATCTTAGTTTCCCCATCTGTAAATTGGTAATAATAATATCTGCCTCTCAAGGTTGTTCTGAAGATTAAATGAGGCAGGGATGGAAATCCCTGGGCCCAGAGTCAGCTCTCCTGTACTAGTTTCTCCTTCTCAATGGGGAAAAATGAGAGAGAAACTGAGGCATCATGTTCCCTGAGGGTCCTCAACAAAGGGAGAGTTCCCATTGTCTTCTGACTCACAGATAGAAGGTTAAGGAACACAAAAGACATGTAGCAGTGTTAGCAGCTGCTGTTAACCTCAACGGTCATTTCACGCCAGGCACGGCCAGTCAGGTCCTAACAAGGCGGATGAGCCTGTGTGCCAACATCTGGGGACTGTTAATTCACTTCAAGGCCTACTGTCAAGACAACTGGACTCCATGGTACTTCTGGTCAAGGACCCAGGGACCTCTGTGCACCCAGTGAAGTGTTGACTAACCATAAATTTTGTCTAAAATAAAAATGCTTTGAAAATATAACCACTTTAGATAGGAAGATACTGTGTAACATTGTAACCTATGAGGAGGAAGGAATCTATTTAATGTGTACTATGATGAGTAATAACATCCCTGATGTTTACTTTTTTTTTTTTTTTTTTTTTTTTGCAGTTTTTGGTCAGGGCTGAGTTTGAACCCACCACCTCCAGCGCCCTACCATTTTGAGCCACAGGCATCTCCCCCTGATGTTTTACTTTTACTGTGAGAATAAAAGTAGCAAAGGGAAAGAGGAGGGCAGAGCAGTTCTTGGAGGAGGTATCCTTGCTGTTTTCTGGAATTGCTGGCTTTTCTGTAGATAAAAATGAAAACGTTGATCTCTCATCTGCTTCTCTGTTGATTGGCTTGGGTGACAGGCAGATGGACCCATGGGTCTGGCAATACCAGGGAGATGGTATTGCCACCACCTGTGGTATCCATAGCTTTGCTCACTGGACCCCATTTATCCCTTGCCATTCTGCCACCTCCTTCTCCAGGACCAGCTAGTGGGGCACTCCCAGAACTGTAAGCTTTCATGGTCATATCTCTACCAGGAACACCCCGCTGCCCAGTGGACTACTTGTCTAAATGCAGCTCATTTGCCACTTAAAATGTCACCTACCCCACCCCAACAAAAAAGATAACCCAAGAAACTCACAATATGGCTTGACTTCAGGGACCAGGGCCAAAGGTGGGATGGAGACACAAACTCTTCTTAAAATACAACTTTATTGAGATATAAGTCACATACAGTATCATTTGCCCATTTAAGTATGCAATTCAATGATTTTTAGTACATTCCCAGAGTTCTGTGACCATCACCAGGCATACATCCTTTTGTGCCTTTAAGATTTTGAACTTGTGAATGTATTACTAATTCATATGGGAAAATGAATGTAGTGGCCGGGTGTGGTGGCTCATGCCTATAGACACTAACACTCTGGGAGGCCGAGGTGGTAGCTTGCTTGAGATCAGGAGTTCAAGAGCAGCCTAAGCAAAAGGGAGACCCATCGCTACTAAAAATAATAAGAAAAAAAATAGCTGGGTGTAGTGGCACATGGCTATAATCCCAGCTACTCAGGAGGCTGAGGCAAGAGGATCACTTGAGCCTAAGAGTTTGAGGTTGCTATGAGCTATGATGACATCCCTGCACTCTACCCAGGGAGACAAAGTAAGACTCTATCTGGGAAAAAAGGAAAAAGGAAAAGAGAAGAGAAGAAAAGAAAAGAAGAGAAAATGAATACAATTAAACACAAATCACTTCCTCTCTGAAGTGCTCCCAGATCCCACAGGCCACAGGTGGGTCCTGGTTGCGTGCTTTTCTTCTCTGCCATTTCTTATCCCAATGTTCGTAATTGTTTACAAAAAGTCCTCCCCCAGCCCAGAGACTTTGAGCTCTTTGAGGGCAAGGATATGGGGAATACTCATTTTTGTGCACCAGTGCAAATCTCACATTCAGAAAGAGTCCACGAAATCCTTAATGAATGAATGAATGAAGGCTTCTTTGCTTTAGGACAGATGGAGCAAGGCAGCAAGTGCAGGCTTGTAGCCTGGAGAGGCCAGAGGGCTCTCCAGTCCTCCTCGCTCTCCAACCCTATTCTTCCCATCCCCACCTTACCCCTTCCCAATGCTGACCCCTCCCTACTTACTTTCCCCCTTCCCACTTCCTTCTCCAATTGTGACTCCTCTTTGACCTTTTTGGGGCGGGGTAGGTGACATTTTAAGTGGCAAATGAGCTGCATTTAGGTCACCTGTCTTTATTTCTCAAATAAACTATTTTTTGAAATATAAGACTCATTGCTGGCTTGGCCCTAGCAGTGAGAGCTTTGTGGGATCAGAGACAGCCTTTTCCTCTGCGTATCCCTCACTTCACCAAGTTATTACTATGAAGGCAATTGTTTTTATTTACTACGATGATTATTATCACAGAATTAATAGGGGCCCAATGCATAGCAGGGGTTGGAAAATGCTCAGGGAATGAATGAAGGACAGGTGAGTCCCTCGGGCAGCTGAATGAGATTATTTTGCTCACAGGGCCCAAGTGTGGAGAGGAGGGAAGCTACAGAAGCTGTAGTCCATGCCTGCAGAGCCTGAGGGGAGCAGACATGGTGGCCTATCAGCCATGGGCCACGTGTTAGGGTGGGAATGGGGCAGGCTCCGCCAGCAGCCTGGGCCAATCCGTGGCAGGGTAATCAGGAACCTGAGGTATCCCCAGGGAGTTTGCCAGATTCACCCCAGAACTTGGTGCTTCTCGGCCTTTGTGCCTTTCTGGGCTGCATTTCTTGGTGTCTGGTTGCTTCGTTCTTGAAGCTAGAAGGACACATCCCAGAAGAGCTTTTCAATATGCTGCCTCAGGGTCTTTTCCTGAGAGTTTGGGGTACACACACACCCTGGGGCTGCTCCAGCCGTGCCTTCTGGCTCTAGTGGGGAGCCCCATTGCACACACCTCTGTTGGCAGGTGAGCCACAGCTGCAGTCCCCTGTTAACCCCCGACCTCAGGCTGGGGCCACCTTCTCCCCTTTTCTGTACCTAGAGAAGTGACCAGCTGAGAAAGCAGCCCCGGCTCCCCACAGCTTTGTTTTGGGGGCAAGACAGAAATTTTCTGCCATCAGGGCCTAAATTTCTTTAAACAAGAAAATGCAAGAAAGTCAAAACAAGGTATTGATCTAGGCTGAGAGGGTCAAGAAAAGCTAAATCACTGAGGTGAGGCGATGGAAAGAAGAGAGAGCAACAGCCGCTAGCTCTGCCTTCCCCACAAATCCAAAATATGGTTCCCATGGCTTTTAGTCTGTGGACAAAGTTCCCTTTGCCAGAACTTAGATCCTTTCCAACCCATGTGGTTGACCTGGGGATCTAGGCAGTTCTCAAGAGAACCCCAGATTCCATGTGGCCTGAGCTCTGAGTTTGTGATGTCCCTCTGCTCACAAGCTGAGCTGGATCCAAATCTGTGCCCTGGACTTCCTTTCTGCCAGATCCTGCCCTATGAGTGTGCCCTCCCCTTGGGCTGGGTGGGCAGCCTAGGCTTCCAGCTGGGGAGAGGACCCTCCCCACTCGTCATGATCTCATGATCCTCAGAACAGACACCAACAGGAATAGGCAAGCTATAGATGCAAAGATAGGGACCAGAGGCCACATGAGTTTCTCTGGCCTGGATGTACCTGAGAAGACCAGGCCTTTCAGCCCTCCCTGCCTTACTCCCACCCCAGAGCCATTCCTGAAAAATATCCAAGTCTTGTTTACACCCAGCCAAAGTTCATGGCCTAGAAGGGGTTGCCTGGAGGCTGTTGCCTCACCAGGTCAGCCGGGTCCCCATGCCTGATTGGGCAGTTCCTGGCCTGGTTCCCTGAGCTCCTAAGGCTTTTTGGTTCCTATCCTCAATGATATTCCAGTCACTTAACTGGCTGCTGGCAGAGGAATAGAGGCAGTCATGTCCCCAGGGCCATTGTCACTATGGCCCTGGGAACAGATGATACTCTATCATTCCACCCACTGACCCCAAGCTGAGGCTGTCACCTGACCACCCTCTTCCTCACAAGGGCATCCCCCACATAGCCTGTGGAAATGGTAGGAATTCAGAGGAAAATCATGGGGCAGCATGGGCAGATAATAAGCTGACAGGAAAACTGGTTTTTTTTTAGACAAGGAGAAGCAGAAAGATAAGCTAAAGAAAGCTGGCCAGAGGCATATCCCTCCCACAGGAAATAACCAAGGATTGTCCTCTCAAATAAGACAGAAATCCAGCTGTCACAGTCCCTGCAGTTGCAAGGCTTCCCCAGCCCAGGGACAGAGGACACCAGAACTGAGGGATTGAGGGGAGATGACTGTAAGACCTGAGGCAGCAGAGATGTCCCCCATCACTTTAGGGAAACAGCAGGCAGGAGATGCTGATGCAGCAGCAGGATTGGGAGGAAGAGGATAGTGCCTGGATGAGAGGGAACAGATGCAGAAAGTACCTGCCCAAGACCTGAGGCTGACACATGTGGGCCTCCCAGGGACCCTGCCTGGGGGATTGGGGGAAACATTCTAGTCTTGGAGGCCCCAGGGAAGAGGAGAGCTGGGGAGGCCCACAAGAGCTTCTGAAAGTACCTCAGGCCACTGAATTTTCACTCAAAAATGATTAAAAAGGCAAATCTTATGTTATGTATATTTTAAACAATAAAAAAGAAAAAAAGTACAGTCCCTTTGGACTGGCAGTTCCTCAAAGGGTTAAATATAGAATTACCATGTAAGCCAGCAATTTCACTCCTAGGCATATACCCAAGAAGTGAAAACATATATCTATACAAAAACTAGCAGTATTTATCCATAATAACCCCCCAATGGAAACAACTCAAATGTCTATCAACTGATGAATGGATAAACAAGATGTGGCATCTCCACACAATGAGATATTGTTTAGCCATAAAGAAGTAAAATGACAACATGGATGTACTTCAAAAACATTATACTAAGTTAAAAAAGCTGATCACAGGGCAGCGCCTGTGGCTCAGAGGAGTAGGCGCTGGCCCCATATGCCGGAGGTGGCAGGTTCAAACCCAGCCCTAGCCAAAAACTGCTAAAAAAACAAAACAAAACAAAAAACTGATCACAAAAGATCACATGTTGTATGAATTTATTTATATGAAATATCCAAAATATAGGCATATCCACTGTGATAGAACATAGAGGCCTGGAGTTGCAGAGGGTTTAGGGGGAAATGGGTTGTGATTGCAGATACAGAGTTTCTTTCTGGGATGATAAAAATGTTCTGGAATTAATGGCAATGATTGCATAACTTGGTAAATACCTGTATACTAAAACCATTAGAGTGTACACTTTAAAAGGTACATTTTATGGTACATAAACTTTGTCTTATTTTTTAAATAAATTGGTAGAAAAAAATGGGAGTCATCTGGGGAAAAGCCTGGTCATCACCCCAGGCTCCTGGACTGGGGCATCCTTGCCTCTCTGGGATGGGACCCAACACAGCTGGGAGCAACAAACTGAGTCCCCCAGCGTCAGGCATCACAGGCTCAGGATGCTTTTGGTCCCAAGGAGGGTGCAAGGGAGGGAGGGCAATGGAAGAGAGGGGACTTTTGGGGACCAGAAGATGAACAGACATCAGTGGTGGGAGGAAGAAGAAAAGGTAACCAGGTTGCCCACCCTGTGCCCAGTTGATCCCACCCCCTTAGCCTACCCTGGAGCCCTTGGGCAGATTCCCCAGCCCAGGGACCACCTAGCTGTGAGAGAAGCCCCCATGGGAGAAGGCAGGGAGGTTGGGGGCACAGGCAGCAGTCTGGGGTAGGCAAGCCAGGGGGTTGACCTCACAGGCCCCAGCATCCTGGTCCCCTTGGAAGTAGATGGAGTCAGCAGAGTAGAAGGAGGGGTCCTCGTCAAAGAAGTTGTAGGGTCGGAGGAAGAAGCCCACACCGTTGCCCACAGTCACTGTGTTGGGAATGTCCTCTGCATGTGGGATGTGCAGAAATCCAGCTGTCACCCAGGCCACCAAGTCCTAGCAGCGGAGAAGAAAGAGGATCACGAGGTCTGGTTTTGCTGAGGACATGACCTGCTTCCCATGATGGTCCTGGAGGTAGTGACTCAGCTCACCAGCGTATACTTTCTTAATTTCTCGGGAAAAAAATGGAGAATGGTAGTTTCCTTTCTTAGTGGTTTCCAAAGACTCCCAAGCAATGTGGCTTGGGAGAGAGTGAAGCTTCTCATTCTTGGTCCCCTGGCCTCTGCCCCCAACCCTACCTCCTCCCTCACTGGCTGTTCAACTGACCTGCCCTGCAATAGTGTCATTGTCAATGAAGTTAGTGAAGTCCACAGTGGGTGTCCAAGGGTCATTCAAATTGTAGATGCTGGTGCTACTGGGTTCCTCCTCCTTCCGCTGGGTCACGGCCAGCTGATACCTACAGGAAATTTTGTTAGACCTACAAGGTCATCAACTATCCCAGGGCCTGAAGGTGTATTGAGGATACAAAGGTCTCAGGATATTGAGCCTCTTTATCATTCTCTGTCCATCTCTCCACTATGCCCTGTAGAGGTTCCCCTATTTGTTCAATATCCTGTATCTTATTTATTTATTTTTTGGAGACAAGAGTCTCAAGCTGTTGCCCTAGGTAGAGTGCTGTGGTGTCACAGCTCACAGCAACCTCAAACTCTTGGGCTTAAGCAATTCTCTTGCCTCAGCCTCCCAAGTAGCTGGGACTATAGGCATCCACCACAACACCTGGCTATTTTTTGGTTGTAGTTGTCATTGTTATTTGGCGGGCCCTGACTGGATTCGAACCCGCCAGCTCCAGTGTATGTGGTTGGTGCCCTAGCTGCTTGAGCTACAGGCACCAAGCCAATATCCTGTATCTTAGATGTCAGCTGGAGTATTGTATAGATTGCTCATCCATCCGTCCAGATCAGAGCCTGATCCTGTGGGGACCCATATTTATGGACAAGACCTGATTTCCATCCTAGGTCAAGTTCAATGCCTCAAATGCCTGAAAGTTGGGGAATCCTCCCTCAGATTTTCAGATCTGTGTTCCTCCTTTGCTCTTTGTTTTTTTCTTTTCCTTTCCCTTCCTTCTTCTTTTCTTTCTTTCCTTTTTTTTAGAGACTGAGTCTCACTTTATGACCCTTAATGCCCGCTATTTTTTGTTGCAGTTTGGCCAGGGCCAGGTTCAAACACACCACCTTCGGTATATGGGGCCCGCACCCTACCCACTGAGCCATAGGCACTGCCCTCTTTTCTCTCCTTTTCTTTTCTTTCTTTCTTTCTTTTTTTTTTTTTTTTTGAGACAGAGCCTCAAGCTGTCCCCCTGGGCAGAGTGCTGTGGCATCACAGCTCACAGCAACCTCCACCTCCAACCTCCTGGGCTCAAGCAAGTTTCCTGCCTCCACCTCCCAGGTAGCTAGGATCACAGGCGCCTGCCACGATGCCTGGCTATTTTCTTTGGTTGCAGCCATCATTGTTGTTTGGCAAGCCCGGGCTGGATTTGAACCTGCCACCTTAGGTGTATGTGGCTGGTGCCTCAGCCACTTGAGCTACAGGCGCAGAGCCTTCTTTTCTTTCTTGAGTCTTACTCTGTTGCCCAGGCTAGAGGGCAATCTCAGCCTTCTGGGTTCACATAATATTCCTACCTCATCTCCTGAGTAGCTGGGACTACAGGCACAACCAACCCAGCTAGTTTTTGTAAAGATGGGGTCTCACTTGTTTCTCAGGTTGGTCTCAACCTCCTGACTGCAAGTGAGCCTCCTGCCTCGAACTCCCAGAGTGCTGGGATTACAGGTGTGAGCGTCCAAGCTTGGTCTGCTTTTTGTTTTTTCTTCCAACCTTTAACATGAACACTTCAAGTACACAAAAAAGTTGGAAGAACTGTATAGTGAACACCTTTATACCCATAACCCAGACTCTACCATTGGCTAGATTGGCTTCAATGCTTTTTATCTAGCCAGTAGCCTTCATTTTGGGCAGCTAAAGATTGTAGCCACAGGAGGTGTGTGTGTGTGTGCGTGTGTGTGTGTGTGTTTGCATGTGCATCCTAGGAGGTAGAGCAATGTGGGGCCCTTCTCATAGTCCAGTGGTTCTCAACCTGTGGGTCAAGACCCACAGGAACTGTATTAAAGGGCTGCGGCATTAGGAAGGTTGAGAACCTCTGTCATAGTCAGTCTCCTTTATCCCCTCTCTGACAGTCCCCACTTACCTCCCCCAGCTGAGGGCTCTCTCCATGGAGCTGTTCTGGGGCATTGGTTCTCCGGCAAAGCTGAGCACCTGGATGCGGTAGCCCCGTGGGTGACCCCACTTGTTGCTGTGGTTGCTGGCCAGGTACAGGTAGCGAGGGGTGGCCCCTCCCAGGGGGAAGGCTGCCTCCTCCTCGGTCTGCAGCTGCTTCCGGGTCACCTGAAGCTTCTGTATCTGGTGCTTGGGGCTCCAAGGCACAGCCGTGGGAACAAAGGCCATGTCCTCGGCCCAGACCCAGTTCTTCAGTCCTGCTCATGTGAAAAGGGCCTGTCATGGAGCCACCTGGCCCCTGCAGACTCTGCCCACATCTGGCCTCAGAGCAGGGTCCAAAGGGCATCCCAGAATTGAGTGTGCCCCATACTTCCCTCTCCCCAAGATATCCCCAGTCCAGAAATCTGGAATAGGTCATCTCAGGTAATAGTCCCAGATGCCTCGTGGCTGGGCTTCTGCCAACCTTCCCCTTCTGAGGGGCTACTCCAGAGGTGTTATCTGAGGTTAGAACAGCCTAATGAGCAATATACAAGATGGTATTCCTTCTGACCCAAGAGGGGGTCTTCCCCTCTTATCTAAAGCCCTTTGGCAAAACTAGAACTGCCTTATCTTGAAGATAAGATTCATACTCCCCCGAACCTGAAGGAATTCTGCCTAGGTAGCTTTATGTGGACTGATGTTTTACCTTTATGACAACTTTATGAAGGAGGGATTAGAAGAGTTCCCATTTCACAAATGGGACAACTAAGGCTTAGAACATTTAAATAATGTGCCTGGTTGTTCAACAGGGATGTACAGTTAGTATCATGGCAGTGCTGGGGATGTTGGTCTTAGTCAAACTTTACAGTGCCCACATGTCAGCACAGAGAAAGCCAACAGAGAGTGACCCCACAGCATATAGACAGCAGAAATGGGGATTAAAGGGAAGGAAAACCAATGCTTGGCCCAATGTTACTGGGGTTTGGAGGTGCCTCTTATAATTTGAAACTTGGCAGGGAGTAGGGCCAAAGGCATAGTCTGTTCCTCCAACTTTTGGCGTTTTGAATGATTTTATTAGAATCTAACTAGGCTCCATGTTAGGAATCAACTTAAGTGACCTGACTCCAAAGAGCATTATATCAAAACATGTCCGCTCCCTCTATACCTTTCAAGGACCCAAAGGGAGCAGAGGCTGATTCAGCAAACCCTTAGTTGCCTTTTGTGGATTCACTGCTCCTAATCCACACCCCAGGGTTTATACCCTTAGGTGACAATTACAGACCTAGAGTTCTTTCTGGTCCATTCACACATCTGGGCTCCTGTGTCCAATAACAACATTAGCTGGCTCAGTGCCTGTGGCTCAAGTGGCTAAGGCGCCAGCCACATATACCTGAGCTGGCGGGTTCAAATCCAGCCTGGGCCCACCAAACAACAATGACAACTGCAACCCCAAAAAACAAAAAACAACATTAGCTAATATTTCTAAGGGACTCACTATGTGTCAAGTACTGTTCTAACTGCTTTAAAAGTAATTATCATTTAAATACAGAGATAAAGATAAGTGTGTGTGTGTGTGTGTGTGTGTGTGTGTGTACTGGATAGAATATGTACTTAAACTTTCTAGGCAAGTCCACTGAGAGGGCCCAGATTTTGGTTTCTAAATACCATATTCCAATAGAAGGAACCAGAGCTCCTACACTGCATGAATATATTGCATACTTCCTGGGTGAAGGAGCCAAAACTCCTTAGAGAAATAGTTGATTCCAGGTTGAATAGTTGATTGTCTGGAGCAGAGAAAATACCAGATGAAACTGGAATATCTTGTGGTGCCGGAAAATAGGAGAGTGCTCAAAAAAGTTTGTGTAAAGGTATGACAAAAGGACATAAGAACCAACCTAAGCGACCTCCCAATGGATGAAGTTGGAACAATGTAAGAAACAAATGATAATTTTCTAGTTTTTTTTTTTTTTTTTTGTAGAGACAGAGTTTCACTTTATTACCCTTGGTAGAGTGCTGCAGCGTCACAGCTCACAGCAACCTCCAACTCCTGGGCTTAGGCGATTCTCTTGTCTCAGCCTTCCAAGTAGCTGGGACAACAGGTGCTGGCCACAAGGTCCAGCTATTTTTTGTTGCAGTTTGGCTGGGGCCGGATTTGAACCTGCCACCCTCAGTATATGGGGCTAGCGCCCTACTCACTGAGCCACAGGTGCTGCCCTGATAGTTTTCTAGTTTTTATAAAGATGGGGTCTCACCTTTAGAATACAATAAATAACTGTGAGTCCATACAACTGTGAATAAATAATTTAATTCATAAATACAGTAAGTTGACCACCCAAGGGACGGTAACAAACTGATCACATACAGAGGTGGTCAACATAAGGAACTGGGCCTACTGTACTGATACATATAGGTGGACCATGTCCAGTCTTTGAAAATTAGGTCAACTTAACAAGATGGTCAATGTAGAGGAGGCAGTCAACTATGAGGTTCTGCTGTAAATGAAAAAATGAGGGACAGCTCTTCCAGATGGAAAATTCCAATTAATAAATATATAAGAAATCATGAAAAAAGTAATGAATAAGGAAAATGTGGTGTATATACATAATGAAATATTATTCTGCCTTTAAAAAGAAGGGAATCTCATTTGCAACAACATGTATGAACCTGGAAGACATCATGTTAAGTAAACTAAGTCAGGCACAGAAATACAGGATCTCATATGTGGAATCTAAAACAAAGTTAAATTCATAGCAGTCGGGAGTAGAATGGTGGTTACCAGGAGCTTGGGGAGGCTAGGATTGGGGAGACATTGGCTGAAGGATACAAAATTTGAGTTAGATACAAGGAATGGGTTCAAGAGATCTATTGTACAACATGGTGACTATAGTTAATAACAACGCATTCTTCAAAATTGCTAGGACTAGATATTAAGTGTTCTCAGTGAGGTCATACATATACCTATGTATGATAATTAGCTCAATCTGGCCATTCTACAATGTATACGTATTTCCAAAACAATGTGTGTACAGGATAAATATATACAAGTTTTACCTGTCAATTTTTAAAATTCAAACACAATGAGGAAAAAAATTTAGACAACCAACAGGGAAATGCCACACTAGTAATTGTTGAAGGTAGAATCCACCAATAGAGGCTAAAATTAGTGGGCAAAAGTTTGAGAAAAAAGGGAGGCGCCTGTGACTCAGTGAGTAGGGCGCCGGCCCCATATACCGAGGGTGGCGGGTTCAAACCCAGCCCCGGCCAAACTGCAACAAAAAATAGCCGGGCGTTGTGGCGGGCACCTGTAGTCCCAGCTACTTGGGAGGCTGAGGCAGAAGAATTGCCTAAGCCCAGGAGTTGGAGGTTGCTGGAGCAACTCTGCTGCACTCTACTGAGGGTGAAAAAGTGAGACTCTGTCTCTACAAAAAAAAAAAAAGTTTGAGGAAAAAAAAAGAAAAAAGATACTTGTATAGAATCAAAAATTTTTTTTTTGAGACAGAGTCTTAAGTTGCCGCCCTCGGTAGAGTGCTGTGACATCACAGCTCACAGCAACCTCAAACTCTTGGTCTTAAGTGATTCTCTTGCCTCAACCTTCCAAGTAGCTGGGACTACAGGCGCCCGCCACAATGCCTGGCTATTTTTGTTGTTGTTGTTGTAGTTATCATTGTTGTTTGGTGGGCAAGGGTTGGATTCGAACCTGCCAGCTCCAGTGTATGTGGCTGGTGCCCTAGCCGCTTGAGCTACAGGCACCAAGCCAGAATCAAAGTATTTTTCTCAAGCTATTTATTAATTGCAAATGGAAAATGTTAACTTTTATGATGGAGAAAGCTGGAAGACACCACCTTACCCAAGTGCATGAGGTCAATGTCACTTGTAATATGATGCATTGACATCTTTTTTGAGACAGAGTCTTATTATGTCGCCCTTGGTAGAGTGCTATGGCATCACAGCTCACAGCAACCTCCAACTCTTAGGCTTAAGCAATTCTCTTGCCTTAGCCTCCCAAATAGCTGTGACTACAGGCGCCAGCCACAGCATCTGGCTATTTTTTGGTTGTAGTTGCCATTGTAGTTCCCATTGTCTAGCCTGGGCTGGATTCTAACCCGCCATCCCCAGTGTTTGTGGCCAGTGCCCTAGCTGCTGAGCTATAGGCACCGAGCCATGGTCTCCAACTCTTAAGTTCACGCAATTCTCCTTCCTTGGCTTCCTAGAGTGGTGGGATAACAAGTGTGAGGCATTGTGCTGGGCCTAAAGGACAAAGTTTTTAAAAGTAGTCATCATTAATTTTCACAACAGCCCTATAAGAAAGGCACCATTATATCTTTTTTACTCTCGAGTAACCTATAGTACAGAGAGGTTGAGCCTAAAAATATCTCTATCATATTTGTCTTGCCAGGAGCTTTTTCCCTGTTGTTCTCCATTCTGTTAGAATGGAGGCTGCCTGAGAGCAATGATTTTTTTTCCT
The DNA here is from genome assembly GCF_000181295.1 of Otolemur garnettii. NCBI lineage: Eukaryota > Metazoa > Chordata > Mammalia > Primates > Galagidae > Otolemur > Otolemur garnettii. The sequence goes on from NW_003852413.1 coordinate 21,381,750, forward strand.
TTGTTAAATTGTGCAGTAGGACCTAGTTCTTCATACCCTCAATGATTCCCCAACAATAAAAAAAAATTGTGTAGGTTCAGTGCCTGTAGCTCAGTGAGTAGGGCACCCGCCACATACACCGAGGCTGGTGGCTTTGATCCCAGCCCAGGCCTGCTAAACAACAATGACAACTGCAACCAAAAAATAGCCGGGTGTTGTGGTGGCCACCTGTACTCCCCGCTACTTGAGAAGCTGAGGCCAGAGAGTTGCTTAAGCCCAAGGGTTTGAGGTTGCTGTGAGCTGTGATGCCTCAGCACTCTACCGAGGGTGACATAGTGACACTCTGTATTAAATGAATAAATAAATAAATAGGCGGTGTTGGTAGCTCAGTGGGAAGGGTGCCGGCCACATACACCCAGGCTGGTGGGTTCTAGCTTGGCCTGGGCCAGCTAACCAACAATGACAACTACAACAAAAAGTAGACAGGTGTTGTGGTGGGAGCCTGGATTCCCAGCTACTTGGGAAGCTGAGGCAAGAGAATCACTTAAGCCCAAGAGTTTGAGGTTGCTGTGAGCTGCGACACCATGGCACTTTACCAAAAGTGACATAGTGAGACTCTGTCTAAAATAAACAAACAA
>NW_003852413.1:21383241-21415926 GCF_000181295.1 Otolemur garnettii
AAAAAAAAAAAAGATTTCAAAGAAAATTTATAAGGCTAGGCATGGAAACTGGGACACTTGCCCCCACTAGGATGTCTTACCTGCTACGTCCAGATCAACCTTGAAGTGGGCACTGTGCGTGTGTACCGTGCCCAGCGTGTGCTCCCCTACTTGGTTCCCGTACCTCCTGGCAGCACCAAAGAGGAACGCTGAGCTGATATAGCCTGTTGCGTGGAATTTGACTTCTATGGCCCCATTGGGGTGGAAGACCATGTCCCACACATAGTCATAGTTGAGCATAGTGGACACAGATCTGACGACTAGCACTGTCTCTGAAAGGCCCCCAAAATAGTGAGACTGGAAATCTGAGTGATGTCTCCGCAGGGGAAGGCCCTGGTTGTGTTCAAACACACAAAAGGCATCACGAATTGTCTTGGGGGTCTGGGACTCAAAAAGGAAGTGCCAGTCCACATAAGTGGCCAGGTAGGGGCAGTCCACCCCACGGGTCAGGGGTGTAGAGAAGTGGCCCAAGCCAAAGCCACCATCTGTGTACTGGCTTCGCAGAGAAGAAGGGGAATTGCCCCCATAGACGGCCAAGGCTTCTTGGAGGCTGATCTCATAAGCCAGCCGTTCTCCTTGGAAACGAACGTCAAAAATCCTTGGGCCACTAAAAGCTCCAAGACCAAAGGAGAAAGTCCACAGTGAAGAGTTTACTCGACTCCCCTGGACACTGAAGCGTGGGCCCTGGGGATGGAACTGCAGAGGGGGAGCCTGACGTGGTGGCACCTGGGACTTCAGGGACCAGGCCCCACCTGTGCCATTGTCTGGGATCAATACCACATTCACCAGGCCGGCCTCAAACTGCTCCTCCAGCTGGGACAGGCTCTCATAGTAGCGGCCTTGATAGAACACCTTCTGGATGGTCCAGCGGGCGGGGTCCAGGGCCTTGTGGTCTACCAGCAGCTCCAAGCCTATGGGGTGCAGGAAAAACCCAGCCCCTGAGATGTTGTAGTAGAGGCCAAACCAGGTGGCCCGGTCTCCCGATTGCAGACCACGGGGGGCTGTGTTCATTGTCACCAGGTTCCTTCCTTGCGGTTTGTAGAAGCAACAGTGGTGGAGGAGACCAGCAGCCTGGGGCAGCTCTTTGTCGAAGATCATCTGGTCTATGTCCATATACTCTTGGGCCAGCACAGGGCGTCGGTGATAGGGCAGGGGGCCTCCATGACGCTCCACGGTCACATCCCGCATATAGGAGGGGTGAGGCAGTGGTCCCACTACCAGCTCAGTCACGTTGGGCTGGGGTTGTCCACCAAAGAAGATGATGGCCAGTGCCTCCCGGGCCGGTGGGGGGCTCCCCCTGTCCAGGTAGGCCAGGGCTGCAGCCTTTGGGGGCAGCTGCAGCTCCACTGAGAAGACACAATTGTCCGAGGGCTGGGCCTGGGCTGCATCCACCAGCTCTGGCCCGAGCTGCTGGATCAGAAAGCTCATCACAGCTGTCAGCTCCTCTCGGCTCAGGTCTGCAAATAGCTGGCTCTGGCCAGGATGTGTCCAGGGCTGGGCCCTGTGGAATACGCAGGGGCACTGGGGACACAGGCTACATTCCCTCTCATTCCCTTTATCACTCACAGTTCCACCTTCACCCATGCCTGTCACCAGGAGACTAAATAGGGACAATATAATGAAGGCAGCCATAGCTGAAGCTCCTGGGCTGTCTTCAGGCTCTGGATCTTGAAGGCAGAAAGTCAACAGATAGACAGGACCTGGGCACAGGATGCCTCTCTTGGGCTCTGGAGGATCTTGTCTCGGGGTGGTACTGCCAGGCAAGAGGCAACATGGACAAGGTAAAAGAGAAGTGACCACGGCCAGAGGGTTGGGGGTGGAGCTGGGCCAGGGGTCAGGCCAGGTTCAGGGGGTGGGGCAGATGTAGAACCTGGACTTTAAGTGGCCTGTTCCAAAGCAAACAGCACACTCAGGGTCAGAGTTGGGGAATCAGGTGGCTGGAGGGTGGGGAAGGCCAGAGGAAGGAGGCCAGATCCAGCTGGGGAAGGCCAGAGGAAGAGATGTGTCCTGGGACTCTCCTTTGTCTACCCTCCAGAGGGGACCTTTCTCCCAGCTATAGGTTGGCCAGCAAAACCCACCAGGCAGCACCTCTGTAGCTGGATTCTCTCCTCCTCCCATTTCTGTGGCCCTCCAGGCTCTGCTCCCCACTGCTGTCTCTTGCCCCCTCCACCAACCAGAACCGACCAGCAGCCCAAGGGAAGCTTGAGAGTCATGGTGAGGAGGCAAAGCCTCTAAGAGGAGCTGGGGGCATGGGGACATGCTGGACACCTGCACCCTAAAGACACGGAAGGGTGGGTTTGGGGTGTATAGCAAGCAGGAAGCTGACTGGTGTGTTGCTGTGGGGGATGGGAACACAGGGTACAGGGTGTTCCCTCCTGTAGAACTGAATGACAGATGTCAGGTGGGCTGGCAGCCCACAACCCTATCACCCAGGAAACCTGCCTCCAAAATGTTGCCAAGGAGGAGAGTGAAGCTGCATCCATCCCTCACAACCGATGGCTGGGTGGCTTCTCTGCCAGGTGACAGATGTGTGGGAAGCTACTTTCATCTCAGCAGTCATGAGCTGAGAAGAACCAGGAGAGACTAGGGTTCCAGAGAGGAGACCTCCTTCCCTCACCACCTAGGCACAATCCTCTGCAAGCTGGACATGTCTAGGAAGACATATGTGAGTTGACCTTTTCATTGTTTGTTTGAGACAGGGTCTCTCTCTGTTACCCAGTATAGTGAGAAGGGACACTACAAAAGGAGCTTCAGGTGGTGGGGGGAGGAAACCCTGGCCTACTGAACCAGGAAGTATGCAGGGCCCATAAGAATGTGGGTGCCCCCCTTCCCCGTGCTCACTGCAGGGGGCCTGAAAATGGCTTCTCTGTTTATAACACACCAAACAGGAATCTGGGTTCATTGTGATGAGGGGCACAAAACTTGGGGCCTCCCTGCCCATAAAGTTCATTCATGTGAAGAAGAGGGAAAAAATTATGAAATGTATGTGGTGGGTGTATGGCTGATCATTGTATAAGTCTCTCAGCTGTACTGTATGTTTAAAAATTTGCCTAATAAAATATTGAAAAATTAAAAAGAAGAAAACAGATGTGGGTACGAAGTGACCTAGGTAACCAATGACCAATAGAAAGAGACCATCAATGACCAATAGAAAAAGGCAATACCACCTGGAGGCGCACCAATTTCAAATGAAGGGGGTATTTAATACCCCTGCAGGCCTTTTTGTCTTCCTCTCTCTCACCTTCTCTCCTTCATGAGAGGGACCCACTTCCAACTCTTTGAAAGCGCTACTTTCCCTTTGTTCTTCCTAAATAAAATCTCTCCTTGTTACCCTGAAACTTGTGTAGGTTACTTTTGCTTTCCATCCTCACTGCCTGTGCCACTTTAATTCCATTTTCAGTGTCCACTCACTTTTGCTTTGGGTTACTGCTGTGCCTGGTTGAACGTTCTAGCTCAGCTGAGTAATCAGACCAGGTCAGGGAGGTGCCTGTGGGCTCAGTGAGTTGGCCCCATATAACAAGGGTGGTGGGTTCAAGCCTGGTCCCCACCAAACTGCAACAAAAAATAACTGGGCATTGTGGTGGACACCTGTAGTCCCAGCTACTCAGGAGGCTGAGGCAAGAGAATGGCCTAAGCCCAAGAGCTGGAGGTTGCTGTGAGCTATGATGCCACAGCACTCTACCAACGGTGACAAAGTGAGACTCTGTCTCAGAAAAAAAGCCCATGGTTTCCTTAGTTGGGGAGACAGATTTGAGGAAGCTGCTTCTATTCTTCCAATAAGAAGTCTATCCTACTAAACATTCCTTTCTTCCTTTGAAATTCTCGTTGACTCAATAACTGGATCTTTGTGTCAGGAGCACCCGGATCTAGCTGAAACTCCTTGCAATTTCCACAATAGGAAGAAGTGAGCGTGCCAACCTAGCAGGCAGAAAGGCTCCTGAGAGCTTCCCTAACATAGGAAGGGAGGTCTTTGAGGACTTCTGTGGGACTAACAAGTAGGAGCAGTGTGTGTATATGTGTGTGTGTGTATGTGTTGGTGGGTGTGCACACTGGCACACATGTTGAGTGGTAGAGGGCCTAGAGCCCACTCTCCCACTCAGGGCCTTGTGGAAGTGACAGCCTACTGGCCAGGGGCCACCTCTATCACCAGCTTGAGCAGAAAGTGTGCATGACAACCGTGATCTCAGCCAATTCAAGTATGCTAATATCCCCCAAAGTCCCAGGATCCAGACTCTTACCAACCCCTAAAACGAACACCTCCCAAAACATGTCTGTAATTGAATTTCCTATCAACCAGGTGGGTGAGGGCACAGAGCTAGTTATCTGTGAAATGAATGAGCTCATCCTTATCACCAAACCCAGTTCAAGAAGCTGCCTGGAGAGCACTAGCCCCACACCCCTTTTAAGGCTTCACCTATTGAACATGTTTTCCAAACCCACTATGCCTTGTGTAAAGTGCCCAAGGATGATCTAACCAATGACCACAAACTCACACTAGCTACAGGTAGAAGTGATTGCTGGGTGGGAACTTAGGTTGATCAGCAACTGACTCAACCACGGGATCCAAGTGCGGGATGAATGTTATGTAATGACCATCCATTCAGGGTGTCATGGCCTGCATAGGGGGTGAAGATCAGCCAGTGGCCAGGGATCTTTCCTCATTTTCCACCAACCTCAGCAGACAGCTGATCTGGGCTTCTGATCTGGGATCTGCAAACAGGGCCTCCTTGGGCCACATCTTCTATAGGGCCTTGTAATGCACTCAGGCCACTGTCCTCATGACCCTAATGGCAGTCCAGCCATTTGACCTACCTCCCTGTGGCCAGCACCTTCCCTGCCCCCAACCCATTTACTCTATTCTTTGTAGGTGGGTCAGATATGTACTAAAAGGCAAATCTGACCCTGTCACTCCTCTGCTTAAAATCCTTCTATGGCTCCCCAGTTTCTTTAGGGTGGTGTGGCTTGCTAGGACCTGTCCCCACTTGCCTCTCAGGCTCCACTCACACTCATGTATCTTTCAATGAACTTGGGTACTTGGATGAAGCCATCCTTTTACTACCTGGCCTTTGAACATGCTGTTCCCACTGCCTACAACATTATCTCCACTCTCTTGGCTCCTTCCAGGCCAACTTCTCCTCTGCCATCATTGGTGTATACATCACATCACACAGGAGGCCTTCCCAAGCCTCTGAGTCTGGGACAGGAGTCCCTGCTGTTGTCCTCTTCCCTCCTTGTCTATAACTGGGCCTTTGCTGGCCTCCTTGCCCCTGAGGGTAGATTTTTTGTCTCTCTCTCTCTCTCTTTTTTTTTTTTGCAGTTTTTGGCCAGGGATGGGTTTGAACCCACCACCTCTAGTATATGGGGCCAGCGCCCTACTCCTTTGAGCCACAGATGTCGCCCGATTTTGGGTCTCTTATTCACTAGTGTATTCCAGTTCTCTGAAGAGTGCCTGGCGTTTAGAAGGCCCTCAATAAATCCTTGTTGACCGTGTAAAGGAATCCTCTTGCACTCGGAGTTGGAGCCTTTTCCAGGGGCTGCCAGAGCAGAGGCAGATGGGCACAGCTTGTGTTCCTTACAGGGAGGTCCCCTGTTTACATTCCTGGGGAAGTCTCAGGAATGTCCTCTGACTCCAGCCTCAGGCACCCCTTCTTTAGCTCCTCTTTCTCAGGACAATGGGCCCCAGGTCCTGAAGAGTTCAGCCTGGGAGGCAGTGGTGCCTTCAGAACCTGACATCCTCACTCATTAATCACTCCTAGACAAGTTTGAGGCCAAGATTCCAGACAATGTCAGTGGCGGTCTAAGGATAAGATCGGATCAGGGTAGGGGGCTAGAGGTCCATCTTGCAGACTTTCTGCCTGAGCTGGGCTGATGGTCTAATGATCTGGATGACCATTGTGCCTCAACTCATTTGGGGCTTGGGCAGGTGGTGTCAGCCGCGTGGGAAGACTAGAGAGACACAATTAGTCACATTTTCATATAAAAGCTTGTAAGAATGCAACACTCACTACCTACAAGTATTCACACTATTTGGTCTGGACATGGGTTTCAAAGTAATAAAATTCAAGTGAGCCAGACAGTAGATGTAGGGTGTTCTTCCCTGCCCCTCAGCACTGGCCATGGGGCAAGTAGTATAAGAGGAGCCATAAGGAGGTGGGAACAAAACTATGGGAGTAAGCCAGGTGCAGTAGTGCACACCTAGAGTCTCAGCTACTCATGAGGCTGAGGCAAGAGCATTACTTGAGCCCAGGAGTTTGAGCCTGTAGTGGGCTGTGCCCATGCCTGTGAATGGCCACTGCACCCCAGCCTGGGCATCATAGTGAGACCCTGTTTCTACAAAACCTTAAAAAATTAGTCAAGCTGGCTTGGCACCTTTAGCACAGTGGTTACAGTGTCAACCACATACACTGAAGTTGGCTGGCTCAAACCCAGCCCAGGCCAGCTAACCAACAGTGACAACTGCAACAAAAAATAGCCAGGCATTGTGGTGGGCTCCTGTAGTCCCACCTACTTGGGAGAATGAGGCAAGAGAATCACTTGAGCCCAAGAGTTTGAGGTTGCTGTGAGCTGTGATGCCACAATACTCTACCGAGGGCAACACAGTGAGACTCTATCTCAAAAATAAAATAAAATAAAATAAATCAGCCAAGCTTAGTGTTGTACAACTGTAGTCCCAGCTACTTGGGAGGCTGAGGCAGGAAGATCACTTGAGCCCAGGAATTTGAGGCTGTGGTGAGCGGATTGCACCACTACTGCACTCCAGCCTCAGTGACAGAATGGGACTCTGTTTCCAAATATTAATTAACTAACTAATATAATTAGTTAAGAAGAAGTTTAGTTCTTCAAGTCAAAGGAAGAGGAAACATGAAGTCAGCATCAGGGCCCCAACGGTCCACTACATCGCATTTTCTCCTCCATCTCTCCTTATCCACTTTCATTCTTGCTCCTACTCTAGCCATATTAGCCAATGGCTGGCCCTGCTCCCTACTGCAGGTTTTCTTTCTACCAACAGGAACCTAGTTGCTGCCCTTTAGCCCAGTGACTCCTCCCTGTCCACTGTTCCATTCCTTGACCCACAGCAGAACCTGAGCTTGGGGCAGAACAGACAGAAGGCAGTCGAAGCTTCCATGGTGCTGTATCTCCCAGAATGTGATCTCTCTCTGGTCAGAAGCTGAGCAACATCCAAACTCTGTTTCCTGTACTTTACCTCCTGCCTGGGCCTGGGCTTCCAGCAAGCTGAAGTCACCCTACTCCATTGCCCTCTCTTCTAAGAGAGATGGCTTGGTGGGCAGGAGAAGGAGAAGAGAGGGACTGGCTGAGGCATAACATTTCCACAGAGATACACAAGCTAGAGCTGGCAAAAGGAGTTACTAAGGGCCACATCCACTTCTCTGGGTCTCCACCACTTGAGAAAATGTCATTCCTGATCCTATCCCTTAACCGACTTTACATGCCCTCTCCCCCCCACCTCTTCTGAGAAAACATGCCAGTAAAAAAAAGTCACTTTCTGTTTTGGCCCATTTCTTATTTATTTTGGTCATATGGTCACATAGTCCACAATTCAAAATGTACAAAAGGTATACGGTGCTAAGTCCCCTCCCTCTCCTGTCCCCAAACTCCCAGTTCTCCTCCCAGAGGTAATCAGTATCACCTATTTTTCTGAATATGCATATATAAGCAGGGTGATCTATATATTCTCCTCCTTTCTAAAACACAAATGGAACTGCACCATCCCATTTCTGTACCTTGCCCTTTTCACTTGAAGATTATTCCATATTAGCATATAAAGACATACCATTATTTTTTAGTTGAACAGAAATTGCAATGTAAAGTGTATCGTAATTGATTCACCTAGTCTTTAATGGAAGTAGGTTCCTGTTGTTTCCAATCTCTTGCTATTTCTTTGGAACCATGCTTAATCCAGGCAGAGCCCAGGAGGGGAAGCAGTGATGAGAGATACTGGAACAGGCTCCCTCTCCAGGCCAGGCACCGCCCCACCAGGCCAAGCCCCGGCTAATTTGCATGTCCGCACATGATTGGACCACCCATCCTGGTTCCTACTCCAGCTTCCCAAATTAGCTGTTGCAGAATAAGGCCAGTGGTTACACGCAGCCTTAGTACAAAATGACACATCTTCACTGGGATTGCACCCACAAAACCACCTGAAATGCTCACTTGAGCAGCTGCTGTCACAATGTGCATTTCCCTCCAGAAAGCCCAAGGTAGGCAGATGCATACAGGTAGGGGACTGCTCAGAAACATACCCTGCCCTAGAACAGGCCTGCTGGCAACTCCTAGTCCCAATATGTGACAGATGCAAGAGGACATACCGTGTTGTATCCTACAATTGGCTGGCCTGGGGGCAGGAGAGGAGACTGAAGGCGAGAGCTGAGGGCAGTGGGAGCACCAGGGGCTGGGACAGAGGGACATCCCTTCAGCACAGGAGAGATATCCCAGGATGGAAGGGTAGACAGGAAGGGAAGGAGGAGGCTGTAGCTAGGAGGAGACGATGGAGAGAAGAAAGGACTTGGATGAGTGGGAATGTATGCAAAAGAGTTCTTTCCTGCTCACTATGGATGTGCAGGACTGGTGGCCCTGCCTTGGGCTCTCGAGGGATTATAATCCCTGTGTCAGAAATGGCCTAAAAAATTCTGGAAAACCAGAAAATAAAAATGAAAGAACAATCTAGGGGAAATCCTGGCCATCACCCTAGGCTCCTGACTAGGCCATCCTTGCCTCTCTGGGATGGGGCCCAGCAACAAACTGAGCTTCCCAGTATAAGGCATCACAGGCTCTGGATGTTCCTGGTTCCAAGGAGGGTACAAGGGGGAGAGGGCACTGGAAGAGAGGGGACCTTGGGGGACTGGGAGATGGACAGACAGCAGGGGTGGAAGGAAGGAGAAGAGGGAACCAGGCTGCCCATTTAGTGCCCAGTTGCTCCCACACCCTCAGCCTACCCTGGAGTCCTTGGGCAGATTCTCCAGCCCAGGGACCACCTAGCTGTGAGAGAAGCCCCCATGGGAGAAGGCAGGGAGGTCGGGGGCACAGGCAGCAGTCTGGGGTAGGCAAGCCAGGGGGTTGACCTCACAGGCCCCAGCATCCTGGTCCGGTCGGAAGTAGATGGAGTCAGCAGAGTAGAAGGAGGGGTCCTCGTCAAAGAAGTTGTAGGGTCGGAGGAAGAAGCCCACACCGTTGCCCACAGTCACTGTGTTGGGAATGTCCTCTGCATGTGGGATGTGCAGAAATCCAGCTGTTACCCATGCCACCAAGTCCTAGCAGGGGAGAAGAAAGAGGATCATGAGGTCTGTCTTTGCTGAGGACATGACCTGCTTCCCATCATGGCCCTGGAGGTAATGATTCATCTCACCAGCCCAAGGATCTGGAGGCTTTACACATATTTTTCCTACTGGCCCAGAAGTCAAAGCATAAATAGTCCATTTCATACTGGGAACACTACTTGCCTCCCTGTTCTTGCCCTACCCCCTCCATCTTGGACATTTCCCATCACATCATCTCTTCCTTACTCACCCACAGGGAATGTCACCCACAGACTATACCAAATTCTCTCCCCCTGACTTGCCAGAACTTCCCTATAACTGAGGGAAGAAGGATGGAGAAGGGAAAATCAGGGTTTGGGAGGCAGAAACAGGCCAACACTGAGAAATGCATCCTTTACTGCTCACGTCAAGAATGGGAGCAACTATAGATTAAGGAGATGTGATTTTCCCTGGTAACATCCATCCCTCCTTGAGTTCTGTAGCCCAGAAAGGACTCAATCCAGGAAGCTGGAATTGGGAGCACAGGCCAAGTCCTCACCCAGTGTCTGCATAAGGGACACCCAGCTCAGGGGATTCCTTCAAAGGGTAATGATCAGGTCCACTAAAGTGCAGGGGGAAGGAGTTAGCTCTACCCCTGAGGAGATGGAATGGTTTTCAAGAACCCTCCCCAGAGAGGGGAGGCTCATCCTAGTGTCTGCCCATTCCTGGGCCCTTCCATTGTCCTCTGACCTCTCCCATGATGGTCTCATTGTTGATGAAGTCAGTGAAGTCCACCGTGGGGGCCCAAGGGTCGTTCTGGTTGAAGATGCTGCTGCTACTGGGCTCCTCCTCCTTCCGCTGGGTCACGGCCAGCTGGTACCTACGGAGGCACTAGTCAGACCTCCGTGGTCACTAACCTGGTCCTGTTCTCTGATTATGATGAGAGCTGAGCACTCAGATCTCAGCTCCCCATGGCACTCACACAATGACTGCATGCTATAGAATACCTGACACCACCCTGGGGGTCATTTCCTCCTGTTTATCCCCTTTTATTTCCCAGAAGCCACTCTGGAGCTTTAGCCCTCCAAGGCAGAACTGAGCCTATGGTGATGCCATTGGATAATGAGGAAATCTTTCCTCAGATCTTACCTGGCCTCATATATAGTTTCAGCCAGTTTCCAGGTATCCCTTCATACTCCCATCCCATTCTCACATCCTCCATTCCCTCTCTAACAGCCCCTACTCACCTCCCCCAGCTGAGGGCTCTCTCCATAGAGCTGTTCTGGGGCATTGGCTCCCCCGCAAAGCTGAGCATCTGGATGCGGTAGCCCCGTGGGTGACCCCACTTGTTACTGTGGTTGCTGGCCAGGTACAGGTAGCGAGGGGTGGCCCCTCCCAGGGGGAAGGCTGCCTGCTCCTCAGTCTGCAGCTGCTTCCGGGTCACCTGCAGCTTCTGTATCTGGTGCTTGGGGCTCCAGGGCACAGCCGTGGGAACAAAGGCCATGTCCTCGGCCCAGACCCAGTTCTTCAGTCCTGTTCATGGGGGAAGACCCCCCCCCCCATGTCTTAGAGCCACCTGGCCCCTACAGACTCTGCCTGCATCTGGCCTCAGAGTGGCATCCAAAGAGCAGCCCAGAACTGAATGTGCCCCGTACTTTTCTCTCCCCAATATATCCCCAATCCTTCAGCCAAAGCGGTTGGATTTTAACTAAAACTTAAAATACATCATCACGGATTTCATTCATCTCCATTAATTCATCTCTTCATAATTCATGAGTGGAGAGAACCATGGTTGCCCCTGGGGTGGGAGTGAGTGAACTGATGTTCCACACAGTTATGTCACTGGCTGGCTTGCATGTGAGGGAGGCATGGCCCAGGCAGGTTCTGGGTCACAGAAATGCAGGTGCAGGCAGGAAAAGGGGACCATCCTTCATGTCCCCATAAGAGATGACATGGAAGGGCATTCTAGGCAGGGACAAAGGAGCTTGTCAGGGACATGTGGATTCTGTGTCCAGGGGCAGGGAGTATGTGGTTGTGGCACTGGCAACCTGTAGGGAAGAGCCGTGCAAGGCAGGTCAGAGCTGCACTGTGAAGGAAAGGGCTTTGATGCTGTGCTGTGGATGGGCTCTTGCAGGCACTGGGGAGAGGGAGAGCTGAGTGAGGGGCAGTTTGTGGTGGGTGGGAGGGTCTTCTGGGCCCAGAGAGGCCCTTGGATCTGAGAACAACAACACTGGAGGCAGCACAGAGAGGGCCCCCACCTGCAGGGAGATGGCCCTGGGGCCCAGAGAGGGCTTTCAGTGATTTCAGGGGAAGAACCTGAAAGCACCTGATGATCCTTGTGGGGAAGGAAAGTGAAAAGACAGAGACAAAGACTCCAAGACATCATGTAGTGTTGGCTCTCTCTATAACCACCAACTCTAGAACTACCTGCAACGCGCCATAAGATCCATGCTACCCCTCCCAGTTATGTCAGTTGTGCTCAGAGAGAGATGGAAATCTTCCAAGGAAGTGTGCCACCTGGGGTGTCCCATGACTAGTATGTACATGCCAGGGACTCTCCAAAATGTAAGCAGATCTTCGAGCACTGCAAGCAGACACAGAGATGTATGTAGGGGAAACAAATGGCTGCCTCCTGGAAGTGGGCCCATGTAAGCACAAGGGAGGGAGGAGGGCCATGGGGACCCTGTTGGCCCAGATCCTGCCTCCTGCCTGAGCGTAGCCATTTCCCAAGGGTTTTTTTTTTTTTTTTTTTTTTGGCCAGGGCTGGGTTTGAACCCGCCACCTCCGGCACCCTACCCTTTTGAGCCACAGGCTCCACCCTCTTTTTTCTTTTTTGAAACAGAGTCTCACTCTGTTACCCTGGGTAGAATGCCATGCATCATAGCGCACAGCAACCTCAAATTCTTGGGCTCAAGAGATCCTCTTACCTCAGCCTCCCAAGTACCAGAGATTACAGGTGCCCACCCCAAAGCCCAGCTAATTTTGCTGCTTTTAGTAGAGACGGGGTATTGCTCTTGCTCAGGCTGGTCTCAAACTCCTAAATTCAAGGAATCCACATCCCCCTTGGCCTCCCACACTCACTCTATTATATAGACCGCACTGGCCTATTCTGTTGAAGTCACCTGCACACCCTGCCAGCGAGTTGGATACAAATAAAACTCAGCAGCCAGTTCTCTCCCATCTAGTAAGGGGAAAGTATAAAACCCAAAGCTTTCTTTCCAAGATGATCTACATACTCTTAAACTCCAAAGCAAATGGAGACAACTCTTTAGCCCTTTCTTCCAGAATCCTTGCCCCACCGGGATGACTTACCTGCTACATCCAGATCTATCTTGTAGTGGGCACTGTGCGTGTGTACTGTGCCCAGCGTGTGCTCCCCTACTTGGTTCCCATACTTATTGGCAGCACCAAAGAGGAATGCTGAGCTGATGTAGCCTGTTGCATGGAATTTGACTTCTATGGCCCCATTGGGGTGGAAGACCATGTCCCACACGTAGTCATAGTTCAGCAAGGTGGACACAGATCTGATGACTAGCACTGTCTCTGAAAGGCCCCCAAAATAGTGAGACTGGAAATCTGAGTGGTGTCTCCGCAGGGGAAGGCCCTGGTTGTGTTCAAACACACAAAAGGCATCGCGCATTGTCTTAGGGGTCTGAGATTCCAAAAGGAAGTGCCAGTCCACATAAGTGGCCAGGTAGGGGCAGTCCACCCCACGGGTCAGGGGTGTTGAGTACTTGCCCATGCCAAAACTACCATCCATATAACGGGTCACCATTGCTGCTGGGGAATTGCCCCCATAGACAGCCAAGGCTTCTTGGAGGCTGATCTCATAAGCCAGCCGTTCTCCTTGGAAACGAACGTCAAAAATCCTTGGGCCACTAAAAGCTCCAAGACCAAAGGAGAAAGTCCACAGTGAAGAGTTTACTCGACTCCCCTGGACACTGAAGCGTGGGCCCTGGGGATGGAACTGCAGAGGGGGAGCCTGACGTGGTGGCACCTGGGACTTCAGGGACCAGGCCCCACCTGTGCCATTGTCTGGGATCAATACCACATTCACCAGGCCGGCCTCAAACTGCTCCTCCAGCTGGGACAGGCTCTCATAGTAGCGGCCTTGATAGAACACCTTCTGGATGGTCCAGCGGGCGGGGTCCAGGGCCTTGTGGTCTACCAGCAGCTCCAAGCCTATGGGGTGCAGGAAAAACCCAGCCCCTGAGATGTTGTAGTAGAGGCCGAACCAGGTGGCCCTGTCCCCTGACTGCAGACCGCGAGGGGCTGTGGTCATTGTCACCAGGTTCCTTCCTTGCTGTTTGTAGAAGCAACAGTGGTGGAGGAGACCAGCAGCCTGGGGCAGCTCTTTGTCAAAGATCATCTGGTCTATGTCCATGTACTCTTGGGCCAGCACCGGGCGTCGGTGATAGGGCAGGGGGCCTCCATAACGCTCCACGGTCACATCCCGCATATAGGAGGGGTGAGGCAGTGGTCCCACTACCAGCTCAGTCACGTTGGGCTGGGGTTGTCCACCAAAGAAGATGATGGCCAGTGCCTCCCGGGCCGGTGGGGGGCTCCCCCTGTCCAGGTGGGCCAGGGCTGCAGCCTTTGGGGGCAGCTGCAGCTCTACTGAGAAGACACAGTTGTTGGAGGGCTGAGCCTGTTTTGCATCCACTAGCCTTGACCCAATCCGCCGAGTCAGAAAGCTCATCACAGCCGTCAGCTCCTCTCGGCTCAGGTCTGCAAACAGCTGGCTCTGGCCAGGATGTGTCCAGGGCTGGGCACTGGGATATGCAGAGTGGCAATGGGGAGGCTGGCTAGGCTCATCATTCTCATCCCTACCTCTGCCCACTAGCAGAACACAGACTAAGGCAAAGATAGTGATGACGGCTAGTGCAAGGAGCACTAGAGTGGTCTTCTGGTTCATTGTCCCATGAAGATGGATTGAGCATTCAATCAGAGTAGAGCTGTGTATCCTTAGGCCAGCAGGACAGGGGCACTCTTGGCTCCTGGATGGGGGGCTCCCGGACCCTGGCTGAGGTTCTCAGTAGTCGGGACTCAGTCAGCCGCCTATGACCGAGGGTGGGAAAGTCACAGGGAGGCTGGGGCAGGGGGCGGGGCAGCCTGTCTTGGGGGCGGATCTGAGCAGGGCAGCAGTGATGACCTTACATGGCTTGGTTTACAGCTGCCAAATCAGACTCTGCTTTCTGGGTCAGGGTTAGTGTCAGGGAAGGAAAATTTAAGGATAATGCAGCTGGATGGCCTGTATACCATAATGTAGCACCCAGAGGGAGCTGGGTCTGTCCAGAGCAGCTGTTCATGCCTCTGCCCCGCTTTTTCTCCACCCACCCACCCCTTCCCAGGGCCAGATGCACTTCCTGTGACTTCACGATATTGTTCTTCCAAGGAAACCTTCACTCCCAGCCCCTTCAGCTTCCCAAGCAAAGTTGTTTGGCCAGGTCTATCCACCCACTCCATCCAAACCTCCCCCACTGCCCTCCCGCCCCGCCAGCCCATTGCTAACTTTCTTGGCCAGAGTCCTTAATAATCTCTAGGGGACTCCAGATACTTAAACTGTCAAACAGAATAAATTCAAGTAAAACTCTTATAATTTTTTTATTATAAATTACACATCTGTTCTATACAATTCTATCTATGCTTCCTTTTGAACGTGAGTGCATAAAGAAATGTCTTGTGTAATGTGAATGCCAGCTATTTCTGAGTGGCATTTCTGAGAATTTATAATGTGATTGAATATTTTAAAATCATTAAAATTTTCTTGAGACACAGTCTCACTATGTCACCCTCAGTAGAATGCTGTGGCATCACAGCTCACAGCAACCTAATAGGCTTAAGCGATTCTCTTGCCTCAGCCTCCCAAGTAGCTGGGACTGCAGGCACCCACCACAATGCCCAGCTATTTTTTTGTTGTAGTTGTCACTGTTTAGTAGGGCTGCGCTGGGTTGGACCCGCCAGCCGTGGTGTATGTTCTAACCACTAAACTTTGGGCGCCAAGCCAAAATCTGTCATTTTTCAAATGAACAGAAAATAAGAATTAACCAAAGTGATATACAAGAATTTGTGGGAATTTAGTGTGGGAAGAGGTTGCTTCCTAAGAAATGTTGAAAGGGTGGGAGTCTGGGGTGTAGATGTGATAAAAACACAGCAAACAGGCCCACCTCTTTGTGAGACTGAAAGGCTGAGACAAGAGGACCGTTTGAGCCCAGGAGTTCAAGATCACCCTGAGCAACATAGTGAGACCCCCAACTGTACAAAAATTAAGAAAATTAGCCCAGTGTGTGACAGGTGTCTATGGTCCCAGCTACTTGGGAGGCTGGGGTGGGAGGATTGCTGAGCCCAGGAATTGAGGCTGTAATGAGTTATGATGCCACTGCACTCTAGCCTGGGTGACAGAGCAAGACCCTGTCTCAAAAAATACAAAACATAGGGAACAAAAAGTGAAAACAGAGAGAAAGATAACATGTCTAACCCCCTCCAATCCCCACCCGGGGAGGGTTAGAGGGTTAGAGGGTTAGAAGCCTTGATAAGAGAAAGGGGGCAAGTCCGGAACACAGGCTGCCAGTTGAGGCAGGCAGGCCACAGGGTTGATGCTGCAGAGTCCAGCATCTTGGCCCCTCTCAAAGTAAACACTGCCAGGGGAAAAGATGGAAGGGTCCTCATCAAAGAAGTTATAGGGTTGGAGCAAGAAGCCAACTCTGTTCCCCAATGTCACTGTGTTGGGGACGTCTTCAGCATGGGGAATGTGCAGGAAGCTGGCTGTAACCCAAGCCACCAGATCCTGCAGGAAGAAGGAGGAGCTGGAGGACTAGGGAAGCAAGACCCAAAGAACCACCCTTAGCTATAATCTCCCACCTCCAGCCTCGGCCTGGCTTTTGCCTCTGCCCAGCTTCATGCTTACACAAGCAGGTCAGTGTCCTTCCCACAACTAAATCTTACCCCAGGAGGGGTGATCTGTGTTGGTCATCAGAAAACTTCTTGGCCCCTGCATCTGAGAAATGGAAATCCACCACTCCCTCCAACCTATGGCTAGGGGCTGGACAGCCAAGATCCCAGGCATAGAGGAGCCCCTCTCTTCTGTCCCCTAGGACTACCAACCTCGCCTAAGAGGGTTTCATTGTTGATGAAGTCAGCAAAGGCCACAGTGGGTCTCCAGATGTCATTCTGGTTATAGATGCTGCTGCTGTGTGACTCCTTCTCCTTCCTCTGGGTTACTGCAAGCTGGTATCTGACCAGAAATTGTTGTAGGAAGGTGGTGTCAGAAAATGTCAAGGGCCTTTACTGGCCCAGAAGTTCTTTGAATCAGATTCTTTGTGAGACCATTTCCCACCCCCTATCTACTGGGATCTGAGGGGAGGTACAAATTAGGTAAGCCATGGGGTCTCCAGGGCTGGGGGGAGGGAGAGAGCCAATCCTTCCCTTCCACCCACTGCCCAGTGCCCTCCTCACCTCCCCCAGCTGAGGGCCCTCTCCATGTTGCTTTCCAAGGGCATGTGTATGCCGATGGGGCTGTGGATCTGGATCCGGTACCCGCGCTGGTGACCCCAGGCATTGGTCTGGTTGCTAGCCAGGTAAAGGTAGCGGGGAAGGGGGCTTCCCAAGGAAAAAGCTGCCAGGTCTTCCCTTTCCAGAACCCGCCGAGTCAGCTGTGGGCGCTGTAGCTGGTGCTCCAGGCTCCAGGGGGCTGCCACAGGTTTAAACACCACATCTTCAGCTACCACCCAGTTTTTCAGCCCTGCCAGGGTGAGGGAAGGGAGAAGAGTTCCACACAAGGCAACGCTATTCAGACACGCCTCTCTTCCCCATGATGCCCACGGCGCTGGACTGACAAAGGCAGCAGAAAGCAAGAGTGCTGTACTGGTAGCCAGATGGTCTGGGTGAGCGTCTTCTCTTAACTTGCCCTCCCTGATAGGGTAACCACTAGTCACATTGCCTACTTACATCTCAATTGAAAATTCAGTTCCTCAGTCACACCAGCCACATTTAAAGTGCCCAGTGGGCTACACATGGCTAGTGGCTATTATTTATAGTCACAGAACAGATATAAAACATTGCTATTGTTGCAGAAAGTTGTTAGCTTTGGTCTACTGAATTAAAACTCTGGACCAAATTTGCTTCTCTGATTCCTACTTTCTAAGTCCCTACACTGGGAGTAATTTCTGAATCCACACACTGTTCTATGGCTGTGCTCAGGGAGCACATGCACCTGACTAGTGATAATCCTGTAACTGGGAAAGGGATAGTGATGTTTATGTTGGAGAAGCTAATGGTAAAATCCAATCCCTTTCTATGGTTCCCTGCATACTCGTCCCAGTTCCGAGGCTTTCCTATCTCAATAAAGTGGGGAGTACTTTCAATCATTTCCAGAAGTGAGCAGATTCATCTCTCTAAATTTTCTGGAAGCTTTTTGGGATTCTGCTGCATCATTCATGTGGTCATACACTTTCTTCTCGCAGGTCCAAACTGTTGCTCCCTTTAAACGGGAAAGCCTAAAGGAAGCACCTGGCACAGGAGGCACTCAACTCTGTTGAAGCCAGTGCCCCTGCAGATCGCATTCTTGTGCACTGGCCCTTGTCTGACACTGCCTCCCTCACCACTAGGGCTGCACACTTTAGGGATCCAATAAATGTCTTTTTTTATCCAATAAATGTTAATGTTACTTCCCAAGACAAAGTCTGTAATGCCAAAAATGCTGAAGAGAAACCTCAAAGTCATAATCCAAACATGTCAAAGAGTAATCTAAATATGATCATTTCAATCATGTTCGTTTCTTAGTTCTGCCTTTCCTACACCCCCACTGCAAAAGCAAGTGCATGTGTATGCATGTGTATGCGCACGATAGTCTTCATGCTCGAGGACGAGAAAATGTTTTACAATATGCTTAGTTAATTGCATTATACTTTCTGTCCTCAACAGAATGCCAGGAGCAGCAAGTGCTCTCTGTGCTTTGAGCCCTACGAGCCCTACTTGGTAAATCCCTTTTCCTATGCCGGCAGCCAGTCTATTGTGTACTTGCTGTTGTTGCTGAGTCCACTGTGTTGACAGGAATGGGATGGCCCTCCCAAGAGTAGAGTAGCACTGTCCTGTGGGGCCACTCCCAGCTATAGTATCCCCCTCTTCCCAAGACTTCAGATGACCCCTATCCTGAAAACTCATCAGACAGACTCCATCCAACCTCTGCTCGGCCCCTGCCCTTTTCATCCCCACTTAGAATTAGGAAGAAGCAAAGTGTCCCAACTCCAGCCCCTGCCAACCTCAGATAGGGCCAATTCCCCCACTCAGTGTCACTCAAGGCAATGGCAGTCAAACACAGCCATAACATTTAAACTAGTTTCACAATTATACAAGGGAATAGGGGATTGGGGAAAGAGGGGGAGCCTGTTCCATCTTTTGCCAGACACCCAGCCAACCTTGTGTCAGGCTGACTACGGTTGAATATACTCCAATTGTCCCTATTCTGTTGCTGGCACCCCCTGCTCTTGCCTCTTTCAGAAATTGCAGCTTGATCTGGGGGATTCCTTCCCTCCACACACCCCCAATCCTCCACCATTACCCCTCAGCACTCACCTGCCACATCCAGGTCCAGCTTAAAGTGGAAGGCGTGTGTGTGCACTGCCCCCAGCACATGCTCTCCCACACGGTTCCCAAAGAGGAGGCCGTCCTCGCCCCCGCTCAGGAAAGCTGTGTTAACATAGCCTGTGGCATGAACCCGTCCTTCAAGTGCCCCATTTGGGTGCAACACAAAGTCCCAAATGTAGTCATAGTTACCCACAGATGACACAGACCTGACCACAAGGGCTGAGCTGGCCAACCCCCCATAGAAATGACTCCCAATATAATTGTAGTGTCTTCGAAGGGGTAGTCCCCTGGCCTCCTCAAATATACACACAGCCCCTGGGAGCAGTTGGACTGCCCCTTTGCCCACTAATATATTGATGTCCACCATTGTGGCTTGATAGGGGCAGTCCACTCCCCTCACCAAGCCTTGGCTGTAACGGCCAAGCCCATAGGTACTATCCAAATAGCGAGTTACCATTGTCTTAGGTGAATCAGCACCATAGACAGACAGACACTCCTGGACACTGACTTCATAGGCCACTCGCTCTCCCTTAAACTGAATATCAAAGATCCTCAAGCCACTGAATACACCATGGCCAAAAGTAAACATCCAGAGTGAGGACACCACCAGGTTCCCTTGTACACTGTACTGGGAACCCTGAGGTGAGAACTGGAGAGGGGGAAGAGGACCTGGAGGGACCCGGGACCTTAGCGATGAAGCCTCATTTGGTGTGGGTAGAGGGACTCTAACCACTTGCAGCCGGCCGGCCTTAAACTCCCATTCCAACTGGGCCAAGTCTGCATAGTAGTGCCCAAGATAGAAGACCTTTCGGACAACCCAGCGGACAGGGTCCAGGGCGTTGTGGTCCAGCAGTAGCTCCAGCCCCACAGGGTGAAGGAAAATACCAACACCTGAGATGTTATGGTAGAGAGCTATCCAGGTAGCTCGGTCCTCTGGGTGCAAGCCACGAGGGGTGGCATGCAGAGGTACCAAAGTAGAGCCGCTGTAATTGAAGACAGAAGCCAGGAAGATGGGTGCCTTGGGTAGCTCCACCTCTTTCAAATGCTTCCACATTTGAGCAGACTCAGTTCTTAGCATGGGACGTCGGTGATAGGGCAAGGGGCCTCCATGACGCTCCACAGTCACATCCCGCATGTAGGAGGGGCGAGGCAGTGGTCCCACCACCAGCTCAGTCACGTT
Organism: Otolemur garnettii; assembly: GCF_000181295.1. Taxonomy (NCBI): domain Eukaryota; kingdom Metazoa; phylum Chordata; class Mammalia; order Primates; family Galagidae; genus Otolemur; species Otolemur garnettii. The sequence goes on from NW_003852413.1 coordinate 21,403,300, forward strand.
GGGCTGGGGTTGTCCACCAAAGAAGACGATGGCCAGTGCCTCCCGGGCAGGTGGGGGGCTCCCCCTGTCCAGGTGGGCCAGGGCTGCTGCCTTCAGGGGCAGCTGCAGCTCCACCGAGAAGACACAATTGTCCGAGGGTTGGGCCTGGGCTGCATCCACCAGCCCTGGCCCGAGCTGCTGGGTCAGAAAGCTCATCACAGCCGTCAGCTCCTCTCGGCTCAGGTCTGCAAATAGCTGGCTCTGGCCAGGATGTGTCCAGGGCTGGGCCCTGTGGGATACAGAGGGGCAGTGGCGAGGCTGGCTGGAACCACCTTGGCTGGTCAGCAAGACACCGACCAGAGCAAAGATGGTAATGAGGGACAGTGCCAGGAACATCAGGACTATCTTGAGATTCATGGTGGATGCTGAGAGCTGAAATCAGAGTCCTACCAGCCACTCCTTCAGGTCAGGGTTTATATTCACTAGGATGAATAGGAATGGAGCAAACTCCACCCTGTGGGTTGGAAAGGCAACTTCTGACCTTGATTTATATAATTCTGTTCCAATTTTCTGTCCTGTGGTTTGGCTGAAGGTATTACTTCCTCATGCACGGCCTCTTCTTTGCACTCAAATTTACTAGTAGCCTTCAGTACCAGCTACTGATTTCCATCATTTAAACCCATGAGTGCATCTGGATTAACAATACTGAACCCCACATTGCACCCAGAAAAGGTCTAAGAATGAAAATCTCAGATCCCAATCAAGTCCTACATGCAAGCACTGCACCCTAACAGTTCCAGGATCCTCTGCAAAGTTCAGCATTGAGCACTGAATCTTGCCTATAGCCTAATACCAAGAACTTGATTGAGTCTCAGGCTTTTTGTTATCTAGGCCATGAGAAAGTAGTCCAGGGCTTAGCAAACAGATTTGTATACCAATGGAGATCCCTAAGCTATGTGATCTTATGGGAAATAGTAATGATTAGTCCGTCCTATAAAGAATAGATAAAACTACCCTACAGATGCTCAGCACCCTTAGCACAGAGGTTACAGGCGCTGGCCACATGCACTGAGGCTGGCAGGTTCAAATCCGGCCCAGGCCAGCTAAAAAACAATGACAACTGCAACAAATAGCCAGGGGTTGTGGCAAGTGCCTGTAGTCCCAGCTACTTGAAGTGATTAAGAGAATTGCTTAAGCCTAAAAGTTTGAGGTTGCTGTGAGCTGTGATGCCACAGCACTCTACTGAGGGCTGCAACATAATTGAGACTCTGCCTCAAAAAACAAACAAACAAACAAAAAAACTACCCTATGGATTCACAAAGATTAAACGTGATCATGCACATCTGGTCTGACACGGGCAGGCATTCAGAAAGTGCTGGTTTGGGATACTCATCTCTGAAACAGAACAAAGCAGAAGTTTCCTCCATTGTTTAAGACCTTAAAACTTTTTGCAGAGACAATGGGGGTGATTATTGGAAACCAAAAGGTTACATGCAAGTGGAAGGGGAGAAACTTTTATTTAGAGGAACATAGGTTCCTAGCCAACCCTCAAAATAATTTGAAACTAAGACCAGGAGTCTCCTCAAGAAATTTAGGACATTTTTCAGAGAGAAGAATTAGTATAAGATAAAGAAAATTACTGGGTAGGGTACGCCTTAAATTAGGTCATTCCCTAGTTTATGTGGAACTATAGCAGCCTCTACTGGCATTCATGGGTATAACTAGGGTCTTTTAAAGTAGGGAGATGAGGCAGCTTAGGTTTGGGAGGGCTAACTTTGACATAATTCAGACTGAGCAGAAATCAAAAACCCACTGTTGTTTGATAGGCAGAAGCATTAGTGTTTCCACTATCCCAGAGAAAAGAGGTAAATTTACTGGTACACAGACATGAAATAGGGTAGCTAGATATGTCTGTGGAGGTGGGTGTCCAAATGTGTACACACATGAGTTTGAGTATGTCCCTAGTCACCAGAGCATAGCACCAGGGTCTGCGGCTTTAAAAAGAGGTCAAAGTACCTGTATTTTTAATAATTTCTTGACATGGTAAAAGAATTTTACATTACGATCCAAGGGTAGTAGGGTGAGGAAAGGCAGCGGAACAATCCAACAAACAAAAAGGGAAACTGAGAAACACATGGTGGGGGAAGGAAAGGGTTTTAGCTGAAAGGGATCTGAAGGGTGGGTAGGGGCACTGCCCAACTAAAATGCAATTGGTTTGTTACTGAGTACTATTCATGGGAAGACAGCATCCTGACTCCTTCTCTACAGAATATTGGGAGTAAAAATGATGCATCCCAGATGGAAATATGATTGGGAATTGGAAGACAGAGCCGGGAAGAATAAAAGTCAGAAACAGACAGTGAGAGTCACTGGCAGGCTGACTGCAGATGCTGACTCTCCAGCACTGGTAGAAAAAAAAGCTGGGGGCCAATGAGGGTTAACACGAAAGCTGTAACAATAAGTGATCTCTCTGGAAGATTCAAGAGATAGGAGGCAACTCTTCTATGGTTTTTGCCCAGCATATTTCCACATACACAATGTGTATATGTGTGTGTATATGTGTAAATATACACACAAATGATTGCTTTCCCTGGAAGCACAATACTATAAATAAGAGAAAAATTTCCCAAAGGGAAAGCCCAACAGGAGCAGCAGCATCTGGACCTCACAGTTGTAGACACTCCCACCCCGATTTACAACTGGCCTGGGAAAAGGCAACCAGGAGTCACAGAAGCCTTTTCAATAATGGCAAAAAAGGGCCCTAGTCACAAAGAGGCCTTCCCCAATCCCTCTGCTTTTCACCTCTTGGTTGTCCTCCAACTCCCCCTGGGCACCAAAAAGCTTCACCATCAGGAGGGAGGACAGGAACAAGACTTTTGTCTGGGTGGATGACATTTAAAATTAACTATCACCTCCTGAAAGGTATGTGTGACAGGGACCATATCATGGAGGGGAGAAGGTATGTTGGGTAAGGAGCATGTGTGCACGTCTGTATAGGTATATATATGCACACACATATCTGTGAAAACCCCCATTATAAAAACATCTGAAGGAAATAGGGATTAAGCTGAAGGCCTAAGGTGTTCCTTGTCATGATCAAGTTCAAGGTGGGATGTAAGTAGATGGGAAACCCTAATCATCACCAGGGCAACTGTGGCAGGGAGGATTCAATGTCCCAGAGGCAAGAGACACTAACCTGATGTGAGGAAAAGAGAAGCTGGTCCCTGTGTCACCCCAGTTCCTAAAAAACACCTAGCACTTTCCTTCCAGTTCCCTCAGCTTCTGATCAACTAATCATCAAAATGAAGAAAGCACAAAGCCCAAGACACAGGAGGGAGAGAGGAGGAGAGAGAAAATACAAGTATTCTTGTGCCAACATCCTGCACACACAAACCTGGAGTTCTCCAGAAATTAGGACAGGTTGGGTGTAGGGTATTAGGGAAGGAAATAGAAGAGTTCCTGAGGCCTGAAAAAAGAGGTAAACACATCACAGAACTAGATGAGAGTTTCATTAGACTCTAACTAAAAACAGAGAGGTGTGATTACTATTTCCAGCCAGTTTCCCCATCACGATAGTCATGTAACAAACCAAGGCAATGTCGGTCTTGAGCCAGACTCACAGAGTCCCCTGGCTCTGGCCCTGGCCTCAGTACAGTGTCTCTGCATTGCTGCTCCGGGGCCGTTTGATCTTCTCAATATTTTTCAGGATCATGTCATGTAGAGTGACCTAGGAGAAGAGAGAACAAGGAATCACACATCTCTTCAACCTGTACCGCACCAAGAAAACAAGACCTTCCACATACAACAAATCCTCAAGCAATCATTCCTGTGCAATAACTCCTTAGTGTCACAAATAGGTTCCTGGAAACTTTGACTTTGAGCAAAATGACATAACGCAGGTACTTGAATAATGTGGTTTCAAATAGTTATTTTTGTTCAATGTTTTCTTTTTTTTTTTTTTTTTTGAGACAGAGCCTCAAGCTGTTGCCCCAGGTAAAGTGCCATGGCATCACAGCTCACAGCAACCCCCAACTCCTGGGCTCAAGTGATTCTCTTGCCTCTGCCTCCAAAGTAGCTGGGACCACAGGCGCCTCCCACAACGCCTGGCTATTTTTTGGTTGCAGCCGTCATTGTTGTTTGGCGGGCACAGGCTGGATTCGAACCTGCCAGCTCAGGTTTATGTAGCTGGTGCCTTAGCCGCTTGAGCCACAGGCGCCGAGCCATTTTTGTTCAATGTTTTGATTATAATGTTGATGAAAAAGGAAGAGCAGAGAGAGGGAAGGAGGGAGGGGGATGGGGTCTCAGTGTGTGACACATCTTGTACCCTCAATGAATCCCCAACAATTAAAAAAAAAAAAAAAGAAAAATACACCCCTTTTTTCTATTTCATTTCTTGCAGTGTCCAAGAACATGAATAACTGACTGGAGTGAGGACTTAGTGTAATCCTACTCTCTCATTGAAGCTCCATTCAGGGTGGTTGCTCTTCTCTTGCACAACTGAACACAACTAGGTATTTCCAAGGTCCCGTGTGTTTAATAACAAATGACATGTATTGAGCATGTAACAAACTGGGAACTGCACTAAGTCCTTTAATATATTATGTTCCTTATTTTTATTTATTTTTTGAGACAAAGTCTCACTCAGTCACCCTGGGTAGAGTGCCATGGCATCATAGCTCACAGCAACCTCAGATTCCTGGGTTCCAGGAATCTTCTAGCCTTAGCCTCTTGAGTACCTGGGACTATAGGCACCCGCCACAATGCCTGGCTAGTTTTTCTATTTTTAGTAGAGATGGGGTCTCATCTTGCTCTTGCTCAGGCTGGTTTCGGATTTCTGAGCTTAAGCAATCTACCCACCTGGGCCTCCCAGAGTGCTAAGATTATAGGTGTAAGCCACCATGCTCAGCCTGCCACTTATTATTATTTTTTTAAAGACAGAGTCTCACTTTATCACCCTCAATGGAATGCTGTGGCACCTCCAACTCCTGGGCTTAGGCGATTCTCTAGTCTCAGCCTCCCGAGTAGCTCGAACTACAGGTGCCCGCCACAACCCCTGGCTATTTTTTGTTGCAGTTTGGCCGGGGCCAGGTTCGAATCCACCACCCTTGGTATATGGGGCCGGCACCCTACCCACTGAGCCACAAGTGCCACCCTTGCCAGTTACTTTTAAAAAACCATTTTTGTGTGGTACTGTATTCAAAGTCCCATTTAGAAAGAAATAGAAAAAAACCGAAGTTTAAGCTTGAATGATGTGCTCAAGGTCACACATTACAGGTAAAGCCAGGTTTCAAACCCAAGTCTGTCTGACACTGACACTTCCACCTTAACCTTTACATTGTTATTACATATCATGCCATTCAGGCAGAGCAGAAACTCAGCTAGGCACCCACAACGATTTCATGGTTTTCAACACTCATTTGATAAATAGTATTTGTTTTACTCATTTAAACTGGGTTCCTCATCTCAACCCTTAGAGAGTTTCAAGAAAATTATCAACAGAGCTAAGAGAAGCCAGGGCAACTATGGCCAAGGACCATGGTTACTCACATATTGATTCCTCAGCTCTGATATAATGAGCCGAAGGCTGATATATTCTTTCTCATCAATCTCTGTCACGGTGCGACGATAGTCCTCCTGTAAGAAAGAACAAAGGAAAAAGCTAATCCCCAGGGCCCAACTGACCACAGTTCCTTTCTTATAGTAATGGTTACTTCTCCCTACCCTGCCACCGCCACCCTCAGGCCACAAAATCCTTACTTACCACATGGGGATATTTAGCTATTTTAGAAACCAATTTGGCTCTTGTAATATAATATCTGGAAGGAGAGAGAAGAGGAGGAAGCTGCAGGAGACCCTTGACACCTCACCAACCCCCAATTCCTGGGCCAAGCTCAAGTGGCCCTACCTAGAAATCTGGTCCAGATAAGATGCAGCTTCACTCTCAACAGTTCTTAGTTCTGCAACTGTCTCCTCCTGAAACAAACAGGTCAGACAAAAGCTACTACTATATCACCCTACAGCAACCCCAAAGAGAAAGGAAAAACAGACAAAGCAGGGGAATAGTATGAGATGCCAGTTTATAATATAAGCATGTTACCTGAATGGACACCCCAAAGTTGTTCCCATCTTCTATTCTAGGAATCAGGAGCTGTACCCACATTTTGACCTGGAAGGTGAAAGAACCAAAATACATATAGGAGGACCATGTCCTTTTCTGCTGAAGCCATGAAGTACATAATTCATGCTGTTGGAGCCAGATGCCAGGAACACAGGAGTTAAGACACCTAGTCTGTCAACCCTCACACCTCCAGCCCCTCATCCATCATTTTTCACAGTTTAAGTAGGGCTACATTGGCCCCTGCCTCACCGTGTTACATTTCTCAATCAGCAGCCGGATCTCAGGTTTCACTTTCTCAATAATGTCCACCAGCTGCTGGTTACTTTTTAGCATCCCGTTGGGCATCACAAACACCTTAGTTCCTGTTAGAACAGGATCAAATGATTAGGGTGGGAGGAGGCTACAGCATCCCCAATCTTTCTCTCTTTTTCCTCAAACCTATGAGATTCTATGATCTCCTGCCTTGCATTTGTCACAGTCCTACCATGATACCATTATCAGGATGAAAAAGGAGACTGTATGCAATAAGACAACCATTTCTAAGGTATGCCTAAAGTCTTAAGAATAAAGGCATTATTTCAAGACTTAATATATCAACAACTGCTTTTCTCTCTTTTTTTTAGAGACAGGATCTGGCTCTGTTGCCCAGGCTAGAGTGCAGTGACATGACTATAACTCAATGCAGTCTTCAACTCCTGGGCTCAAGTGATCCTCCTGACTTGGCCTTCCAAGCAGTTGAGACTACAGGCATGTGTCACCATCTCCAGCTAATTTTTATTATGTTTTGTAAAGACAGGGTCTTGCTATGTTGCCCAGGCTGGTCTTGAATTTCTAGCCTCAAGTGATCCTCTTGCCTTAGACTCTCAAAGTGCTGGGATTACAGGTGTGAGCCACCACACCCAGCCAACAACTATTATTGAAGGAGAAAAAACATAACATAAAACTGGGACTTTGGTGACAAATTTAAGATATGTGTAGTCTATCTCCAATCTTTCTCTTTTAGCAGTCCATGGTAAGTCAAACTCTCTGTTCATTGGAAAACTAGGTTTAGAGTGCTAAATGATGACCACGTTTGGAGGACTTGGGAATGCTGACTCTGGGAGATAAGATCAGAATTTGTTTCCTAACCAGAAGAACACCAGAGCCATCCTGCTTCTCAGGGTTACAGGTCAGGAGGTAGGGTGAGGGGAGGTTGGCTCTTACCTTGGAAGGCCTCTTCACACTCATCCAATCTTCGCTTCTTATAAGTGGGCTAAGGGACACAAAAAGGCAGGAATTAGCCGGCCTTTAACACTCACATCTGCATCACAAGACTTACCCTTCAAGTAAGTGTAATCCTTTCTCCAACCTCATCTGTTGTCATTGATTTATTCACAATTTCTTGTGAAGTACACATAAGGCTTTAAGAAAAGGTTCTTGCCACAAAGCAACTTACAGTCTAGTTGGGAAGACCAACCTTTCAAGAACTATAACACATTAAGCAATTAGGAGACAAAGGAGAACACTACAAAGAATAGAAAAAAGGAACCAATCAAGGCAAAGTGAGATAATTAAGAGAATATGTACTGGTTTCACAAATAAACACAACATTTAACCAGTAAACATGTACTTAGCACCTGCTATGTACCAGGATCCAGGTGGATACTGGTGATACAAAAATAATTGCCTTATAGGATGTTTAGCAAAAAGACAGAAATAAATAAAACAATTAAGATAGTTCCCCCACCTGGGCCAGACATGGTGGCTCACACCTGCAATGTTAACACCTGCAGCATTTTGGGAGGCCAAAGTGGGCACAGATCACCTGAGCTCATGAATTCAAGACCAGCCTGACCTACAGTGAGACCCCATCTCTAAAATAGCTGGGTGTTATGGCAGGCGCCTGTAGTTCCAGCTACTTGGGAGGCTGAGGCAAGAGAATCACTTGAGCACAAGTGTCAGAGGTTGCTGTGAACTATGACATTAGAGCACTCTACCAGGGGCAACAATGTGAGACTATCTCACAAAAAAAAAAGGTAGTTCCTGCCTTGAAGACACACAAGTTCTATTAATGAAACAGTAATGCAGACAAAGAACAATATGGCGTCACCAGTGTTATAATAGAATGTGGACATATGACTGATAAGAACTATGTATTAAAGATGCACAGTAGGCCAGGCACAATGGCTCATACCTTAATCCTAGCACTCTGGGAGGCAGAGGTGGGTGGATTGCCTGAGTTAACAGGTTCGAGACCAGACTGAGCTGGAGCAAGACCCTATCTCTTAAAAAAAAAAAAAAAAGCTGGGCATTGTTGCTGGCATCTGTAGTCTCAGCTACTCTGGAGGATGAGGCAAGAGAATTGCTTTAGCCCAAGAGTATGAGAGTGCTGTGAACTATGACACTATGGCAGACAACCCCAGGATAACTGAGAGAGACTTTGTCTCAAAAAAATAAATAAGCACAGCAAAGACAAGGACTGCAGTTATATAGCAAGAACTTCTCATCCTCTAATAAGATTCAAAACACTGAAACAGAGATAAGTAGGGTCTTTACTTGGAGCCATGGGGCAAATTGAAAGAACTTGTAGCTAGTTTTGTCCTATTTGAAATTCGCGCTGACAGTAAGAGTATTATTAGTATATTCACCTGTTATAAATGAAAATTAGAGTTTTATTTTTTGAGACAGAGTCTCACCTTTTTGCCCTTGGTAGAATCCTGTGGCATTGTAGCTCATAGCAACCTCAAACTCTTGGGCTCAAGAGATTCTTCTGCCTCAGCCTCCCAAGTAGCTGGGACTATAGGTGCCTGCCACATGCCTGGGTATTTTTAGAGATAAGGTCTCACTCTGGCTCAGGTTGGTTTCAAACCTGTGAGCTCAGGCAATCCACCTGCCTCACAGCTTCCCAGAGTGCGAGGATTACAGGCGTGAGCCACCTCACTAGGCTCAAAAAATCAGGGTATTAAAGGAATACTTATCTGTGAGACTGAGTCCTAGCTCCCAGATCCAAAATCCCACTGTTCCCTCTGTATATGTTCAAACTTACCAGAAAACAGTGGACACAAAGAATTTATTAAGAAATCAAAGAAAAATTTGGGACACTTACACCATCCAGTCCATCATGGCTATTGGTGAGAAGAATGGGGTCAGGGACTGGGAGATTCATGTCCGAGTGGATCTGAGTTAGGTCATGGATGTTTAGGATTGGTTCCTAAAAGAGATTCCCACCCCCAAAACCACATTAGTCTTTTCAAGCTGAACAAGGAAGTATTTCATTCAAGGGCAAGAAATGAGAGTACAAATAAAATAACAGAATCAATAATTTGTCCTTTTGACAGAAAGGACTAAAAAGACTGGGAAACTAGGAAAGAAATGGTCTCTCACCTTCAAAAAACTATCAAGTTCTAACAACTTCTTTGGGAAAAAATTTGCCACCAAATCTTCTGCCTAAGAGGAAAGAAAACATAGCTGAATTAATAACTGTGGAACAGTCTCTTCCTATAGATATCTCCTCTTGGGAAACTCCCTGTTATTAACCAGAACTCATTTTTCTATTTCTCTCACTCACCTCACTTGTGATCCGCTCCCTGAAAGAATCAACCTAAAATCAACAAAGAGAACAATTCAGTACCTGGCCGCAAGGGTAAGGGCAGGATGGGGGAGTCCCCAATCCAGCTATCTTTCCCTCACCTTGCAATTGTAGTGAGAAGCTGAGAGGGCCCCGGATTGCAAATACTTTATTTTTTTGAGGATCCATTTCTCCATCTCAGGAGAGGAAAGGAGGACTGAGGCTAGCACCTGTCTGTCTCCTGTCTCCTCTCCCTTCCCTCCCGCCCTGCCCTCCCCTCCCTCCTAGTGCTTGAAGCTGTCTGAATTTGATAAGCAAAGACAGGTAGTTAGGAGGGATGTGAGCTCACAAACGTGCCAACCCCCATCCAGACCCGGCCTACTACGCGAGGCAGGCCAGCCGTCAAGGGCAGGGTCAGTAGCAGCGTCAGGGGCGGAGACGTTGCTGTGCTGGGGTATTTCCAGCTGTCATTGGCTTAAAGCACCGAATCCAACACGTGTCCGCGAAGGTGTCCCCGGAGCTCTCCATCACCAGAAGCGGTACAGAAAGCCATCCCAGATTATCTTTTACCCCAATGTCGTCCCCAGGAGTTGGGGGCAGGGCTGAGCCAAGCGGAAGCTTAGAGTTGGGTGTCCCCCAGGAAACAAAGACGCCACGGGGCTTGGGAAGCCGGTCAGACTGCTGGGGGATCCAAGCCAGGGATAAAATGGCCTGGACCGGTGCCGCTACCTTGAGCTTCACTTCCTGATCCACCTTCAGCAACGAGGCCATGGCCGGGCCGGGCCGTGTCCGCTCCGCTGGAGACCGGAGGCGCTGTGGGCTCCGGGGAGGGGGCCAGAGGGACCTGAGGAATTTCGGCTGCCCTCGGGACCCGGCCGCCCTCGCTGGCTCACTCACTGCTCGCTCGGTCCCTCCCTCCGTGCCGTCCGTCCGCCCGCCAGCCGGCAGCCTGCTGCTAGCTCGCTCTCTCGCTCGCCCTCCCGGCTTTCGCCGCTCACACCGGAAATTACGTCACAGCCAATCGCCGGTACTCCGGCGAGGATGCTTGTGCCCGGCGTAGCCGCCCTGAAACTCGGCTCTGCACGCTCCCGTAGGAGTTCGTATGACCTGGGCTTCTGGAACGGACAGGGGTGAAGTAAAAGGGAGAACGGTGGTGGGTAGCCTGCTAAGGAATGAGCCTCCAGGAGACCCGGAAACTGTTCGACCCTCTTTTGGCCCGGAACTCGCCTTCAACGGAGCCGCTGCTGCCCCCTGGACCACGCCGTCGCGTGCCAGTGACGTAGCTTGAGGAAGCGGACGGCCGGGGTCTGAGTTCTGGGCGTCTAGTCTGTGATTCCAGCTTCCTCCGTCGGTTGGCCGAAGCCCGAGTGCTTAAGCTAGCGCCAAAGAGAAGACAAGTTCCGTTGTACCAGACTTTTCTGGTACCTTTCTCTGCCACTGATTCTCATAAGCTTCCAAACCTCAACTACCTCATGGGCAAATTGACGCCCAGAGGAGGTAGGTCTTGTCCGGGGTTACACATTGTTTCCAGTAAATCCTGGACCAGAATCCAGATCTCCTAATTTATAATGTAGGGCAATGCTGTATCCATTTTCCTAATGGAAGCCTGAAACTGTATCTCTTAATCCATCCCCCCATTCATTCTGTGTATTTATCAACAGTGGTTATTTCATTTAATAAAATGAGCCAGGGTACTGTCTCAGAGCCTAGAAATATGTGAGTCACGTTTGTAGGTTAAAGGTTTTTAGTAGCCACATTAAAAAAGTAAAAACAGGTGAGATTAATTTTAGTCATAATTAACTCAGTTTATCCGAATGTTATTTCAACATGTTACATTATGAAAAATGTTGAGATCTTACACATTCCTCATGCCAGGTCTTTGAAATCTGGCCTATATTTTACATTTAACTGCACTTCTCAATGAGGCAGCACCACATTTGCACTGCAGTACAGAACTCAATAGCCATATGTGGCTGGTGTTTCCTGTATTGAATAGCACAACTCTGGAAAATCAAAGGTAAACTAGGCTGAGGGTCTCTCTAGTCTCATGGGGCCTAATATTGGAAAGTAAAATGAAAAAGCAATTGCAAAATTTGATAAATGTTAGGAAACAAATGGTATAGAGAGTAACAGGGATCTGTTTTAGGCAAATAGCCAAAGAAAATCTCTCTGACCAACAGACAGTTAAGCTGGGATCTAAAGGAAATAAAGAGTTAGCTTGGGAAGACTAAGAGCCTTCGAAGGTGTTAAGTGTAGCTCAGGCCAATGCCCTGGGGAAGGAAAGAGGCGGTCTTGTTGAAGAAAGTAGTAGACTAGAGAGCTGTGGATAAGGAGGGTTTTTAAGAAAGTTTAGATTAAGTACAAAGGTAGGTCATCAGATTTATACTTTGGGGTCATTCTTACTGCTGAACATTTATCTGGGGCTTCTGTACTAAGTTCTAGGGAGATAAGGGAAATACATAATTAAATGAAGAGGAGCACAGAAGACTGATTATGGCCTTTGGAATCAGAGACCTGGCTTCAAATCTCACTTTAATTCCTTACCTACTGTTGAATTTTGGGCAAATTACTGAAATGCTGAGTCTCAGTTCCCTCATCTGGTAGAATGGAATTTTATAATTGCTAATAAAGTGTAATTTTGTAGACTTGTTGTAAATAACATGTAAAATAACTAACTAGCACAGTGCCTAGACACAAGGCAGGCACTAGATAAATAGTAGCCATTGTCAGATAAGCAGTATGTTAGTGTTTAGCATGAGGAGGTGCAGCCTCAAACTCCTGGGCTCAAACAGTCCTCCTGCCTCAGCCTCCCAAGCAGCACCACACTCAGCTAATTTTTCTATTTTTTTGTAGAGGCAGAGTGATCCTCCTGTCTCAGCCTCCCAAAGTGCTAGGATTACAAGCACAAGCCACCATACCCAGCCTACTTCACTTCTTAATCTGATATGCCCTGGGACTTGGTCTTTTTTTTTTTTTTTTTTTT
>NW_003852413.1:21416155-21417456 GCF_000181295.1 Otolemur garnettii
GTGGCTGGCGCCTTAGCCGGTTGAGCTATAGGCGCCGAGCCTGGGACTTGGTCTTATGTCCTTTACTGTATTCTTCTCTGCTTAAACTTCCTCCCTAAGAGGATCTACCCATGTTCATAGTTTTAAATATCATTTGATGCTGATGGCCCCAAATTTATCTCTGGTACATTTTCAATGAGTTTTTCAACTGTATGTGACATGTCTTCTTGTGAACCTAATGGGCATCTCAAATTTAACAGTGAGCCAAGCACAGTGCTCACTCCTATAATTCTAGCACTTTGGAAGACCAAAGCGGGAGATAACTTGAGACCAGGAGTTAAAGACCAGCCTGGGCAATGTAGCAAGACCTTACCTCTAAAATTTCTTTTATAATAATAAAAAAAAAAGCCATACTCCTGGCTACTTTGATAGGCTGAAGGAGGAGGATCAATTGAGCTCAGGAGTTTCAGGTTACAGTGAAGTATGATTGCTCCACTGCACTCCAACCTGAGCCAGAGAGCACAACCCTGCCTCAAAAAAAAAAAAAAAAAAGGTCAACCAAACCCTAACATGGCAAACCAGAATACTTGGTTCTCCCACACACCTGTTATTTTCCTCTTCTTCACCAGCTCAGTAACTGACATTACTGCCCACTTGGTTGTTCAAGCCACAAACCTAACAGTCAACCTTAATTCCTCTTTCCATCATCTCCCCGTATTCAGCCCATCAGCAGGTCCTGTCTGATTTACTTGTATAATGCATCCTGGGTGAGTGTGCTTTTCCCTGTCTCATTTGTCATCTCATCCTAGTCAAAGCTACTGTCATCCTTTGGTAGAACTATTAAAATAATAGTTCTATAGGAATTATAATAGGCTCCTATCTGTTTTTCCCACTACCACATTCTTTTCTCCACTCAGCACCCAAAGTTACCTTTTAATATGTCAACCACAGATACGGTAGTATCTACTCAAGCTGAATATATAGAGTATATCTGTGATCCAGAATTCTGAACTCTAGGAACATATAATGCATAAATCACCAAAATATACAAACAAGAATGTTCATAGGGGCTTGGCACTTGTAGCTCAGTGGTTAGGGCGCCAGCCACATACACCAAAGCTGGTGGGTTCAAACCCAGCTCAGGCCTGCTAAAAACAACAATGGCAACTACACTAAAAAAAAAATAGCTGGGTGTTGTGGTGGGTGCCTGTGGTTTCAGCTGCTTGGGAGGCTGAGGCAAGAGAATCACTTGAGCCCAAGAGTTTGAGGTTGCTGTGAGCTGTGATGCCACAGCACTCTACCAAGGGTGACATAGTGAGATT
>NW_003852413.1:21417950-21422892 GCF_000181295.1 Otolemur garnettii
GCCCGCCACAACGCCCGACTATTTTTTGGTTGCAGCCGTCATTGTTGTTTGGCGGGTCCGGGCTGGGGATTCAAACCCGCCACCTTAGGTGTATATGGCTGGCGCCTTAGCCGGTTGAGCTATAGGCGCTGAGCCTACAACAAAGTATTAAGAATGGATGAACTAAAACTACACAAACAAGATTAATGAATCTCATGGAAATAATACTGAGTGAAAGAACTGCAAACAAAAGAATACATATGATTCCATTTACATGAAGTTCAAAAACACAGTCAAAACTAATCTATAGGCTCGGCGCCTGTGGCTCAGGTGGCTAAGGCACCAGCCACATACACCTAAGGTGGCGGGTTCAAATCCAGCCCGGGCCCACCAAACAACAATGATGACTGCAACCAAAAAATAGCCAGGCATTGTGGTGGGCACCTGTGGTCCCAGCTACTTGGGAGCCTGAGGCAGGAGACTCGCCTGAGCGAGGAGTTGGAGGTTGCTGTGAGCTGTGATGCCACAGCACTCTACCCAGGGGGACAGCTTGAGGCTCTGTCTCAAAAACAAACAAAACTAATCTATAATATTAGATTGAGGATATGGTTTATCCTGGGGTGGATGTCAACTAGGAGAGAGCATGGGAGAGGGAGTTGAATATACTGGTTACACAGGCATGTTGATTTTGTGAAAGTTCAAATCGTGAAAATTGATCTAAGATTTGTGTCCTTTCCTCTATGTATTTTATCTGTCAGTAAATAGTTTTTTAAAAAGCAAGCCAGATCATGTCTCGTCCCTACTTAATTACCCTCAGTGGTCTCCCAGATCACAGAGACTTTCCTGAGTTCCCCAGATGAAGCAGCTCTACCCACCTGGCCCCCACTTATTCTCTATCATATTATCTTCTTTTATTTCCATTATGCCTACTGTATTAGTTTGCTAGGGCTGCTGTAACAAAGTACCACAAACTGACATAAGACAAGAGCTCAATTGACTCACAGTTCCAGAGGCCAGAAGTACAAAATTAAGGTGTAAGGAAGACCATGCTCCTTCTGACAGCTTTAGGGAAGAATTTGTTCCATACCTCTCTTTTAGCTTCTGGTAGCCTCAGCTGTTCCTCAACATGGAGATTACCCTGACTCTCTTTACATCATCTTCCCTTGGTACAAGTCTTTCTCTGTGCCCAGATAGCCCCATTTTATAAGGACACTAGTTATATGAAACTAAGGTTCAACATAGTGACCTCATTATCTCGATCATTTGCAAAGGCCCTATTTCTGAAAAAGGTCATACTCATACTGGAAGTTAGGAATTCAATATCTTTTGGGGAGGCCACAGTTCAACCCATAACACTTACCATTATCTAAAACTATCCTTTTTTTTTTTTTTAATTGTAGAGACAGTTTCACTCTATCATGCTTGGTAGAGTGCTGTGGCATCACAGCTCAGAGCAACCTCCAACTCCTGGGCTTAGGCAATTCTCTCTCCTCAGCCTCCCGAGCAGCTGGAACTATAGGCACCCGCCACAACATGCAGCTATTTTTTTGTTGCAGTTTGGCTGGGGCTGGTTTGAACCCGCTACCCTCGGTATATGGGGCTGGCGCCCTGCCCACTCAGCCACAGGCGCCACCCTAAAACTATCTTATTCACTTGTCAAATTCTGTCCTCTAGAATATAAACTTGTAGGGTAATTCACCATTGTATCCTCCCAAACTTAGAATAGTGGCTGGCACAGAGTAGGTCCCCAATAAATACCTATTGAATCAATGATTTAGGTATGTTCCAGAAGTGGGAACTTTCTAAACAATGTAAGTCACAAATTTGACTTCGCGAAAATTTAAAACTCTTTGCACATCTGGAAAATAGCTATATTAGTGAGACCCTTCATAAAAACTAAATTATTGAGGAAAAGTATTAAGAATCCAATAGCTGGGCAGTGCCTGTGGCTCAGTGAGCAGGGCACCAGCCCCATATACCAAAGGTGGTAGGTTCAAACCTGGCCCCAGCCAAACTGCAACAAGAAAATAGCTGGGCATGTGGTGGGTGTCTGTAGTCCCAGCTACTTGGGAGGCTGAGGCAAGAGGATCACCTAAGCCCAAGAGCTGGAGGTTGCTGTAAGCTGTGACGCTACAGCACTCTACCAAGGGTGACAAAGTAAGACTCTGTCTCTAAAAAAAAAAAAAAAAAAAAAAAAATCCAATAGCTAAATAAGGGAAGGACGCAAACAGATAATTTATAAAAGTAGACCTACAACAAACAAATATATGGCAAAATGTTCAGCCTTGCCAGTAATCAAGGATGCCAATTAAAATAAATAGGAAGAGGCAGGGCATGGTAGCCTCACACCTGTAATCCTAACACAGGGAAGCTGAGGGGGATGGATTGCCTGAGCTCAGTAGTTCAAGACCAGTGTGAACGAGAACGAGACCCTGTCTCCACTAAAAATAGAAAAACTAGCCTGGCATTGTGGCAGGCACCTGTAGTACCAGCTACTCAGGAGGCTGAGGCAAGTGGATTGCTTGAACCCAAGAGTTCGAGGTTGTTGTGAGCTATGATGCCATGGCACTCTACTCAGGGCAACAAAGTGAGACTCTGTCAATAATTAAATAACAAGGAAGGGTCATTTTTTGCTTTTGTTCCCCAAATATATAATAACCAATACTGGCCAAGGCTCCATAAAACAGGCTTTCTTATACACTACCAGAGGCAGAATAAAAACTATGTGCAATCATTTTGGAAAACAATTGCCAATGTTAATCAAGAGACATGAAATAGCCACACTCTTAACTCAGTAATCTCAATTATAAGGCCCTGTCATAAAGAAACAGCTCTTCATTGCAGCATTATTATAATCACCAAAACAGGAAATAATGGAAATTTCCAGCAATAAAGAAATACATTAAGGTAGCACATTTGATATAATATAATGCAGCCAAGAGAATTACAAAAACTGTATAGCAACATGGGAAACTGTTAAATGCAAAAGGCAGGATATAAAAATTGCACATAGACTACAATTACATCTTATTAAACTTCAAAAGTTTTGCAATTCAAACACCATTAGTAAAATAAAAAGACAAGCCACAGATTAGTAGAAAATACTTGTAAATCATGTATTTTATGAAGGACTTGTATCTATAATATATAGAATAGCCTTATGTAACTCAAAAATAAAAACAACCCAATTAAAAATAGAGAACACCGGCTGGGTGTGGTGGCTCACATGAGTAATCCTAGCATTCTAGGAGGCCAATGCGGGAGGATCCCCTGAGCTCAGGAGTTCAAAACTAGCCTGAGCAACATAGTGAGACCCCCATCTCTACTAAAAATAGAAAAAAAAAAAGCTGGATGTGGTAGCTCATGCCTGTAATCCTAGCACTCTAAAAGGCCAAGGCTGGTGGATTGCCTGAGTTCACAAGTTTGAGACTAGTCTGAGACCACAAGTTTGAGACCAGCCTGAGCCAGACTGAGACTTCATCTCTAAAAATAGCTGGGCGTTGTGGCTGGCAGCTGTAGCCCCAGCTACTTGGGAGGCTGAGGTAAGAGAATCACTTAACCCAAGAGTTTGAGGTTGCTGTGAGCTATGATATCACAGCACTCTAGTGAGGGCAACAAAGTGAGACTCTGTCTCAAAAAAAAAAAAAGGGTGGCACTCGTAGCTCAGTAGGTAGGGTGCCACATACACTGAAGCTTGTGGGTTCGAACATGGTCTGGGCCAGCTAAAACAACGACAACTGGAACAAAAAAAAAAGTAGCTGGACATTATGGCAGGCACCTATAGTCCCAGCTACTTGGGAGGCAGAGGCAAGAGAATCCCTTAAGCCCAAGAGTTTGAGGTTGCTGTGAGCTGTGACATCATAGCACTCTACGCAGGGTGACAGCTTGAGACTCTGTCTCAAAAAGAAAAAGAAATAAAAATAGCCAGATGTTGTGGCATGTGCTTGTAGTTCCATCTACTCAGGAGGCTAAGACAGGAGAATTGCTTGAGCTTAGGAGTTTGGGGTTGCTGTGAACTAGGCTGACACTATGGCACTCTAGCCTGAGCAAAAGAATGAGACTATCTTAAAAATAAAAATAGACATCAGCTGGGCGAGGTGGTTCATGCCTGTAATCCCAGCATGAAGTGGGAGGATCACTCAAAGCCGGGAGTTTTGAGACCAGCCTGGATAACACAGCAAAACCTCACATCTACAGAAATATTTTTTAAAAAATCTAAGCATGGTGGTGTGTACTCATAGTCTCAGCTACTTGGGAAGTGGAGGAGAAAGGATCATTTGAGCCTATGAGTTCAAGGCTGCAGTGAGCTATGATCAGGCCACTGAACTCTAGCCTAGATCCTATCTCACCAAAACAAAAAGTCAAGGGGAAATTTATTTCAATAAACAGATAATTGTCACATAAAAATATGATAAGAAGCCAGACACATACTATATAAATCTGTTGCAATGAAATGGTTGGACAAGGCAAATCTGTAGAGACAGTAAATTAAGAGTACCCTCAGGTTGGGGGGGAAATGAAGATTAACTTTAAGGGGCACAAAAGGTGACAGGAAAAGTTTCAAAAATTGAAAGTTTGAAAAATTATGGTGATAGTTACCCAATTTACTAAAACTCATTGAACTGTACACTTTAAATGGATGTCTTATGGTATAGAAACTATAACCAATGAAGTTTTTCTTTTTAATGAATTGAGCCCCTCTGCTCAAGTGGGACTTCTTATCTCATCCAAAGTGAAAGTCAGAGTTGTACAATGGCCATAAGACTGTTAAGTGATGGATGCTGAGTTAATGCCCCTTTCCTCCCTATCTCTTTTTTTCTTGCTCATCCTCTGGCTATCCCAGTCTCTTTGCTTGTCCTCAAACAGGTACCTTCTGTTTTCAAGGCTTTTGCTCTTGCTATTTCCTGGGCCTAGAAGGCTTTTTCTTTTTCTTTTCTTCTCTCTCTTTTTTTTTTTTTTTTTT
>NW_003852413.1:21423382-21428896 GCF_000181295.1 Otolemur garnettii
GCCTGCCACAACGCCTGGCTATTTTTTTGTTACAGTTTGGCCGGGGCCGGGTTTGAACCTACCACCCTAGGTATATGGGGCCGGTGCTGTACTCACTGAGCCACAGGCACTGCCCTAGAATGCTCTTTCTTTAGTTAAATGCAGGAATTCCTTCCTCACTTTCCTTAAGTCTTTATTCAAATATCTCTTTTATGGTGAAACTTTCCCTGGCCACCTTCCTAAAATTACATGCCTGCCCCAACCTACACATGTTTGAAAATCCCCTTTTCCTACTTTATTTTCTCCTGATAGTTATCACTGTACAATATTATACTATATTTATTGTCTGTCTTTCCCCCTAGAATAAAGCTCCATGAGAGTATAGATAGTTGTTTGTTGTTGTTGCATCTTCAGTGCCTAAAACAGTCCCTGGCACATAGTAAGTCCTTAATAAATTTTTTGAATGAATGAATGAACTATTTCATAGACTTCCTTCCATATGTTTACTTCATTCTTTTTAATGGTGCATAGTCCACTAAATGACTACTACTATAATTAATTTAAACCATATCCTGAAGGACATTTAGCAGTGAGCATTCTTGAATACAGATATACAAGGGCTATCTGGAAAGTATCCAGCCATACGTGTCTCCATTTTTCATATTGCATACCTGGATACTTTCCAGACAGCCCTCCTATATACATATTTGGGCATTTGTATGTCTATTATGAATATTACTAGAAAGTGATTTTATTTCAAAGCACATGAACATTTAAATTTTTGTTAGATAACCCCAAATTGATCTCCAAGAAGATTATAGCAATTTATACTCCTAGTGTAATATTTAAGAGATCCCCTTCATCAACCTGGCTGTTATCAACAGGTTTAATCTTTATCAATCTCATAAATGAGAAATGCTACCTCCTTGCAGGGGACTTATTTATAAGAGAAACGAAACATCTCTTTTTTCTGATCAATCATATGTATTTATTTTTCTATTTCAGATTTTTTTGCCCATTCATTATTGGCCTATTGGTATCTTTATTGATTGGCATTTTGTATATTAAGGAAATTTGTATATTAAGGAAATTTGCCTTCTACCTTTTGAGGTGCAAATATTTTCCACATTTTTCTTTTTCCTTTTTTGAGACAGTCTCAAGCTGTTGCCTTGGGTAGAGTGCCGTGTTATCAACAGCTCACAGCAACCTCAAAACTCTTGGGCTTAAGCGATTCTTTTGCCTCAGCCTCCCAAGTAGCTGGACCCACAGGCGCCCACCACTATGCCCAGCTATTTTATTGTTGTTGTTGTTGCAGTTGTCATTGTTGCTTAGCCACCCACTGAGCTAGGGGTGCCGCCCTACATTTCTCTTTTGTAAGTTTTGTTCACAGAGTCTTTGATAGTTAAAAAAAAAAAATTAATTTCTGGGCGGTGCCTGTGGCTCGGTGGGTAGGGTGCCAGCCCCATATACTGAGGGTGGAGGGTTCAAACCTGGCCCCCGCCAAACTGCAACAAAAAAAATGGCTGGGCGTTGTGGCAGGTGCCTGTAGTCCCAGCTACTCCGGGGAGTGAAGCAAGAGAATCGCCTAACCCAGGAGTTGGAGGTTGCTGTGAGCTGTGTGGCAGCATGGCACTCTACCAAGGATGATTAAGTGAGACGTTGTCTCTAGTGAAATTCACTATTTTCCCTGTTGACTTCTGATTTTCATGTTATGCTTACGCAAAGCTTCCCTTTTCCAAGATTATAAAAAAATACCCCTGCTTTCATCATTGCACTTTTGAAGCTTACATTTGTGACCAACTTGGAACTTCTTTTGGTGTAAACAGTAAAATAGAAGATTCAGCTCACCACTACCTATTATCTACATGGCTTTGGAGCCTTACTCATCACTTATTACATAGTTCATTTCCCATTGATTTGAAACGCAACCTTTATCGCACACTAAATTCCCCTGTATACTTGATCTATTTTTGAACTCTATTCTGTTCCATTGATTTATTTCTCCACCAAAAATGTTTTAATTTTATAACTTTTTTTTTTTTTGAGACAATCGCAGTTTGTTGCCCTCAGTAGAGTGCCGTAGCGACATAACTCACAGCAACTTCAAACTCTTGGTTTCAAGGGATCCCTTTGCCTCAGCCTTCTGATAGCTGGGACTACAGGCGCCTGCCACAACTTCCAGCTATTTTTGAGAGACGGGGGTGGGATGGGGGTGCGGTGGTGATTCCTCAGGCTGATCTCGAATTCCTGAGCTCAAGCAATCCACCTACCTGGGCCTCCCAGAGTGCTATGATTACAGGCGTGAGCCACTGCGCGGGGCTAATTTTATAACGTTATAAAACAGGTCAATATCTAAAAATGCTCGGCCTTCTCTAATTAATAATTGAAACTTTAAAATATAAAATAAAACACAGTAGGGCGGCGCCTGTGGCTCAGCGGGTGGGGCGTCGGCCCCATATACCGAGGGTGGGGTGTTCAAACCCGGCCAAATTGCAACAAAAAATAGCTGAGCGTTGAGGCGGGCGCTGTAGTCCCAGCTACTTGGGAGGCTGAGGCAAGAGAATTGCCTAAGCCCAGGATTTGGAGGTTGCTGCGAGCTGTGTGACTCCATGGCACTCTACCGAGGGTGATACAGTGAGACTCTGTCTCTACAAAAACAAAACAAAACAAAACAAAAAAACCAAGTAAACCTTATCTACACACACACACGTACCCTTGCGTCTATCACTCCCACAGAGGCGTCTTAAGGACAGCCCGGCTCTCCTAAGGAGAAAATTTTTAAACTGATACTAGAGGAAGAATTAAAGTGGCTCTACTTGGGAGTGACCATTCTTGAGCAAACCCACTGAATTTACAGAACAGCGAAGGCTCCTCAGTCTCTCCCAACTTCTGGCTGCAGCTCCGGGTAGCAACCTTGACACACCCGCTGACGCCTGCTGCTTTTCCCAGCTCAGCCTCTGGGGGCCGCTGCCGGGCACAACCGCTTGTGGACCTGGACCGCCTGCCGCCGTCGTGGCGTCACGTCCGGTCCCGGCCGGAAGTTTCCTGCTGGAGGACCGGGAAGTAGCTGAAGACTGGGCGATGGCAGTTTTGGAGGCCTCGCTCTGGGGCAGACCCGAGGCTACTGTGCCCCCGCGGTAGACTGGACCTGGGTGGCGGGCTTCGGAGTCCCGAGGTGAAAAGCGTCAGGGGCTAAACTGGGACTTTAGAAGGGAGCCAGGGAATTCTTAACTCCTCTTGTTGGAGTCTGCTCCCTGACCCCTGGGCTCTAATGTGTCTTAGCTCTGGCTACTCCGGAAGCAGGTCAGCCTGATATCACACCGTTCCTAAAAGGAGCGGGTGCAGCTCAGGCATTTCCCCCTGCGGCAGCAGCAGCACCACCACCACCACCACCACCAGGGCAGGTGGTAGCCGTGGCCCAGAGGTTCAAGGGTGCTGATTCTCCCTAACGTTGCCTCCTTTCCACTGACGCAGGGATGGAGGGATCTAAGACTTCCAACAGCACCATGCAGGTGAGCTTCGTGTGCCAGCGTTGCAGCCAGCCCCTGAAACTGGACACGAGCTTCAAGATTCTGGACCGTGTTACCATCCAGGAGCTCACAGGTCAGCGAGACCCTTGGAAAGAGGGTGGTCAAGAATGCGGAAGGTGGGCAGCTTTGGAGATACAGTTGTGTTTTTTAAAATTTTTTTTATATTTTAATTTTTTTGTTTGTTTTAATGGAGATGAAATCTTGCCCTGTCGCCAGGGGGCTAGGGTGCCGTGGGGTCAGCCTAGTTCACAGCAACCTCAAACTGCTGGGTTCAAGCGATCCTCTTGTCTTAGCCTCCGGAGTAGCTGAGACTACAGGCGCTTGTCACAATGCTTGGCTAATTTTTCTATTTTTAGTAGAGATGGAGTCTTGAGCTCTTGAGCTGTAGGGATCCACCCCTCTGGCTTGGCCTCCAAGAGTTGCTAGGATTACAGGTGTGAACCACAGCACCCAGCCTGGAGATACAGTCCTCTAGTGGTTATCTGTGTAGTCTGCCACAGACTCAGCATGTGATTTTAGGAAAGTTACTTCGTTTTTCCTGCTCCCCCTTTTCTGGTCAGAAACATGAAGGAGTTCTGACCTGTACTTCTGAGAACTTTCTGTAGCAAAAGAAAGTTCCCAGCTTGGCACCTGTAGCACAGTGGTTACAGTGCCAGCCACATGCACCATGGCTGGCAGGTTCCAGCCCAGCCTGGGCCAGCTAAACAACAATGACAACTGCAACAAGAAAATAGCAGGGCGTTGTGGTGGGCACCTGTAGTCCCAGCTACTTGGGAGGCTGAGGCAAGGGAATCAATTAAGCCTAAGAGTTTGAGGTTGCTGTGACACCATGGCACTCTACCAAGGACAACATAGTGAGGCTTTGTCTCAAAAAAAAAAAAGAAAGAAAGAAAAAGAAAGTTCCTTTTCTGCTCCTGCTGTTTGAGAGAAGAGGAATATGTATATATAATAAGAGAATTTACCACATACCAAGTGCATTACACATATTCATTTAGTCCCTGCAACAAACACTATGGAATAGTACCATCATTAAAACATCATTTTACTGATGAGGAATTAAGGCACAGAGAGGTTAAGTGACTCACCCAAGGCTGGACAGCTGATAAGTAGAGGAGCAGAATCTGAAAGTCCCAAGAATTGAGATAAAGTTAGGGGAAAAAAAGTAAAAGGCTGAATAGGCAGCTTAAATAAGCTTATAAGTCTGGAGCCAACCTACTTTGGTTTAAATCCTGGCTCCAGATTACTAGTTGAGTGACTTTATGCATGTTACTTCACTCTTCTTTATCTGTAAAATGTTAAACAGCCTCATAAGGTAGTGAGGTTCAAATATGACAAAGCACATAAATATATAGTAATATGCTGGGTAAGTAGTACTCAGTAGATGTTAACTGATTGCTCTTTTAGGGGGAGGAATTAATTCTATACTTTTAACTTTTTTTTTTTTTTTTTTTTTGAGGCAGTCTTACTCTATTGCACTGGGTAGACTGCCCTGGTTTCATCATAGCTCACGGCAACCTCAAACTCTTAGGCTCAAGCAATCCTCTTGCCTCACCGAGGAGGTGGGATTACAGGCTTGTATCATACTTGCCTGTTTTTTCTGTTTTTAGTAAAGAGGGGGGTCTCACTTTTGCTCAGGCTGGTCTCAAACTCCTGAGCTCAAGCAATGCACCCACCTCAGTCTCCCACAGTGCTATCTAGGATTACAGGCATGAGCCATCACACCCAGCTTCTAGATTTTTAATTTTTTTTTTTAGACAGAGTCTCACTAGCATCTCACAGCAACCTCCAACTCTTGGGCTTAATTGATTCTCTTGCCTCAGCCTCCCACGTAGTTGGAACTACAGGTGCCTGCCACAATGTCTGGCTATTTTTTGTTGCAGTTGTTGTTCTTTAGCTGGCCTGGGTGGGTTCAATCTACAAACCTCGGTGTATGTGGCTGGCGCCAGAACCATTGTGCTACGGGCACCTAGCCAATTTGATTTTTTTTTAGAGACAGAATCTCACT
>NW_003852413.1:21429199-21435930 GCF_000181295.1 Otolemur garnettii
GCTCACAGCAACCTCAAACTCTTGGGCTTAAGCAATTCTCTTACCTCAGCCTCCTAAGTAGCTGGGACTATAGGTCCCTGCCACAACACCCAGCTCTTTTTTTGTTATTGTTGTCGTTCTTTTAGCAGGCCCTGGCCAGGTTCAAACCCACCAGCCCCAGTACATGTGGCCAGCACTCTAGCCACTGAGCTACGGGCACTGAGCCAAGATTTTTAACATTTTTTTTTTTTTTTTTTTTTTTGTAGAGACAAAGTGTCACTTTATCACCCTCAGTAGAGTGCTGTGGCTTCACACAGCTCACAGCAACCTCCAACTCCTGGGCTTAGGCGATTCTCCTGCCTTAGCCTCCCAAGTAACTGGGACCACAGGTACCCGCCGCAACGCCCGGCTATTTTTTGTTGCAGTTTGACCAGGGCTGGATTTGAACCTACCACCCTCTGTATATGGGGCTGGCGCCCTACTCACTGAGCCACAGGCGTCACCTGAGATTTTTAACTTTTTATCATGGAGAATTTCAAACATATAGTCAAGAGAATAGCATAATGACCTCCCTTGTATCTATCATCATGTTTCAACAATTAGCCATGATCTGCCAGTCTTAGATTACCTATACCCACACTCATCTCCCTTCCCCACTCAATTATTATGTTTTTCACATTTTTTAAAAGGTAAATTTCCATGCATTGAACTATGCAAATCTTAGCTGTACATTTTTGACAACCATGTAATCCAGATCATTGCAATGTAGAAATGTTTCATCTTCCCAGAAAGTTTTCTCATGTTCTTTCCCAGTTATTCTCGGGGAGAGGGGAAGTTAACTTTTGTGATGGAAAATTTCAGAGTTTAAATAATGAACCCCTGTGTACCCATCACCTAGTTTCAACAGTTATCATCATGTACTTAATCATGTTTTATCTATAGCCATATCCATTCCTTCCCACTCTGAATTATTTTGAAGCAAATCCCAAACATAAATATGATAAATATTCCTGTAAGTATTTTTGAAAGCTAAAAACTCTTTTAAAAATAATACTATTGGCTCGGCGCCTGTGGCTTAAGCGGCTAAGGCGCCAGCCACATACACCTAAGGTGGCGGGTTCGAATCCCCAGCCCAGGCCTGCCAAACAACAATGATGGCTGCAACCAAAAAAAAAAAAAAAATGGCCAGGCGTTGTGGCGGGCGCCTATAGTCCCAGCTACTTGGGAGGCTGAGGCAGGAGACTCGCTTGAGCCCAGGAGTTGGAGGTTGCTGTGAGCGTGATGCCATGGCACTCTACCCAGGGGGATAGCTTGAGGCTCCATCTCAAAAAAGAAAAAAATAATACTATTATGTCTTAATTTTTTTTGACATTTCCTTAATCCGATTTAATGGTGGGAAGTGTGTGTGTGTGGGGGGTACAACAGATTCTTCTTTGTATAAATGGTACTTTAAGAAAAAGTTGGAGTCTCGGCGCCTATAGCTCAGCGGCTAGGGTGCCAGCCACATATACTGGGGCCGGTGGGTTTAAGCTTGGCTGGGGCCTGCTAAAGAATAATGACAACTGCGACCAAAAAATAGCCAGGGAAAACAAACAAACAAAACAAAACACAAAATAGCCAGGCATTGTGGCAGGGGCTTGTAGGCCCAGCTACTTGGGAGGCTGAGGCAAGAGAATCACTTAAGCCCAAGAGTTTGAGGTTGCTGTGAGCTGCGATGCCACTACTGAGGGCAGCATAGTGAGAGTCTTGTCTCAAAAAAAAAAGAAAGAAAAAGTTGGACATAGGGATGATGATGAGGATATTTCAGATTCTTTTCCCATGCTTTCATGTAGCTGCTGCTTTGATAAGACTTTCTGACCCAATATTTTCCTTGCCTTTAGCTCCATTACTTACCACAGCCCAAGTGAAACCAGGAGAGACCCAGGAGGAAGAGGCTAACTCAGGAGAGGTAATAGAAGTGCCTTCTCCCCTATCTTCCTCATACAATAAACATTCTAAGTGGGAGATAGAATATGAAAACATGGGAATGCACACTTGGTTTTTGCAGGGTACCTGGTGCTTCTAGAGCCCTCAGATTCTGTAGCTCTTTGGTTAACAAAAGACATTTACATGATGAGACATTTACATGCATCATCAGAGGTATGAATGTTCACCTGAGGTCACAGGTTACTAATTGAGATGTCTTTTTAAATATGTTGGGAGAGGCTCTTTATTTGAAGGAGAATTATTAATCAGTATTGGTTGGAGATGGGCTGATGTATGTATCCATCACAGGTCATTCCAAGGCCTTGGTTTGCATCTGTTGATCTAGCAAGTTATTAATATCCATTTCTTTTGTATTCTCAAAAGCACCTTGGTTTGGACAGTATGATTACCCTGAGCAAAAAGGATTGTCTGTCATTATAAACTGTGATAATGTCAGTGAACCTGTGGAGCAACATCTTGTGAGATAGTATTGAATACATACTTGAGATTTATCCCAAGTAGCAAGGGAGTTTGGGTATTTACTCACCCATTGCTGACCTCAGGTGGAGTGAGGACCATTAACTCTAGTCAGCACTCCCTGTGGGCAGTGTGAGGGCCAGGGGCCAGAGAAGGACTTCATTGAAAAGGCATGGAGAGGTGACAGTTGAAGTCAGATGTCATTAGATTTTGATCACATATAAATAATATCAAAATACTGAAAACATATAAATTGTCTACTTCACTTATGTGATGGCAAACTTCATTGTCGTCTAATCTGCCTTTTTCCTTGTACCATGAATTTTAGGACATTCTCTTTCCTACCCCTGAATGGTATTGAGAAAACGCAAATTTAACCATAAAGAATAACACAGTTAAGAAATGCTATTCCCCACAAAAACATAAGAGTTGAAGTTTGTTTGTACTAAAGGTCCTTTCTTAGTCTACATATACAAAGATTAGATAGATAATACCTATTAAGTCTTTTTGGTTTATCAAGCCTTATGGGCTATCCATCAAAAGTAAAGCCATATAGTTCTGAGGCTGTTTGGGAAAAAGACTCTACCTTTAAGCTGCCAAAACTCTAATGCCATCGTATTTCTTTCCCAGGAGCCATTTATTGAAACTCGCCAGGATGGTGTCTCTCGAAGATTTATCCCTCCAGCCAGGTGCCTACTACTTCTCAGCCCCCTGTTCCTTACCAAAGACTAGTAGATTTTAACTGAACCCAGGAATCAACACCTGGAGCCAGGTGGTGGAGATGAGTCATCACCTAGCCTTTTAGCTCTTTCAGAAAAGATGTATTCCTTTATAACTGGCCCTTTATCTTCCAGTATTGTTTTTTTTTCCTATAGCCATTCACACAATGGGAAGGGAGAGAAACTCTAATGATGAAGAACTGAGAAAAGTTGAGGGAGTGGTTGACCAATAAGAAAGATGGGCTTGTGAGAAGTTTTAAAATAGCAAATGTTTTTAGTATTCAGGTCCTTAGTTCTCATTGATCCTGGTGAAGGTTGCAGGCAAGGGCTATAATAAAAAGTGATCTTTCCTGATTCTCCCTCCTTTTGACATACACACATATCAATTTTTGATGCCCCCTCCTCTCCCTCCTTAGTCCATCCAGGCCAACCTTCGTGCTGAATGCCCCTGTGGAAGACTAGCATGGCCTTCCCTTGGGAGAGAGGTACCCTTGGGAGGTCAGTCGGGCTAGGAGTGGGTATGCGCCTTGAGGTTCCCTCAGCTGGTACTTGAGAGTCTCTGCCACTGTCACTGCAGTAGGTGGAGGAAGCCTCTCTGCTCCCTCATGTGGCCCGTGGGCGGGGGGCTGTCTGCAGGATGATGTCTACAGAAAGTGCCAACAGCTTCACTCTGATCGGGGAGGCATCTGATGGAGGCACCATGGAGAACCTCAGCCGAAGATTGAAGGTAAGTTGGCCCCATTCTAGTGTCAACACTAGGTCTGGCTGGTAGAGGTGGTGGTTGGGTAGATAGGGGAGGCCCTACCTGACTCTCCCACACTTCCAGGTCACTGGGGACCTTTTTGACATCATGTCGGGCCAGACAGATGTGGATCACCCACTGTGTGAGGAATGCACAGATACTCTTTTAGACCAGCTGGACACTCAGCTCAACGTCACTGAAAATGAGTGTCAGAACTACAAGTGAGTGCCTCTAGAGCCAGGGCCCAGAGCTGTTACTGCTGTAGACTTCTTGGTCCTTATGTAAGAACAACAGGTTCTGTGTGGTAAATATACTCTGCTTGTGTCTTTGACAGACGCTGTTTGGAGATCTTAGAGCAAATGAATGAGGATGACAGTGAACAGCTACAGATGGAGCTAAAAGAGCTGGCATTAGAGGAGGAGAGGCTGATCCAGGAGCTGGAAGATGTGGAAAAGAACCGCAAGATAGTGGCAGAAAATCTTGAGACAGTCCAGGCTGAGGCTGAGAGACTAGATCAGGAAGAAGCTCAGTGAGTACTCAGCTCATTCTATCTTCCTGCTCTCAAGGTCCAGGAGAAGAAATGGCTTCCAGCTGAATGTATCTGAATAGTTTGTCAACTGTAGACAGCTGTCAGTAAACAGCTTGTTTACTTCAGATCCTGCATATTGTTTCCAGGCCCTGTTTTTGTTTTATTTTTATTTTTATATATATTTTTTGAGACGAAGTCTCACTCTGTCCCTTGGGTAGAGTGCCTTGTCATCATCATAGCTCACAGCAACTCTGAACTCCTGGAGTCAAGCGATCCTTTTGCCTCTGTTTTTCTATTTTTAGTAGAGATGGGTTGTTGCTCTTGCTCAGGCTAGTCTCAAACTCCTGATCTCAAGCAGTCCACCCACTTTGGCCTCCCCAGAGTGCTAGGATTACAGGTGTGAGCCACAGCATCCGCTTCCAGACCCTGTTTTTGGAAGTTTGTTGGGGTGGTTATGTGTGAAGAGTCAGCATGATTAACTGGTAAAAGAGTGTTGGTTAAATAGAATGCAGAAACCTATGCTCTAGTCTTGGCTCTGTCCTGTAGGGAATGGGCTCATGTTGACAAGTCAGCCACTTTCCAGCTGTCCTTATCTGGAAGGACGAATATTTTAGCTTATATTTGGTCCCTCTCAGCTCAGAAATTTCATGGATGTTCTTGACCTGAGAGAACCTGATGTCTAGTAACAGAGAAACAGTATGCACTGTAAAATTGAGAAATCAAAAAGACAGAGAAAAATCAGTATTTTCACAGAGTAGTATAACAAGTTTCACTGGAAATGGTATCTAATAACTATTTAAAGGACAATAAGTTTACAAAAGTGAAGCTATAGAAGGCCAATTATGGCCAATTCATGGAAGAAGCCATTCTTACGCCATTCACCTCACTTCCAAAAAAGACCAGAAATAACAATAGTTTTTTGGCTTGGTTTGGGGGGATTTTTTTTTCCTCCACATTTCTATAGCTTATGGGCAGCTGGAATTTGAGATATTTCTGTCCCTCCTGGGCACAACACCTAAGGCATATATTTTCCTCTGAGGAGGTTCTATGCTGAGTATAAAAAAGGCTATGGCTAAATGTATATAACCACAATCAGTAGAGTAACTTGTTCAGGGGGATGGGGAGAAGGAAACTTCAGCCATCAAACTAATAGCCTTCAATGACCCACTTGGCTGCTCACAGGTACCAGAGGGAATACAGTGAATTTAAACGACAACAGCTGGAGCTGGATGATGAGCTGAAGAGTGTAGAAAATCAGATGCGTTATGCCCAGATGCAGCTGGACAAGCTGAAGAAAACTAATGTCTTCAATGCAACCTTTCACATCTGGTAATGAGAGCTGGAGGGTAAGGAGTATCTGGAGAGCACCACACATATCTGGACCTTAGCTGTTGACCACTAAGCCAGGGGGCCTACCTCCCCAAAAGAGGGACTGTATATATCTTCACCCAGCTAGGTTTCTTTCATGCCTTGTGATGGGATAGGCATAGTTGGGATTGGAATTCTAGAGCTTGGTGACATTCACTCTTCTAAGGAAAGAAAAAGGTCTGAGCCTTCTGGCTACACAAAAACCTGGTCAGCTGATTTGATGTTTTATCCATTTAATGAATAACGATTGAGCATCTACTACATATTGAGAGGTAAAATAGAAGTTTGGGGGGTGTGTGTGTGTCTGGGAATAGGGTTGTTCCTGGCAGATAGAACATCATGTGCAAAGAAACAGAAAAAAGGAGTGGTGAATTCAGGTCACTGAAAAAAGTTACTGTGACTGACGCTTGAGGATAAAGGGAAAGTGATCGGATATTAAACTGGAGAGTTACCAGTTCCTAAAGGATATTATAGGCCTCATTAAGGGGCTTGAGCTTGATCCAGAAGACAGTAGGAACCACTGAATCATTTTAGGCAGGGAAGTCACATAAAATGCCACGTTGCATTTACCTGCAATGTGGGAAATGATTTGGGTAAAGGAGGGTGGCATTGTTAATAAGGAGACTGGCAGTAGGAAGGGTGAAGTGGCTCACGCCTGTAATTCTAGCACTCTGAGTGGCAAGGCACGTGGATTGCTTGAGCTCAGGAGTTCCAGACCAGCCTGAGCAAGAGTGAGACCCTGTCTCTACTAAAAATAGAAATACTAGCCTAGGCTCGGTGCCTGTGGCTCAAGTGGCTAAGGCGCCAGCCACATATACCTAAGGTGGCGGGTTCAAATCCAGCCCAGGCCTGCCAAACGACAATGACGGCTGCAACCAAAAAATAGCTGGGCGTTGTGGCAGGTGCCTGTGGTCCCAGCTACTTGGGAGGCTGAGGCAGGAGACTCGTTTGA
>NW_003852413.1:21437240-21448096 GCF_000181295.1 Otolemur garnettii
CTCCTGGGCTCAAGCGAGTCTCCCGCCTCCGCCTCCCAAGTAGCTGGGACTACAGGCGCCCGCCACAACGCCCGGCCATTTTTTGGCTGCAGCCATCATTGTTGTTTGGCGGGCCCGGGCTGGGGATTCGAACCCGCCACCTTAGGTGTATGTGGCTGGCGCTTTAGCTGCTTGAGCCATAGGCGCAAAGCCAGTTTTTGTTTTTTAAATCTAAACCAAAATGTAATATTTGCCTCTGAAAGATCCCCAGACAGTTACATAATAAATGTAGTTCACTAAACAAAATCTTTTAAACATGAGGAAGTGGGAAAGAGGGTTGAAAATAATAAAATACATAATAATAATAAAAGTCCTTGGGTAGGGCTTGGCACCTGTAGCTCAGTGGTTAGGGTGCCAGCCACATACACCGAGGCAGGTGGGTTTGAGCCTAGCCCAGGCCAGCTAAACACAGTGATAACCAAAAAAATAGCCGGGCATTGTGGCAGATACCTGTAGTCCCAGCCACTTGGGAGGCTGAGGCATGAGAATTGCTTAAGTCCAAGAGTTTGAGGTTGCTGTGAGCTGTGACGCCAAGGCACTCTACTGAGGACAACATAGAAAGATTCTGTCTCCAAAAAAAAAAAAAAAAAAAGTTCTTGGGTAGAACAAAGAGTGAAAATCATTCTTTTATAACTTCCCAAAGATCACTTTAGGAAGATTCCTGTATCCATTTCTGTTTGCATCTCCATTCTAGGTATCGACTTGTTCCTTATGGAAACCATTCATATCTGGAGTCTCTGACAGACAAATCTAAGGTATTCTGGGATACTCCATTTTCACTGGAATACAGAGTTCTTAGATCTTCTAACAAAATGGATGGTTTGCTTTGATACTGGTATTCACTTTGGTTCTTATTGTGTTCGGTATCTTGTTTACACAGAATTCATGTTTAGCTCTTTGGAGCTCATAAGAAAAAATCAGGTTTTTACAGTCTATGGAGAAGGGATATGGGTAGCTCAAAGGAGGATGTGTGCACTGGGATAGGCAAAGAATCATTGTAATACAGATGTTTACAGGCTGAGAATCCCTATCCAAAATGTCTGGACCCAAACATTGGGATTTTTTTTCAGATCTTGGAATATTTGCATATAAATAATGTGGTATTGGGCAGCGCCTGTGGCTCAGTGAGTAGGGCACCCGCCCCATATACTGGGGATGGCGGGTTTAAACCCGGCCCTGGCCAAAACTGAAAAAAATAAAAAACAAAAACATGAGATATCTTGGAGATGGGATCCAAGTCTAAATAAGAAAATTCACGTGTATTTCACAAATACCTTATACACATAGCCTTAAGGAAATTTTATACATTATTTAAAGTAATAGTGTACATGAAACAAAGTTTGTGTACATTGAACCATCAGAAAACAAAGATGTCAGATGTGGAATTTTCCGCTTGTGATATCATGTTGGTACTCACAAAGTTTCAGGTTTGGAGCATTTTGGATTTCAGATTTTCAGATTAGTACATTTCCATTGTTACTGAAATGGTTCTATGTGCATTGGTTTTGCCCAAGATTATTGTATTTTAAAGGTTACAGAAGATAGTCCATCTACAATACGTGTTTCCCAGAGAGGTACACACAGAGCGTGACTTGATATGTTTGGAAACAGTCTCTGGTAGGCTGTCTTGGTGCCATACCAATAGCCAGTTCTCTCTTCTTTGGCAGGAGTTGCCTTTATATTGTTCTGGGGGGTTGCGATTTTTCTGGGACAACAAGTTTGACCATGCAATGGTGGCTTTCCTGGACTGTGTGCAGCAGTTCAAAGAAGAGGTTGAGAAAGGCGAGACACGTTTTTGTCTTCCTTACAGGTCAGTATCCCCCAAAACTGACTAAACCTACCGTAGGACCAAATTGGACAGAATTAAAGTGACAGTAAGAATGGAGGCAAAACATAGTATAAATGGTAGGAAAGCAAAAAGTGGTGCAGAATCATATGACACTGATGGGCAAAAACTGATCCAACACTGCAAACAGGACAGAATGTGACCACCTAGTCCCTGGAGTAAAATAATGTTGCCTTAGGTGGTTTTGGGGATTTTCTTGGCACAGAACTCAAGCCTGCTCTCTAGTTTCAGTTAGGTTTTTCCCTGAAGCCCTTGGAAATGTACAGGAATGCTTCTTTTGGTCGAATTTTGCAGGAGCCCAGCAATGGATAGAAACCTGAGTTCTTCCCTGGAGTAAGGCTACTTCTATCACCCCAATACAAAACATTTCTTTCCTTCTGCCTTCATTCTTCCCCCAGTGAGTTCATAGATGCCTAGGAAAACAGTGAGGAGTACTGTAACCCTCACTCCCTGCTTTAAGGCTTCTCTTCTATTTGGGTGTGTGTCCTGTCCCTGTACTCTGCAATGACAATGAGGCTCTTGTGACAGTCTTCTTGATTTTTGGCTTTCAAGCAAATCCAAAATACACTACCGTTCCTCATCAAGCGTTCTTTAATAGATAAAATGACGTGAATGGTCCCATGATCAAGTCCCTGCCCATTTGCCTGAACTAACTTAACTCGGATCTGTTACTAATGAGTTCTGCTCTGTCCATCTGCAGAATGGATGTGGAGAAAGGCAAAATTGAAGACACAGGAGGCAGCGGTGGCTCCTATTCTATCAAAACCCAGTTTAACTCTGAGGAACAGTGGACAAAGGCTCTCAAGTTCATGCTGACGAATCTTAAGTGGGGTCTTGCTTGGGTATCCTCACAATTTTATAACAAATGACTTTTTTCCTTAGGGGGATGTTTGCCTTAAAGGCTTTAAATTTTGTTTTGTTTGCAAAAATGTTTTAAATTAAATTCAAGTAATATTAAACAGCACATGTTTACAATACCAAAAAAAGGAAAAAAATCCACAAAAGCCACTTTATTATTTTAAAATATCATATGACAGTTTCCAGAACTACAATATGCTATGTATAGCTACCAGCTTTTGTCATAGTTTTGACTCTTAACCCCTTGCCTTTTTCCCCTAAAAACTAATTTAAGTTTGCTTTTGTTTTTCTTTTTTTTTTTTTTTTAACTGAGTTGAATTGAAATCAGTGTTTTCACTGGATTTTATCTTTCTCAACTTCCTGCACTTACAATATGAAATAGAAAACTTTTGTCTCCACTGAGATGATATGTTTGAGACACACAGTTGGATAACGTGGGAAAATGACATCTAAGCTTTGCCTGGTTGCCATGTGATGTGATCAGAAGCTTGAAATTTAACACTTCTCACTTGGTTCTAGTACTGAATGCCTTCTCTGCTCTGTCTTAGAGATATGAAATGGTGTTTGATACTGTTTGAGACATTATGGAGAGATTTAATTATTTGTAATAAAAGATTTGCTACAGTCTGATAACTGCCCAAAGGTGTACTGTTGGGTTTTTCTTTAACTAAAATGAGTACCTTGTATTCTGGGAGAATTGAGTTCAAGTGCAGGTATGTGGAATTTCTGTTCAAACATGTTTAGAGGTGAGTTAGTTTTAGTTTTAAAAACACTAGACCAGGGGAGGTGGCTCAATGTCTGTAAGCCTAGCACTCTGGAAGGCCGACTGCTCAGGTAGATCGCCTGAGCTCAGGAGTTCAAAACCAGCTTGATAAAGAGTGAGACCCCATCTCTACTAAAATAGGGAAACTAGCTGGGTATAGTGGTGGGTGCCTGTAGTCTTAGCTACTTGGGAGGCTGAGGCAAGAGAATCACTTAAGCCCAGGAGTTTGAGGTTGCTGTCAGCTATGACCCCATAGCAGTCTACCCATAGTGACAGAATGAGACTCTCAAAACTAAATAAATAAATAATAGTAATAAAAATAACTGTTGAGGAAGCGCTGTTTGTATAAATCTCAACCAAACAGAAAGTTAAACATAAGAGCTACCTCCTTGATGCTCAATCAAGGTCACAGTCTCCATTGTCTAGCCTCTGATTAATACTAATCTCCATGTCTGACATTCCATCTTAATGAAATTAAGTTAAAGAAAAGCCACAAGTAATCTTGTTAAACAAAAATGAACCAACTTCAGTCTGTCTTCTCCTAGCGCTTTGATATTTTCAGTCTGATAAGACAAAAAGGACATGCTTATTCTCCTCAGTACTTCCTCTGATACAGAAAAATAAGCATGAAATTGGAATGCAAAACACAGTTTAAGAAACTTGGAACTTTTGTACCCTGAGTATGAAAGTAAACAGAGGGAGGCATGAGCGAAGTGATGGAAGGCTGTTTATATTTGGTGGATTCAGCCTGCCTCATGTGCTAGAGGAAGTAGCAGCCCTCAGAGCTCTGGCTGCCAGGTGGGGAGGAACAGGCTGCTGTTGCCCCGGAGTGTTGGCTCCCACGCTGTGCGTCAGGATTGCATAAGAGAACTCAGCAATGCTTGCCAAGGCAATGCCAGTGATGCTCTGCAAATGCCCTGTGACCTTTAGAAATAGAGACAGATTTCTTATTACCAAGTAATCTCTACATGGTTAAGTGTACATGTACACACACATTACTTGGGATGTTCTCTCAAGCCAAAAGTAATTCATTTCTCTGAACTTGAAGATCAAATCCAGATTCCGTTGTTTGCCAATGACCAAATTACATTAGGA
This sequence comes from Otolemur garnettii, assembly GCF_000181295.1. NCBI lineage: Eukaryota > Metazoa > Chordata > Mammalia > Primates > Galagidae > Otolemur > Otolemur garnettii. Next base: position 21,441,842 of record NW_003852413.1, read on the forward strand.
TACCCTTGCCCTGACAGCGTTAGCATGGAAAGCTTCTGTTAGACATTTCCTTATGTTGGTGATAAATTTTGTGACATACAAGGGGGGTATTAGGTCTTGATATTTTCTTTATTTGCAAAGATATATACTTATTGGACTATAACATAGTAGTGGATCATTACTCTAAAGGGAAACTAACAAGCTGAACTTGGGCGTCCATTTCCAATTTCATAGGAAATCTAGACAAAATATTTCAGATCTTGTCTAGTGTTTCCCCCCCAAATTCTGCTCACTCAGCCTAATCCTGAGTCTTGGCACTTCTGCATGTTGTCTTCTGTTTTTCTTTAACTGATGGAGGATTGCTTTCTATTAAATCTGACCATGATGGTTCTGCTCAGTGGTGCGTACCTGGCTCCAACACTCATGGTTTTGGATGAAAGCACTTGCTGCAATGATTCCTACTCCCAACAGCATGAAGTCTTCCTTCACAGAAATAAACTTTTCCCTGAGTAATTAAAACCATATTAATTTTAGACCTACAATGAAATTTGATCTTCCAAATCCTAGCATCATAGAACTTCAACTATGAATTATTTTGATCATGGATGTTTAGACATGGAAGGAAATGGTCAAGTAGTAGCTCGCTGACCTGCTCCTCCATCCTCATCTAGCTGGTGTGGGATTGAAAAGTAGCCTGTTAGGCTTTTGTTGTTCCATCTGTCTTGCTAACAAATGTAACTGTGAAGCTTTTAACCAGTCTGTCTTTACAGTAATCAAACACTTTTGTCCAGGTTGTAACCCTGTGACTGGCTTTTTTTCCCAAGTGACTATAAAAGTAGCCCAGTAATCTCAAGTTATAAGCAGCTATAAAGGAAGAACTAAAAAAAAAGTTAATTGAAATAATTTAAATTTGAAAGTAAAAGCCTTTAGGGTTTCCCTGATTGGGCTCAGTCAACTGCATCCAAGCAATATATTGAAAGTTAATGAGAATCAAGTAACCTGAGTAGGCTATCTGTAGACGGATGCCTTGCTAGGTTAATTTCATTACCCTGGTTCTTGTGGTTTGTTCCCCACTCCCTGTTCCTGGAGGGAACCTACCATATAAGCAGTTGCCTTACCCTTGCAGCTGACTTGGTGTGGAGTTCTCAATTGAAGTCCTCAGCAAGCTCTCATATATGGGTTCGTGCAGAAGATAGACTAGGTCGAGGAGGGTCAGGCAGGTTGCATGCAACTGTGTAGCTGGAACCAAACAGCCGTTGTATCCTAGATGGAGTATGAGCATGGTAGGGAGCACTAAGTGGATCTTATCTGATCAAAACCACAATTGTCTTATGACATAAAGCTGTGGAGCTGCTACTGTGCTTCCTGGTTGCTATGTTCTACTAAAAGAAATCTATTTAGACCAGGGTTGTGGCTAACTTCTGTAATCCTAGCACTCTGGGTGGCTGAGCCAGGCAGACTGCTTGTGCTCAGGAGTTTCAGTCAGCCTGAGCAAGAGTGAGACCCCATCTCTACTAAAATAGAAAACTTAGTTGGGCATTGTGGTGGGTGCCTGTAGTCCCAGATACTTGGGAGGCTGAAACAAGAGCTTGAGCCCAGGAGTTTGAGTTTGCTGTTAGCTGTGACACTACTGCACTCTACCCAGGGTGACAGAGTGAGACTGTGTCTCAGACAAAGAAAAACAAATCTGTTTAGCTGGAGATCAATTTTAAAGGACAAAGAGAAGTAGAAATTCTTATTTCTTTTTTAAAGACAGGCTCGGCTTGGCGCCTGTGGCTCAAGTGGCTAAGGCGCCAGCCACATACACCTAAGGTGGCGGGTTCAAATCCAGCCCGGACCCGCCAAACAACAATGATGGCTGCAACCAAAAAATAGCCGGGCATTGTGGCGGGTGCCTGTGGTCCCAGCTACTTGGGAGGCTGAGGCAGGAGACTCGCTTGAGCCCAGGAGTTGGAGGTTGCTGTGAGCTGTAATGCTACGGCACTCTACCCAGGGGGACAGCTTGAGGCTCTGTCTCAAAAATAAATAAATAAATAAATAAATAAAGACCGGCTCACTCTGCCAGCCTGGGTAGAGTGCTGTAACGTCATACCTCATAGCAACCTCAAACTCCTGGGCTTATGCAGTGGCTCATGCCTGTAATCCTAGCACTCTGGGAGGCTGAGGAGGATGGATTGCTTGAGTTCACAGGTTCAAGACCAGCCTGAGCAAGAGCAAGACCCCTGTCTCTAAAAATAACTGGGTGTTGTGACTCTGGGTGACTCTGTCTCAAAAAACAAAAACCAAACTCCTGGGCTTAAGCATTCCTCTTGCCTTGCCTCCCAAGTAGCTGAGACTACAGGTGTGTGCTACTATGCCTGGCTAGTTTTTCTATTTTTAGTAGAGATGGAATCTTGCTCTTGCTCAGGTTGGTCTTGAACTCCTGAGCTCAAGAAATCCACCTGCGTTGGCCTTCTAGAGTGCTAGGAATATAGGTGTAATCCACTTCACCTAGCCAACAAAGGGAAGTAGGAAATCTCCATCTACTGTATCTATACAATTAAGAGTACATTTGTTCTTTTCTTAGGCCTTTCCATAAAATCAACTCTTTGATCCTGCAGTAAGAGTGCCTAATAGGGCAGCACTTGTAGCTCAGTGGGTAGGGCGCCAGCAACATGCACCAGGGCTGGTGGGTTTGAACCCAGCCCAGACCTGCTAAAACAAAAAGCCAGGCACTGTGTGGGCACCTGTAGTCCCAGCTACTCAGGAGCCTGAGACAGGAGAATCGCTTGAGCCCAGGAGTTTGAGATTGCTGTGAGCTATGATGCTACAGTACTCTACTGAGGGCGACATAGTGAGACTTTGTCTCAATCTAAAAAAAAAAAATAAAGAGTGCTTAATAAATCCAAATAGAAACCAGTAGCTGAGACCTCTGAGTTTCTTTCCTTGACAAGTGCCAGAAGGAACACTGTTTTCAGGCTTCCTACTGCTCCCAAAACCCTCTGTACATTTATTATTGCCTTCTATGGAAGTCTCCAACTCACATTCCCTGACACACTTAACAAAGTACCTAAAACCTCTAGGAGCATCTCCACATAGGCCAGAGGAGTGGGAAGATTGATTTGGAAGTTCAGGGACTTCAAAACATCAAGCTCTGATTCCAGCAGTTCTTCTTTAGTGTACAGATATCCCAGAGACTGAAGGAAATTCAAGACTGTAACGTTGCTGATTATCTGAGTAAAGAAAAACAAAACAGAGTGAGAGGGAGAAGGATGTCAGGACCAGGGTCATACATCTTGGCAGAATGCACAAAGCCCTTCACCATCCACCCTATGCCTTCATCTCCAGTCTTGTTCCTTGGTTATTCCCCTCACACTCCACTTGTAGTTCAGAATCCCTTCCAGCTCCCAAACCCACCATACTCTCCTCTAAGTCACTCTACCTCATATTTTCTATGCCTGGATATCTCTTCCTTTCCTCCCTGGCCCCTCTTTCTGCTCTCCCTAACTCTTATCTCCTCTTAGGATCCAGCTATCTCCCACTTACCTCTCTTGAAGAAGTCATTTTCTTTAAATACACCTCCTTGACTCTCCAAGGCTGATGAGGTACATTCATAACCCTCTGTAGTTACACTAATCAGAGCACTTTTCCATACTATTTGAATGTGTGTCTTTTCCCATTACCTAATACATTCCCTAAGAGCACAGACAATATTTTTTACTGTTGTAGCCATGGCACCTAGTGCAGCATCTGGCCGTAGAATAAACTCAATAAATATTTGTGTTAAATGAATGGTATTTTACTGTATAGGCATTGAGTAGTGATGTGGAAACATTTTATCCTCTATGAATGTAATAGTTTGCCTTTCTTTAATGCTGATAGGCATGTTGGCAGTTCAAGTACCTTACGTAAACTGTCCTTGATTCCAAGGGGAGGAAAGGTGACCTGTAGGAATGATGGCATCTGTCCAGCAATTACACTTTGGGAACAGAACTTCAGGCTATTTAACTGCCTCTTGTGACTCTGTGTGTGTGTATGTGTGTAGGAGGCATGCTTAGGAAGCATAATTTACACTTTGAATTTCCACAGGAGTGGTATCAACTAGCCTGCAAGTACATTTCTCACAGCCACTTTTGGATGAGCTGGCTTCTTTCTAACACTCAGGTGCCTGTGAGCAACCCCAGTTCCTTACTTTGTAGTGGAAGGAAAGTTTGCTGGCCAGCTGAACACATGATACAAGACGGAGGATGAACTTGTTGGAAATCTGCTCTTTCAGAACCCTCCAGTGATGAGACTCAGTCTTCTCATTATCTCTCAGTTGGATTATGGATTGCCTGCAGATGTTCTCTGCCTGTTTAACCATAAATCTGTACAAAGAAGGGAAGGTGACAGTAAGCAATCCACACTTGCACAAACTAAAGGGAGTTCATCTTCCAAACTATGCTACATTTTTATCCTCTCCAATATCACCTGCTGGCTTAAAAAAAATTTGCATTTGAAAGTCAAGGAGAGCTGGTGTCAAACCAGGCGTCAGGGTAAGGGGCAACTAAGCAGTACTTTTCTTAAACATTTAGGTATATTAGCCATTCTGAGAAGCACCACTCACAAAGGCCTTATGCTCAGGGGTTTACCTTTCTAGGATTTCTACAGCCTGGTAGCTCGCAGATTTCTCCAGACACCATTGTTCAGACAGGAGAAAAACAAACTCTGCCAAAACAGGAAAAAAGAGCCTAATTCACAAGATGCAACCAAAACCACTCTGTGAACTCTTGGCATTGTATAAAAGCCATGATGGGGCCTAGGGAGGAGGGTCAGGAGGTGAGAAAGATGAGACTGTAACAACCAAACCTGAGCTTCATTTCCTTTGCTGCCAGTAGGGAGATCAGAGGCATGAAAAAGAGGCTGACTGAGTGCCAATGACAAGAGTTTACCAAGCCCCCTCGGTAACCCCTGAGCTTTCATGTGGGTCTCAGCTGATAAAAGGCTTGGCCACTTACAAACATACCAGCTGGTCTAGTTGGTCTCTACACCATGCTGGGAACCCCCAGCTTCAAGGAAGATTCTTGGATGGATAAAAACCGAAACCCCTATCTTCTGTTTTCAGTGGAATGTTGGCAGGAACAGAAAGGTCCCTTCTGGAGCTTCAGTATTCTTTTATGACATTGTTTGTTTAGTAACCACCCTCTGGAGAACTCCCATTGCTTTACAAACATGATTCACCTTACAGCTGGACCCTGTCTCTCCACCACTAGTTTGTTGGGTAAATCTATGGTGGTTGAGCCTCTCCCCAGGAGCAAGTTTATTACTGTGGAGTAGCTTGTTTTGAAGAAACATCCCCTAATCAAGGAACATATCCCAATGGGGATGGGGGAGAATCATTAGGAAAGTGGGAAGGGTGAGATTCCTTGGCAAGATTTTCAGCCACCTCTGTTTCTCTTTGAAAGAACAGATAGAATTCTGTTTAGTTTGGTTCACACCAAAAAATCTCAGGCCCAGGAATTTTTGACATTGATCAGCAAAGAATTATACATATAGTCAAATTGTCATATGCATTCAGACATATTTCACTTTCTTAGAAAAAAACAAAATGTTAAGCCATCACAAGACAATTTAACAATCCCCTTGACACACATTACGTGTAGATATATGTATGTATGTATGTATGTATGTATGTATGTATAAAACCTTATCCTTACAGAAACCTAGAATACATGATTGTTATTAGCCAGCTCTTTAGGCTTTATGTCTTAGTTTTGCTCTTTGTGCATGAGCACAGTTGGTTTGATTTGGTTTTAGTTTGAATTCTCTGGACATTTCTTTTCTTTTTCTTTTTTTTTTGAGACAGAGCCTCAAGCTGTTGCCCTGGGTAGAGTGCTGTGGCATCACAGCTCGCAGCAACCTCCAACTCCTGGGCTCAAGTGATTCTCCTGCCTCTGCCTCCCAAGTAGCTAGGACCATAGGTGCCCACCACAACACCCAGCTATTTCTTGGTTGCAGCCATCGTTGTTCGGTGAGCCAGGGCTAGACTCAAACCCTCCAGCTCTGGTGTATGTGGCCAGTGCCTTAGCCGCCTGAGCCACAAGTGCTGAGCCTCTTTTCTTTTTTTAAGAGATTTATAGCTTACTGCAACCTCCAACTCTTGGGCTCAAGCGATCCTTCCACCTCAGTGTCCCAAGTACCTAGGACTATTGGTGTGGGCCGCCACACCAGTTAATTTTTATTTTTTTCATTTTGTAGAGATGAAGCTCCTGGTGTTGCCCAGATTGGTATTGCATTTCTTTTCTTCTTCTTCTTCTT
>NW_003852413.1:21448689-21479366 GCF_000181295.1 Otolemur garnettii
TCATTGTTGTTTTGGCGGGCCGGGTTCGATTCGAACCTGCCACCTTAGGTGTATGTGGCTGGCACCTTAGCCACTTGAGCCACAGGCACCGAGCCCTCCTTAATGTTTTCAATTAGGCTTCTACCTTCTCCAACTTGGTGAAATGATTATCTCAAAAGTCAGCAAATGTGTCCAAATTGCTAAATATCATGGCCTTTTTGCAATCCTTATTCCTGTTGATATCCCTGAAGCACCTGAAAATGCTGACCATCATCCTCTTGAAACTCTACTCTTGGCTTCTAAAAGTCCTTTGATTGTTTCTATCTCCCCAACCACTCCTATTTCCTTCACGCTTTTCTTCCTATTCCAATTCTCTGAACACAAAATACGTTTCCCAGGGAACTGTCCTTGGGCTGCTTCTCTTTTCTCCTTCTAGAAGTTCATTCTCTGCCACAGTTTCAACAATATCATTATGAAGACAACTTGCAAACCTTTAGTTCTGACCTCACTTCTAACCTACTTTTTAAATAATCTGCAAGAGCCCTTCCTCTAGATGTTTTGTAAGCATCTGAAGCCTAGTAGATCCAAAACCAAAGCTATTATCTTTCCTAAACAAAAATCACATTTTGCAACGTGTGTATTTCTTTTGATGGCACCACTATACTCCTAGTCTCTTAGGCATAGTCATCTTTTCCTTCTTAAATTCATCCACAGCAGAACCCTAGATTTTATCTCTGAAATATTATTAAAAGCCATCCTCCTTTGTCATTCCTCTACCCTATCACCTAGATCACTGACACAGACCTCTTGGTCTGCCTACCTCCCATCTCTCTCTAGTGGAATCCTCCCTTTATATCACTGCCAAAATAAGTTTTACTAAGGCATAAGTTGTGGACCTATTACTCCATTAGTTTAAAACTTTTGATTTCTTTTCTTTCCTTTTTTTTTTTTTTTTTAAAGACAGAGTCTTACTTTATCACCCTCGGTAGAGCGCTATGGCATCACAGCTCACAGCAACCTCCAACTCCTGGGCTTAGGCGATTCTCTTGCCTCAGACTCCCAAGTATCTAGGACTACAGGAGCCCGCCACAATGCCTTCGTTGCAGTTTGGTCGAGGCTGGGTTGGAACCCGCCACCCTTGGTATATGGGGCCAGCATAGGGTGACCAGACGTCCCGATTTTTAGCAATTTGTCCCGTGTCCTGCGGCGTTTTAAAAAAGTCCCGATTTTTGGAAAGAACGCACAAACAGGAAGGAAATATACGGTTTTCGGCTGCCATGTGGCTATTTCACCAGAATATGAGTTTTATATTATTTTTGTTAATTTTATAATGTTAAACTGTAATAATAACAAATAATTATTGAGAAGTGATTATCGAGAACTGCTTATCAAAGTTTGCATTGTTGTCAGGCCCTGCCCTGCCTCGTCCCCTGTCCCGCCCCTCTCCCGCCATGTTGTCCCACTTTACCAATGTTAAAATCTGGTCACCCTAGGCCAGCACCCTACCCACTGAGCCACAGGTGCAGCTCAGAACTTTCAATTTCTTCTTGTCCTACTAAAGCAAGTATAAACTATTCCCTTTGGCATCCAGTCTTCCATGTGGATTCCACAGTCTGAATTCAAACCACTTTTCTGGTCTTAACTTCAACCACCCTTCTTCATGCTCTGACCAAGGTAAACTGCACTGTATCATTTCCATAGCTTTGCTCATGCTATCGCTCTTCACCAACCAAACTGGCATCCTTCCTGCAAGGTCTACCTGAAACGCCAGGATACCTGGACCACTCCCTAGCACTCCATCACTCTTTTCTGTCCCTATGACAGCTTGTTTTATCTCCCTTTTATGCCACTTACCTAACTGTATTTGTACCTAGTCCTTTGCTTATTTGTCCTAATATACCCCAAACATTGCACCTGGTTTGAAAGCAGGGACTACATCTCTATTTCATCTTTCTGTCCCAGGCGGTGTCACTAAGTACGGTACACATGTAGAAGAGATCAAGGGTAAACCGCTGGTGTCTCTTGTTCATCACTATATACCTGGCACCTGGCATACAGTAGGTATTAACAAAAATTCTTTGCTTGGATAAAATAAACTGAATCTCAAGGTCAAAGACAGATGTCCCAACCCCTCTCCCCGAAACCTGGCCCCCTGCCCTGTAGCCACACCCACGATCCGGGTCTCCCTGAAGCTGCCCATGCGACCCGCAGCCTCCTGCACGGCTTGCTCATTCTGTTGGGCTAAGTGAAGCAGAGCGTCTTCGATCGTCTCAGTGGCAACAACTCCAAACTGAAAGTCACTGAGGGAAGCCAATCTTGGCCTCACAGGTCCGTTCATATTCACCAGCCTCTTGGGACACCTGGATGGTTCACTGGATGCATAAACCGGCTTCCCTAGCTTCTCCCCAGTCTTCCGGCACACCCTGGAGTCCTGGTCCCCTTCCAATGTGTTTGTCTTCGCCTCAACTTGGAGAAAAACCCAATTCCTACCACCGCCTCGCGCCTTCCACAGCTTTTTTCCTCTTCAACGGCTGCGGACCCGTCAGCCAATCAGAAAGCTTAGCCGCTTCCCGCCTCTCTCTGCCCTTCTCTTCAGGCCTGGAGTCGAGGCTCTTCCCGGAAAGGGGCACGCGGACTACAATTCCCAGCATCCCACGCGGCGGCCAAGGAGTACTTTTCCCAGCGAGCCTCGCGCCACAAAACTACTAAAGGTGGAGCGGCAACATGGCGACGCCGGGGGCTGGCGACTCTGTGGATGATGCTAAGAGTGGAAAGGCCCCGTTCGCTCAGCGCATCGACCCGACTCGAGAGAAACTGACTCCAGCGCAACTGCAATTCATGCGGCAGGTGCAACTGGCCCAGTGGCAGAAGACGCTGCCACAGCGCCGGACCCGGAACATCGTGACCGGCCTAGGCATCGGGGCCCTGGTATTAGCTATTTGTATCCGTCCGGGCTCCAGACTCAAGGAGACCCCATGTGGGGTTAAGGGTAGGGGAACAGAGTTGTTTATGAGGGCCAAGGTAGCCATTTAAGGTTTGGGTACAATTGTGCCTTGTTATTCTAAGGTACTCTCTTAATATAATTTATTAATAATAAAAGTTGTGGGTCAGAGTTGAGAAAGAGCTGTGGGCGGAAGCCGGAATCACTGATTTGGGAGTATGGGAGGGTAACAAGGGGTAGTAGAACACGTCTAGGAAGAGAGCATGTACATATTCCAAATAATTTCCTGAACCCACCTCTCCAGATGGTTACACCTTCTACTCGGTGTCCCAGGAGCGTTTCCTAGATGAGCTAGAAGATGAGGCCAAAGCCGCCCGAGCCCGAGCTCTGGCAAGGGCATCAGGACCCTAATCTGGATGAGCATTGCACAACGCCACCCTGCTAGAGCTTCGTATAGTAGTTGATGCCCCACGACCCTGTAGAAATTGAAGCCTGCTCAGAGCATCGTTGGCCTTCACATTAACCTTGGACGATGACTGAGCCAGAGAAGCCTGGAAGTTACATATTTGGCCCCTGTCAAGTGAACATTGCCCACACTTTGACAGTGACTGATCTCTTCTTGTAGTTAGTTTCCTTTGAGGGGATCTACATACAGCCTTGGTTTTGCCCAGTTTCTGACTTTGTAGTTTATCACCTTCACCTTCCAGGGTCACAACTGTTAATGGGGATAGGTGTAGCAACTCTGTGCAGTGTTGGAGCCTGAAGTGGGAAAGATAGGGTCAAGTTGAGAATAATAAACTGAGTCATCTCTCCTGGAGCCAAGCAAGTGTGTGAGGGCTGAGAGACTACATGGTACTTTATGCTGGAAAGCTCCATGGGCAGTAGCTGTGGCATTGCCCCAGGGAGCTGTAAATGTTTAACTAGAATTACTTTTTCCATGAGATCTTTCCACCTGATTTAAGGGAGTGCTCACTGGGCTGTTTGGGATGGAACCACATCTTGGGGAAGCAAGGTCACTTTTCTGTCCTTTACCCTCAAGAACATTAACTCTACTGCCTTTTTTTGTCCCTAGAGAGAGAAGTAGATGATTGATGAAAGACACAAAGCCTTCATTCTTTTAACTTACACTGGTGCCTGCCTAGGGTGGGGAGGCAGATCTCTGGAGGGGATCTTAACTTGGTTAAGTGGATCACTGATCTTTCAGTTTCCTCATGAACCAGTGCCAGGAAGCCACAGACCTGGCCAGTTTACTCCCCTTCCTCTCCCATTGTGAATGGAGAGTCCCTTTTAAATCCTCCCCTCCCTCACCCCATAAGGCTTTCCCCCCAGGTTCCTAAAGTGCAACAAATACAGATTCACAGAGTCCTTGTATCCACCAATTTTATTGGCTGCTGCTAATTCTGGTGTGAGCACACCCCCTACACGCTCTCAGCTGGGAGTGGGTCCTCTAGAAGCATCTGGGCTTGGGTGAGATTGCTTAGTGGTTGACCCATGGCTGGGGAGTGAGTGGAGATGAAGATGGGAGGCTGCAGAACTGACACCTCCACACAGCAAGCAGTTCCCACATGTTTGGCTTTTCACTATAATGGATTTGAACTTTCCATGTGCCCCTGGCCTTCTACCCTTTCAGTGCTGGGGTCTTCCTTGCTGAGTTGTGTTGGTCAGAAAAGCATCAGATTCTGAGAGCTCAAGCTCCATGGTGGGCCCTGGTGTGTAAGGGAGACACATAGCTTCTGTTCTGAATTCACTGGAGGGAAAAGAAAAAATGCTGAAGTCCTCCAAGGTGGGAGGAGGGCAAAGCTGCAGCAAGTTACCATTCCCTGGGCTCTCCCTCCCTTGGGCCCGCCCTCACCATCCTGCCAACATCCCCGGCGAATGTCACCCCCTTGCTTGCCCGCTGCTCCTGGGAGCCGGTACTGCTGCCACTCAGAGAGTTTCTTCGCATGATGCCTGGGAGCAGGACGAGGGAGGGAGAGCACTGAATGAGGGAAGGGGTAGTGGAGGGGGGCAGCTAGTCCCTTCAAACCAAGGGGCAGACCCCCCAGGGCCTGGAAGAAAACCGAGTTGGTAAGGACACGGTCTCAGAGGAAAGATGGGAGCGGGGTAACTGCAGTCTCACCAGGGCCAGGGGCCTCAGAGCGCTGCAGGCTGTTGCGGCGGGAGGTGGGGAAGCTGCCCTTGGAGAGGCGGCGCTGACGGCTGGACAGCATAGCAGCTGGGGCCACGATACCCGGTGGGGGCTGCTTCCCCAGCCGGCTGTATAAGTCCTCAATTTCCTTTTTCTGTAGTGTCTGTAGTGACTCCACTTCTGACAAGTGCCTGAGGACATACCAAGGGCATGAAAGGACTAGCCATACACTTTGCTTTCCCAAGTTCACCTCTTGTTCCTTCATCCTCCCCAGACTCACTTCTGCCGAAGACTCTGCAGCTCAGCCCAGAACTCCTCATCCTCACCACTACTTTCTGACTCCTCACTGCTCAGACAAAGGCTGCTGTAGGAGTAGTTCATCCACACTGGACTGGGATGGCTCAGGGGTAGGGGGCTGTCCCCAACTTGGGGTTCCTTCCCATCATCTCCTTCCTCCTCGAGTCCAGCTCCAAGGCCCTCAGCTGCACGGTCACTCTCAGCCAGAGCTTCCCTGGTCTCTAGCCCACCTCCAGCACTATCCTCTGTGTCTGAGCTCTCCGAGGTCGACTGAGGGGTTGGAGGCTTCAGAGAACTGGAGAGAGTTGGGGATGTTGGTTGTAGAGGAAGAAGCTCAGCAGGTTCCTTGGATGAAGTCACTTGGAAACGCCCAACGAGCTGAGGCTTTCCCTCTGCAGAGAGACAAGGAAGGAGAGAAATCAGTGCCAGGATATAAAGTGGGTTGGAGATAATGGGCAGGAGAAGGTCAGTAATCAGCAACTTTACCTTCTGAGATGGGTGCCAGTCTGGCTTCACTCAGGAGTGGCCGAGCGGGATTTGAGGAGGCCTATAAAGTGTGAGTCCATGAGGGAGGAAAGATCCAGAATGGAGCTTCCCTAATCATCCCTCTTGGTTTCCTACTTACCTCACTCTCCATTTCAGCTATGTGGGGTGAAGGGCTCTCCTGGCCACAAATAACAAGGGGAGTGGGAAGGGGCAGGCTGGGTAGGGGATTAAGACAGGCTGGAGGAGACTGGGAAAGGAGCCCAGGAGCAGGGGACAGCAGGGATTGGGCTACAGTCATCACAGCCAGTGAGAAGGCACTAGCCAGAGAGAGGAGAGGGGCTGCTGTGGTGAAGGGAAGGGGAGAAGTGGAAGGGCATGGAGGAAAAGAAGGGGGATTAAGGGTGATTTGGGAACAACCTGGAAGGAATGGAGATGGAGAACTGGGTGGGAGAGAACTCAGAGGAAACTGAGAGGATGGGATTGGAAACTCAGGTGCCTTGGAGGAGAAAGGAAGTAAAGATCTGGGGGGTTGTGGAGAGTGATTTGAGGAGACCTGGCAAGAAATGGGGGAGAACGGAGAGGGGCTGGGATGACATGAGGGAGAAGTGATGGGGGAGAAAGGAGCTGGGGAAATGGGGATTCCAGGGGAAAATGGACTTTCTGGAGACAAGGGAGTTCCAGGAGAAGACGGAGAGGTACAGAAGGCTGCCCAGCTTCTCTGCTCCAGGGAGGTGCCGCTCTGGAACTCTGATGAGAAGGAGGATGTGTTGAGAATGACAGGATGCCAGCCTATGTCCTGCGCCCTTCCCAGGGACAATCCAAGGTTTGGGATGAGCAATAACAGAACTCCACATACCACTGGTTGGGCCTGGGAGAGCAGGCAATGGCACTGGCTCCTGAGGAAGAAAAGGCCTATAAGTGCTGAAGCTTAGACAGAAGGTTTCAGACCTGGGTTTTTTTGTGGTTTTTTTTTTTTGAGACAGAGTCTCGCTTTGTTGCCCTTGGTAAGTGCCATGGCATCACAGTTCATAGCAACCTCCAACTCTTGGGTTCAAGCAATTCTATTGCCTCAGCCTCCCAAGGAGCTGGGACTACAGGCGCCCATCACAACTCCCAGCTATGTTTTTTTAGAGACAGGGTCTCACTCATGTCTGGTCTCAAACCTGTGAAATCAGGACAATCCACCTGCCTCAGCCTCCCAGAGTGCTAGGATTACAGGCATGAGCCCAGGCTTTTTTCTTTTTTTTTTTTTTTCCTGAGACAGAGTCTCACTGGATTGCCCCAGGGTTGAGTGCCATGGCATTTTGCTCACAGCAACCTCAAACTCTTGGGCTCAAGCAATCCTCTCACTTCAGCCTCCCAAGTAGTTGGGACTATAGGTCCCCACCACAATACTGGGCTATTTTTAGAGATGGGCTCTCACTTTTGTTCAGAGCTGGTCTTGAACCAGAGTGCTAGGATTACAGGCATCAGCCACTGTACCCAGCCTTTTTTTTTTTTTTTTTTTTGAGACAGAGCTTCACTCTGTTGCCCTGGATAGAGTGCTATGTTGCCATAGCATCACAGCAACCTCAAACTCTTGGGCTTCAGCAATCCTCTTGCCTCAGCCTCCTGAGTAGCTGTGACTACAAGTGCCAAATGCCAACCACAATACCCAGTTAGATTTTTTATTTTTAAGAAAGACAGGATCTCACTCTTGCTCAACCTGGTCTTGAACACCTGATCTCAGGTGATTCACCCTCCTTGGCTTACCAGAGCTAGGATTAGAGGCATGAGCCACCCTGCCAAGCCCAGACTAGGGTTCTTAAGCTAGGACCCATGTACCTCTAGGAGTCCATACATGAGTTTCAAGGGATACAAAAGCTTATGTGCTTATGTGTTCTGAACAACAGAATGAAAAATAAATAAAAAGCATATGTGCTGAAATGTTTAGAGGTAAAAGGGCATGATGTCTGCAACTTCCTCTTCACAAGGCTTAGAAAAAAATAGTATAGAGCAGCGCCTGTGGCTCAAGGAGTAGGGCGCTGGCCCCATATGCCGAGGATGGAGAGTTCAACCCAGCCCCGGCTAAGAAAACTGCAAAAAAAAAAGTATATATACACAAAGAAAGGGATAACATAAATGATAACATTAATGTGGCAAAACACTTAACAATTGGCAAATCCGGACAAAGTACCTAGGAATTATTTTTTTCTTTCTTTCTTTTTTTTTTTTTTTCAGTTTTGGCCAGGCTGGGCTTGAACCCACCACCCTGGTATATGGGGCCAGTGCCCTACTCCTTGAGCCACAGGTGCCACCCTTCTTTTTTCTTTTCTTTTCTTTTTTTTTGGGGGGGGGAGACAGAGTTTTACTCTGTCATCCTGGGTAAAGTGCCTTGGCATCATAGCTCACAGCCACCTCAAACTCTTGGGCTCAAGCATTCCACCCTCCTTAGCCTCCCAGAGTGCTAAGATTATAAGCATGAGCCACCATGCCCAGCCAGAATTCTTTATGTAATTCTTATAATTTCTTTCCACAGCTCTGAAATTATTTCAAAATAATAAGTTAAAAGTATGCATTGAACAGATTTTCCACAGAGAAGGGTACATGGCTTTCATCACATTCTCAAATGGGGTAAGGATACTGTTTTAGGGTCCTAGAGATAGAGGAGTTAGATCCAAGGGGACTGCTTCTACGTAATGAACCCTAGAATAAAGATTTCCCCCTGGAGATGGCCAGAGGTGTCTGACCTGGGGGCCTAGGGTATCTTCAGCAGCCTCCACAGGGCCAGTGTCTCTCTTCAATAGGGTCTCTACTCGCTGGATAATCTCCCGAATTCGGCTCAGGAATCCATCTCGTTCGGAGGGCAGAATGAACTCATTATACACCTGGTGAAGGTTAACACGATAGAGAGGGAAGGCTCAGTTATGTCACTCATTTCTTTCTTTGCTCTTGATCTTTAAAAACCACCCCTTTACACCATTGCTTCTGCCAACCTGTTGTTAATACCTATTGTGTTCCAAGCACTGTGGAGAAATACAGCCTAGAACAGCAGTTCTCAACCTGTAGGTTGCGACCCACAAGAACTATATTAAAGGGTAGTGGCCTAGAAGGAAAGGAGCTAACATTCATAGGATGTACATGTATACCTGATGGTTTACATATATTCTCACATTTAACAAGAACAACTTCTTTCTGGGGTTCATATTAACATTGCCATTGTAGAAGCAGAATAACTAATGCTCAGAGAGGTTGATTTGGATCTACCCAAGGTCACGGGATTTAAAGCCAGGTCTACCTAAAACCAGTGGATGATTTCTTTCTACTGTTGGCTTGCATGCTTTTGGACAAAATTCCTAACCTTATAGGGTTTGTATATACACATCCATATCATATTCAAATCCAGAAAACTTGGCTCGGCGCCTATAGCTCAACCGGCTAAGGCGCCAGCCACGTACACCTAAGGTGGCGGGTTCGAATCCCCAGCCCGCACCCGCCAAAAAACAACAATGACGGCTGCAACCAAAAAATAGCCGGGCGTTGTGGCGGGCGCCTGTAGTCCCAGCTACTTGGGAGGCGGAGGCAGGAGACTCGCTTGAGCCCAGGAGTTGGAGGTTGCTGTGAGCTGTAATGCCACGGCACTCTACCCAGGGGGACAGCTTGAGGCTCTGTCTCAAAAAAAAAAAAAAAAAAACCAAATCCAGAAAACTTATGGAGCATCTACTGTTGCCAGGCATCATGTTAGATACTGTGGGAATATAGGGAAGTATGAAACAAGGTCCTAGTCTTAAGCCCAAAATCTGGTGGAGAAGACATATAAATATGTAACTCAACATATGGCAAGGTAGGCCATGATAGGTAAGGTGCTTAGGAGTGAAATACAGATAGAAATGCTATTCTAAGAGCAGGGGAAGGGAAAGTTGTTGTTGAATGGGTATAAAGTTTCTTTCTTTTTTTTTTTTTAGAGACAGAGTCTCATTTTATCGCCCTTGGTATCACAGCTCACAGCAACCTCCAACTTCTGGGCTTAGGTGATTCATTTGTCTCAGCCTCCCAACTATAGGCACCCACCACGAGGCCTGGCTATTTTTTTGTTGCAGTTTGGCCAGGGCTGGGTTTGAACCTGCCACCCTCAGTATGTGGGGCCAGCGCCCTACTCACTGAGCCACAGGTGCTGCCCTGAATGGGTATAAAGCAGGGATCCTCAAACTTTTTAAACAGGGGGCCAGTTCACTGTCCCTCAGACCACTGGAGGGCTGGACTATGGGCCCTGGGACGAGTGGGCTGCTAAGCAGGACAGGCAGTGGTGGCAAAAACACCTGGCAGGCCGGATAAATGTCCTAGGCCGTCCGCATGTGGTCTGCGGACCGTAGTTTGAGGATGCCTCGTATACAGTTTCTTTCTTTTTTTTTTTTTTTGTAGAGACAGAGTCTCACTTTTTCGCCCTCGGTAGAGTGCAGCGGAGTCGCTCCATCAACCTCTAACTCCTGGGCTTAGGCGATTCTTCTACCTCAGCCTCCCAAGTAGCTGGGACTACAGGCACCCGCCACAACGCCCGGCTATTTTTTGTTGCAGTTTGGCCGGGGCTGGATTTGAACCCGCCACCCTCGGTATATGGGGCCGGCGCCTTACTCACTGAGCCAGAGGCGCCTCCCCGTATACAGTTTCAGACTGTAAGATGAAAACGTTCTGGAAATCTGTTTCACAACACTGTGGACATACTTAACACTACTGAGCTATATACTTGAAAATGGTTAATATGGTAAAAAAAAAAAAAAGCTATTCCAAAGAGGGATTACCACCCTGGGGATGAGGGAAAATAGGATGGGTTCAAAGAGTCAGTCTTTGGAGCTGAACATTGACAGATGAGTGGGAAAAGCAGCCCTTGAGGACCTACCATGTATGGACCCTTCTCATATGTTACATTACATTATATCAGAACATCTTTGCAAAATAAGTATTATCACATGCATTTTACTGATGAACAACTGAGGTTCACAAAGGTTAAACAGCTTGCCCATTTCACCTAACTGGTAAACGACAGAGCAGAAATGTGAACTCAGGCATTACATGAAAGCCCACATTTTCCTCTATTCCAGGCTGTTTATCAGAAAGACAGCGCAATCTAGGCAGAGATAACAGTGTAATAGCTTTGAGGCATGAAAGGCATGAGGCATTCTTAAAATAGTGAAGACTCCAGTGTAGCTAAGTGTACTGTGATTTTTAAAGGCCATGCTTCTAGAATTTGGACCTTAGAACAACCACAAGTAGCCACTAAAGATTTTGGAGTGAAAAGTAACAGATCAGATCCAAGTCGCAGGAGAATTTTGCTGCAGAGTGGAGGGTGGATTGAGAAAAGAGGGGAATGGACTCTGGGTTCAGGGAGCAGGGTCCCTTTGATTGTGGGATCAAAGTGGGCTTGAAAGGTCAGTAGAGAAGGCTTCCGGCCAGAAGACCCCTAAGCAGTTGGAAGCAGAGGCAGGAAGGCACCCAGACTCTCCAGAGGACCTTTCAGAAACCAGCATGGCCAGAGGGAAGACTCTGAAAGGGTCAAGTGGCTTGAGGGAAGGTGATAAGCCTTGTATGCCGGGTGTTATTTTTGTCTTTGTCCTGGACACAAGGTGAATGACATTGGAGGAGACTCTTATAGAAAGAGTTCCTGAAGCCTGATGTTTCTCCCATTCCCTTCCCTCTGGGGCTGGCATCTATACCCTCACTCCATTGAAATTGGTCTCCTACAAAGATCTTTTAAGGCTAAGAAAAACCAATGTGATCTTGCCCTAGGCTTCACCCTATGTCACCTCCTTAAGTCTCTCTTCATACACTTTTTTTTTTTTTTTTGGCAGATTTTGGCCAGGGCCGGGTTTGAACCCACCACCTCTGGTATATGGGGACGGTGTCCTACTCCTTGAGCCACAGGCACCACCCTCTTCATACACTTTTTATTAATATCCTCCTTCTCTGTGTCCTTCAATGACCCACCCTCCCCCTTATTCTAGAACTGGTGGTATCCATGAGCACACTCTCAGGCTTTCTACGTCTCTGGTTTTGCAGTCCCATCTCCCTTTACTCTTTCAACTTTGTCCTGACCACTCCTAAATCCACCTCTCTCCTGCCTAAGCCATATCCCACTGCTATGGAGACCTTGTCTTGGTGTTACCTCCACTCAAGCTCTTTATGACTCCTAAAAAACCCTACTTACATCTCCAACTTTCTCTCTCCTTTGGTGGCCTACTTCCAAGTTGCAAGTTGCCCTTGACACCCTTTTTCCTAACTCCCTATCATATCAACTCAGCAAATATTTATTGAGCATCTACTATGTGCACTGCACTGTGTTAACAGGTTACTGGGTTACAGAGTAAATTATTTTCCTGAAACAACCCTCAAATTCACTTCTCCTTTTGCTCTCCCCATAATCCACTCTCTCCTTCATCCACATCTGGTTTCTTGTGCCTACCCCTAACACCCTGCTACATCTCATGGCAGAATGATCTTCCTAAAATCTATTGACATCATGTTATACTCTGCCTAACTCTTAAGACTGTCTATAGTCTGTGCCCATTCTACCTGCCCAGGTTCACTTCCACAATTCTCCTATAGGAGTCCTGACTCTCAATGATAGTGGTTTCCTCATGAATCCCTCCCAGCCCCACATTCCAATTCACTCTTGGCCTTCTCCACCCTTCACTGCCTTTCTCACCCATCTGCTAACATGCTCTCTCCACCCTTCACTACCCTTTTCACCCCTTTGCTAAGACCCTGGGTTAAACCTACTGCCCCTGCTGGTCTGGCCCATCCTTCACCTGCAACCATAGTATCACATGTCTAGCACGTGCTTACACATAGCACTATGCGTACAATCACTGTAAGACTCAAACTGCTGCAACTAAGGAACCAAACCTTACTGGATAAATGGAAATCTCCCCCCAAACAAGGGCTGAGATGGGTTCAGTGCCACTGTGCTGAGTGCCAACCAACCCTTTAAAAATCCTTGCTGTCAGATCAAGGGGCGGTTAGCACCAATGGACCTCAGGAGGGAGGCGCTTGTCCTGGGTCCAAACACTCTGTCATCTCTCTCCCCCTCACCATGGCAGCTGCAATCTCTTCTGGGCTGTCTCCATCCAGATCAAATCGGAAGGTCACCATCTTGCTGTTGTGGGTCTGTAGCTGGCACTCAACCACTCTGTCATTCTGGTCCGAGACCTTCATATTCAAAATCAGCAGAGGGGAGGAGGTCAAGCTCTCTGTCATGATGCTGTGGCTCCATACCCCCAGCCAACTGACAGTGGACAGACCAGAGTTGGAGAGAAATAGACTCTGCCCCTAAAGTCTGGTGATAGAAACCTGACTGGCTGCCCCTTGAGTACCAGACACACGCTGCTGCCTCCCTTTTCTGGCTGTCCTCCCTATCTCCTGACAGTTCCCCCCTGCCCTATAGGTTACACTCCATCTCTTGTACCCCTTCCTTACACTAGTGACCCGAAGCCGGGACCGGGGTCTGCGCCGGATATTCCTCCCTGGAGGTCTTCTCATCTGTCCCAGCCCTTCTCCCACATCACTAAGGCCTGATGCTGCATCTGAGGCATAGCTGGAAAAGAGAAAGGAGATAGGAGTGTCAGGGCAGACACTGGGACTCCAGAGCTCAAGATGTTTCACCCTGGTACCCCAGGTTGTACCAGAACATACCTGTCCCCAGGGGAAAAGTCACTGCCAGGGCCAGAACGTGGAATGGATAGAGCAAAACCCTGAAATAGGATAAGTGTTCATGAGGCCAAGAGGTTGATATCTAGGGAGATGGTGTTGAGGATGCTGGAAGAATACTAGGGAGATGGAATTCAGGAAGAGGACAATAGTGGTAGATTTCCAGGGACATGGAGCTGGGTCATGAGGGTGTCACAAGGAGGAAGATATATCATAGGCTTGGAATAGCTGGGAGCCCCCCATGTGACCCCTCTCACCGAGGGCAGGCGGAGATGGGACTCAGTGAGGCTGGATAGCACCCTCCCAGGGGGCTGGAGGGCAGGGTCTGAGGCATCCAGGAAGCCGGAGGAGCTGAGGTAGCCATCAGTCTCGCAATCAGCTGGTGGGGGAGGGAGGGGATCAAAAAAGGGGAAACAAAGGGGAGTGGGGGTGGGGGCAGAGGAGGAGCCTGGCTGAGCAAGGAGAGGCCTGGTATCCCAGAGAAAGCATCATGGCTAGAGGTGGAAAGCAGGGTGTGTGGCAGTACTATGGGGTGAACTTCTAAGTGAGGGGCAGAGGTCAAATGTTCTAGTGTCTAGGACCCAAGAACAGGGTGACTTACAGGTGGTAGATGAGTAGCTGGCATGGCGGAAGAGGAAAGGCTGGTGCTGGTCTGCCTCTGGCTCCTCAGGCTCAGGGGGAAAGGCACTAGGGGCACCAGGGGCCATGGAGACAGTTGCTGGTGGAGGTCCTGGCTCGGGTGGGAGGGCCTCCAACTCCCTAGCTTTGCGCAGCTTCTCACGCTTTCTCTGGATGGCAGCAACCCGTTCACGCACTGCCCTGGCTACTGGCTGGTAATCAGCTTCACAGACCAAGCCCAGAGCTACCTGGAATTGGGAGGGTGAGAAACACAGTTGGAACCCCTTTCAAAGATCCATCAGGACACCTTCTTGGGGCTTCCAAGATATGAGAGAAAGGGAACCAACATTTATTGATTAGCCACTATGTCCACTAACTGGCAACTCCTTATCTTATCATCATTAAATCCTCCCAATAACCTTGTGAGATAAGTCTTATCAGCCCCATTTTAGAAATTAAATAAAGTAAATAACCAGTTCATGGTCATACAGTAAGTCAGTGGTACTCAACGGGGAAGGAGACATTTGGCAATATCTAGAGACATTTTTAGTTGTGACTGGTGGGTAGGTGCTACTGTATCTAGTAAGTAGAAGCCAGAAGGTTCTTCTCAACATCCTACAAAGCATAGGACAGTCCCCCAAACAAAGATGTCAGTAGTGCCAAGGTCAAGAATCCCTTGTAAGTAATGAATCAGGCTTTGATCTCAGGTCACTTTAGATGGTACTATGGAGATCTGCTCTTTCACCACATTTCAAACATGATTCTCAAGTTTTTCACTCACCATAGATGATCCCCACCCTTGCAACTGCCATTTCTCTATTGAGAATTCCTTTCCCCCAGGTCTTCCTAAACCAGCCTGCAAGCTTCTGCCCCTGCATCTTCTGACCCCCCACTTTTACCAGCTTCTAGTTGTCACCTCCTCATTCATTTCAACCACAAGCTTTGCTGGGTAAGTAAAGGGGGTGGTGCAGAGTAATCTGACAAAATCTGAACCACCTCAGTTTAAATCCAGCACTACCACTTACTTGGGACCTCAGACAAGAAATTCAACTTCACTGAGCTTATTTCTTCATCAATAGTTTGGAATAAAATTACCACAGGGTGGGTAGTAAAGATCAAACGCATGTGAAAGTGCTTTTTTTTTTTTGTAGTTTTTGGCCAGGGGCTGGGTTTGAACCCACCACCTCCAGTATATGGGGCCAGCACCCTACTCCTTGAGCCACAAGCACCACCCGTGAAAGTGCTTTAATCCATGTAGGGACATGGGCTACTACCATGAGCTCCTGCCATGTGCCAAACACTGCCAGGGATAGAAAAATCAACAAAATGCAGGTTCAGACCTCAAGAAATTTATAGTCTAGTGGAGGAGAAAGACAGAAAAGTATTCAAATATAAAACAAGAGTAAGGGTGTTGCATCCTGTAATGAAGGGCCTGTGAAGTGCAAAGAAGCATTTCATTTTGACTATAGTGGGGAAGTCTCCCTGAAAATGATGTTTCTGAGCATGCTGGAGGAGAGAGAAGAACAAGGGAGGAAGGAGGAAAGGGAAAAATAAATAATTGGTGAGAAGGATATTCTAGGAATAATGGATCAGTGGAAGGTACAGCAGGGATGTTGAAGGACCCAGGACTCATTCTGGAAAGGAACATCGGGTGTGCATGCTGGCTGATTAGGAATAGAGACGCGAAGAAGGGCAGCTGGGCCCCCTCCAACGCTCCAGCAACAGTTCATGCCCCATCATCCTTTCTGGTCATGCTCATATGCCTTTAACAGGCCCAGCGGCAGCATCTTCTGTCCTCAGCTCACCATCTCCTGTGCCACCTCCTCGGCTGCGTCCCGGCCCAGCTGGAACAGAAACTCTATGGCCTGGTTGTCCCGTGGGCGCCCGCTGCGCCGAGCATCCTCCATGCGCAGCCACAGCTTGAGGCCTGGCTTCTCGCCGTCATCCTCCTCTGCTAGCTCCACGTGGACTCCGCGCTCCTCTCGGAAGAAAGCATGTGCCAGGAGGTCCTGGATGGTGAACCTGGGGATGGCAAGGCAGTGAGCCCACCCTGCCACCGCTTGAGCCCCTACTGCACCCCTGCTCTGGCCCTTCAACCCACCTCTCATTCTTATTAGTACGGATGCAGCCTTCAATGATCTCCTTCACCTCAGGCATCTTCACCTTGTAGAAGCTGTTCGGCTTTGTGCCCTGGGGGAAGGGGTCACATTAGACCTAGGGTCCTCTGCACCCCAGATCTGGACTCAACCCTCCCACCCCATACTGCACCCTTGCCTTAGGGAGCAGTGTTGTGCCCTCGCAGAAGCACAATTGCTACTGTAAGGTTTGATTTCAAGTCCCAGTCCCCCCATGGATACACAAGGGTGACCCTGAACAAGTCTCCCACCGTTTTCTCATTTGTAAACTGCAGGGAACATTTGCCCCCACTAAATGGGCTGGGCAGCTGAAGGATTGGATGAGAGATTAGATGCTGGAAAAAAATCGTTTGTAAACTTTTGAGAGCACTACATATATTATTACTCTAAGTAGCTTGTACTTGAGAGGGCACATGGGCAATGCATCCAAAATCCTTCATTGTTCACCAGAACATCTTTGTGTTTAGCTTGTTTTCATTAACAGAAAGGGTCTTGACCTCTGCTGGTTGGGGCAGGAAAACGGGAGTGGGTCCTAGAATTCCCTCTCTCCCCAACCCCATTCCTCTCACCGAAGTGACCTTGCGGTAGATTTGCGCAGCATTCTGGCATTCGGAGTATGGGTACTCAGATGTAGCCATCTCCAGCATGCACATGCCAAACGCGTATACGTCCACAGCCTCATCGTACTTTTCCTCGTACATTTCGGGGGCCATGAATTCCGGGGTCCCTGTAGGATCCACAGCAGGAATCAGGCTTCTGAGCATTCTGGCCTTGTCCTTCCACTTGGGCTATCATAGTCTAGGCAGTCCAGGGGCAGTCCCATGAGTTTTAAAGCACACAACTCTTGGCCACGGGGTGTGTGTGTGTGTCCTAGGTCTCCCCACCTTCCCTGTGGTCTCCTAGTTCCCACAAGGACCTTAAAGGGCCCTGCTTGGGGGAGAGGGATTTTTTTCTGAGGTAGGGAAGGAAGGGATTGCAAAAATCTTCCTGGAGGGACGCACCAATGACACTCTTGGCAAAGGAGGCACGCTTGAGAGTGGCCAGGCCCAGATCCCCAATCTTGACTGAGCCTGTAGGGCCAGTGATAAAGACGTTGTCGCACTTGAGATCCCGGTGCAAGATGGGTGGGACGCGGGAGTGCAGGAAATGAAGCCCCCGAAGGATTTGGCGGCTCCAACGTTGAAGGACTCGCGGTTTCATCTCTCGGAACCTCCTCAGGTACCTGTGGGAGGGCGCGGAGCCAGGGTTGTGGCGGGGGATTGGTCCGCGGGGACTCTCGGCTAGGAATTTCCCACTCAGCCCTCCCCACTCCCCCACGCCCCAAATGCCCAGGCCTCCGCTTCTCCCGTCAGCATTCTCCTATCCCAGGTCCGTGCAGGGCCCCAGGGAGAAACTGAGTCCGGAGGAGGGTGGTGGATAGAAAAAATGTTACGAAACAGGTCGGGAAGTAAATTCTTAGATGGGGCCGTGGCCAAGGTGCTGTGGCAGCGCCGGAAGGGATGATTAACTGCCCCGAGTGTAGGGGAGGGCTTCACAGAGGAAATAACTTCTGTGTTGCCTCTTGAAGGATGAGTAGGAGTTCAAGGGTGAAAAGGGGAAGGGATGGAGACTTTCCAGGCAGACGGGACACCGTGCTCAGAGGCACGGAGACAGCAATTGACAGGGCAGAGTGTGAGGAGGTGGAAATTCGGTTTTATCAGTAACTTAGGCTGAAGATGAGGCTGGATCCTAAAGACTTTGTGAGCAGGTTAGCCAGTGCGGACTTTACCCAGAGCGCCGCGTGAAGGGGTTTTAAACAGGGGAGAGATGGTTTAGATTTTCAGTTGAGAAGGATACTCCAGGATGCAGGGGGAGAGTTGGGGAAGGGCTTTTAGAGGGTTGCCATGGATCCAGACTAGTGAGGTGGGATGAAGGCAGGGCAGGAATGGGGCAGTGAAAACCTAGTGGGGAGAAGTTAAGGAGGTACTTGGAGACTGATGGGGGCAGAATGGAGAGACAGGAGGATTCTGGGGAGACACTCAAGTTTTTGACTAGAGTGCCTGGGTGGATGCCCAAGCCAATGCCATTTCTTGAGGCAAGGACACCAGTCGAATGTGTGGGAGATGGCGAACCTGGTTTTAGAACTATGTGTAGAGAGTTTGAGAGGCCTGGGAGAAGTTCAGGAAGCAGGGGTACCCATCCCACCCCACCCCCCTCATCGCGCAGAGCTCACGTCTTGAGCGTGCCCGAGGTCATGAGTTCGGTGACCAGCACGATGCAAACCTGGCCTCGCAGCACCGACTTCCACGAGTCGTAGAAGCGCACGATGTTGGGGTGCTGCAGGCCTTTGAGCATCTCCACCTCCTCCGAGAAGCGCTGCCGCTCGGCGCGAGACAGTTTCCGAGTCTGCGGGACAGGGAAGGGGGGTTCACAGCAGGCCCAGGATCCCCACGGGAAGGAAAATGAGGCACCTGGAGAGGGACTGGAGGAGGAGGGGAAGGTTGGAGCCCAGTGAGGGGGTCAGGTCGGTGGCATTGCTTGCTCAATGGGCTACAGACCCGGAACTCTCCATTGGTCCCCTTTGGCTGCTCCAAGTACACACCTATACTGGGCCTGGGGCGGTCCCCTAGACCCCCTGCTGGACACAAGCGTCTTTATGCGTTCGGGTCCTGGAGCCCTAGGCTCAATAGCGCCTTTGTGGCGCCGGGCCGGCCGTGGGGCGGGAGGGGGCGCCCGGGGGCTGGCAGCGGGCAGGCAGCAGGCGGGTAGCGGGATGCCACGGGCAGGGAACTGGGGCCGGCAAGGGGGTTGGCCCCGGGAACTGGGAACTGCTAGATCCAGACAGAAAGCGGGAGGGCTGCCGAGCGAGGTACAGAGGAAGAAAAGATCCAGGACCAGGCGCCAGGAGTCCATCCCCTCCCCATGGCTGTCCCGCCCTGCCTTCTTTCCCTCCCCTCACCCCTCAGTTTGGCTGCCTCCCCTTGTCTGGCCTAGAGCCTGGGGTGCGGCACTGGCAGGCGCAAGGGGCAAGCCCGGTGCCAGGGCCAGAGCTAAGGGACCCTTTCCTGTCCCCCATTCTGAATCTGCACCTTCAGGCCCAGATTTGACTGGGTTCTCCCAATGGAAGAAATGGGAGAAAGGTCATGCAAACCAACAGGTTGGGTCTCAGGACTCTCAGGTTTGGGAAAGGAGAGCCCAGGTAGGCAGTGGGATGAAAAGCAGAGCTGGACTCAGGCACAGGGGAGCTCCTGTCCTCCCCTCTCAACAGCTGAGAGTCCGTAAGTCTGACTGCTCCAGAAGCAGCCTGGAGGGCCTCATTCTGCCACAACTGCCCTAAATCTTCTGGAGGTGAAGAGAACACTGGCACATATCCTGGGATCCAAAATCCCAGCCTCCTGGTCATCAAACAGGTAGGGAGCAAGAGGACCAGGGTCATAACTGAGAGTTTCAGGATTTAGGAGAAAAGGAGAGGGAAAGATAGTGGGTATCCATCAGCAAGAATCTGGTGGAGCCAGCCCCCCATGCCCAGATCTGAACTGGCTTCCCCACACTACTACCCACCCTATTTTCCACCTCTCAGGGCTGAATATGGAGACTTCAAAGTGAAGGTTCACGTCCATGGGGGAGCCACCATACACTACTTGCCTCAGTTTCTCCTTCTGCAGCCTAGAGTTAGGTCATCAGGGCAAATACAGCGGGGGGTGTTTGGACATTTGATTGGAAAATACATCCTTGCCTTGATGCTGCCCCCCTCACCCTGTCTCCCATCCTAAGACTTTCAGAGTCCCATCCCCAGGTGCCACCGAGGGGGCGCCTAGCCACACCTGCAGCTCACACCAGGCCACCTCCACTGTGGTGTCCGTATCTAGCCCTCGATACACCGTCTTGAAGGAGCCACGTCCGATCTCGATGTCAAACTTGAGGTATCGGCCGTCTGGGGACGTTGCCACAGCCCGAGTTTCCATGTCTTCCTTTTCTTCCTGCTCCCGCCGCCGCTCTCGGGCTGCGGCTTCTGGGACCCTAGGCGGCTCCCCCGACCCAGGGCCTCCTGCGGAGCCTGATAGCTCCGGACGCGCGGAGTTTGCAGGCTTCACCGGGGCTCCTTTGGTCCACGTGCCCTCGGGGGGCTCTTCAGCGCTAGGCGGAGGGCTCATTGCGGGGCTAGGACCAGCGAAATCCGGGGGGTCGGGGGGTTCCGGAGTGGTCGAGGCTGGCTGGGACCAAGAGCTCAGCAGCCCCAAGTCGACTGAGCTGCGGCGGCTGACTCGAGAAGAGCGTGGCCGGGGCTCAGTCTTCCCAGAGAAGCGGCGCGCTCGGCGAGAAGGGGGCCCGAGCCGAGGCGTCCCCGCGCTGGCGAGAGGTGGCGGAGACCGCAGGATCAGGTCGGCCTCGGTCTGGGACATAGGTACTGCGGTCTCGGTAGTTGAGGGTGCCAACATGGGGAAGGGCCGGGCGCCGCAGGGCGGAAAGCCAGACGGCCTTAGAGGCGGCGGCCTGACAGGCGGACTAGCTGGGTGCGCAGCGATCCGGCTGAGAGGCTGGGGCCCCAGCCCCCGGTTCGCCCGCCCGCGGCCCCTCCCCGGCCCCGCCCCGCGGCCCGCCTTTACCCCCCAGGGCCGCCTCCTTCGAGCCGAGAGCTGGCGGCTCGGATCCCGGCTGCTGCCCCTCACCTCGGCCGCTCCCCCTAGTCTCCTGAGCCTCCCCTGGCACTCGCCTTCAGTCTCCTGTCCAGGCCAGACCTGAGAGCTAGACGGCGGTGCGTTTTCCTGCACTAAGAGTGCGCAAACCTGTTTGTGCTGGGGGTGTTGGGGAGGAGGGAGGAACGACACAGGTACCGGAGAAGAAACGTGCCTGAGGTTCTCCAGGCCCTAGTGTTAGGGGTGGGTGGGCATGAGAGAGGCTACCACCCGCCTGTTCACCCCAGATAAGCCAGTACCACCGCCTCCTAATCATCCAGAGTAGACCCAGGCCGAACTGAGGTCAGTGGAAAGGCCTGACGCTGTTGTCCCTCTGGTCTGCGTAAGGATGGGTGTGTGCTCCCCGGGACAAGTCACTCCCTCAAACCAAAATCCTGGTCACCCACCCCCTCCACCCCACCTTGGCCGCTGCCTGGCCCTGGCCAGAGTAACTGCTTTTGCTATGTGGGCTCTCCTTCCTCCCCTTCTGTTTGCCAATGTCTCCAATAAAGCAAAGTCCATATCCGGCTTACCCCCCTTCAGCTCCCCTTGGCCACAACTACCCCACCCAGACGAGTGGAGGGAGGGGCTTCAGAGTTGTTCCAGACTTTCATTGGGGAGATGGTGAGGGAAGGGGAGTTATTAAGTGACTGCAGTTCAGAGAGAAATCAGTCTGTCCCCAAGCTGTGTTCCATCTGTACTCCACACAGCTCTCCCAGCAGCCGTAAAACCACTGGCTCTCTGGAGCTCAGCCCTTGAGGACATTTACCTTTACAAAAAACATACTTCTCTCCCCTCTCCTTCGCAGGGATTTACTCAGGTGGTGACATTTCACCACCTTTCCCAACCCCATTCCAGCACTGTAGTAATTTAAGAGGCAAGCAGTGGGAGTTGAGATTTTTAATATCATAAATCATCGTTGGGCCCTGCGCCTCTCACTGCCAGGGCCACCGACCTCCTATCTTCTTAATCACCTGGAAGGCTGCCTGCAGCCAGGGCTCCTCCCATCCCCTAGGAAGGATCCAGCACCAGCCCAAGAAGGGAGGCAACAGCAGCTAAGGAGGTGGGAGGAGAGGAGGCAGAAGCTGTGCAGGTGCACCTGTGTATGCACACCCATGTGTGAACACATGTAAAATGTTAGGTTTACAGACCCTGGCTCAGAGACAGTCTGGGATGGGCTAGGAGATGGGGCAAGAAGAAGCATATCTTTTTTCTCTGGCACCTTGGCCTCACTCTATCCCTAGGATATGACAAACATGAGATATGAGAAACCCATCCCAGGGTCCTAGCCTTCAGGACTGGAGCCCTTTTGAATCTGGTGAAGTCACAGATCCAGTCTGTGGGGACACTGGATCTGCCTCCTTCTGAAAGCCTTGGAAAGGTGGTAGGTAAGAAGGTCTCTGCTAGAAGAACTTGACACCTCGGCCATCGCTGACAGTGATGATCTCGGCTTTGTGTTCCTGCTGTAGGGCCTGCAGAGCCCTCAGTAGGGTTGCCTCATCCAGCCCGTGGAACTCTGGAAAGGAGAGATGGGCAGTCAGGGACACTTAGCTCTTTAAGGCCCAAGGCCTCTAAGAGTGGTCTAGCTGGAAGCTGAGACACTCCCTGAAGCAGGTACGCATGTGCCATCCATACTGCTGCAGCTACCATCTACACTTCCTAGGCCTCCTTGGGAGTAAGGGGTGAAAGAAAGCCTGAGTCAGCACGAAATGAATTCATGCTTATTTCTCCCTTCCTGGTTGTTCTGTCACATCCAACCTCCTCCCATTCCTACCCCAGTTCCTGTCTAATGCATAAGAATTATGCACCATCTGCTTTTGGGCTACAAGAAAGGGGCCCTGACAACCAGGCCTAGAGAGAACAGGGCCCTTGTTACTGACCACAGTTGCAGATCTGTACAAATCAAGAGGACTTGGACTTGTCATAACACAAAGAAGTATAGCCACTACCCCCAACCAGGAGACTATTAAAGTCCAGCAACTGTACTTACCCTTTCCTAGATAAAAGCTGGGAGCCAATGGCCAGCTGAGTATGTGAATATAGTAAGATACTGCAAGGAGAGTGAAAGGCAGCAGGCAAGCCCTGACAGGCTTGCTCACCTCACCCCCTATGGAGGCCCAGCTCAAGTCAAAGAGCTTGCTTTTTGAAGAAGCCTCCAACTTTGCCAGCCTCAGTGGTGGACTGGGCAAGGTTGCAATGCTGAAGTCATGGGGTGATGGTGGGAATAGCAAGCAGAGACCTGCAGGGCAAGGGGGAATAGCCAACAGCTGTAAACTCTGCTGGGGCAGCCAGGGACTAACAGAAAGGGATGGTGCCCCTTTACTCCAGCTAAGACTGGAATATCTAGTGATTCTGGGGATCAGAAAATACAGTTAAAGAGAAAGAGTTAAGAAAGTGTTTACACTATGTAAAAATCAAACACTATACAAATTCTTGCCTGGCCAGGAAACAAAGTATTAAATGGGCTGGGGGTGGGAATGAAGGTGTTGGCCCAGTCCCTTCAGCTGATGCCCACAAATCTTGAGCTCTCTACAAGAATAAAAGGTGAAAGGGTGCCTGAGTCAGCAAGGAATAAGATTTCAGGCTTAACTCTCCTCTTTTGGCATCTACAGCAGTAATTTATAACTTTTTTTTTTTTTGGTAGAGACAGAGTTTCACTTTATTACCCTCGGTAGAGTGCCATGGCGTCACACAGCTCACAGCAACCTCCAACTCCTGGGCTTAGGTGATTCTCTTGCCTCAGCCTCCTGAGTAGCTGGGACTACAGGCACCTGCCACAGCGCCCAGCTATTTTTTCCCTGCAGTTTGGCCAGGGCTGGGCTTGAACCCACCACCCTCAGTATAAGTAATCCATAACTTTTTAAGGGTCTCAGATGCTGTTGAAAATCTTGTAATATGGACTCTATCCCTGGAAAAATGTACATACACCCATACAAAATTTGGGGGTTTTATATGTGAATTAAAGTGGCTTATGGAATGCTTAGACATGGGTTAAGAACTTTTGTATTATGTAGTATTTGGAATTCAGAGGCAGAGAAATGGGATATCTGAATACCAATTAAACCAGGACTGGACTAGAAAGAGAATTCAGATGACAAAGTTGGAGGGGGGTGGGGAGATATTACCCTCATCTTCTGTGTCTTCCCCATTGGTCAGTTCATACAGGGTGAACACAGAGTTATTCTGGCCACTCCTGGAAACCTATGGACACAAAAAATGAAGATTGAATTAAGAATCTCTTGGGCGAAGAGGGAGGGGAATCGGTGTGCGCCCACCTAATGGGCACAGTGTAAAGACATATGGCACACCTCCTAAGTGCTGAATATAACTACAGCATGGACCTCACCTAACAAATGCAAACATTATAACCTAATCATGTATACCCTCATATTAATCTGAAATAAATTAAAAAGCAAAGCAAAGCAAAACAAAGAATATCTTGGGAAAATGTAAGCTTGCCAGTTCCACCTCTCTGATCCAGGAATGGTACCTATTCCCAAACCAGGACTGTCACCTCTGCATAGTGACCTAAAAATCATAAACTCTATAGGTGCTATATTTATATGTGTACCCACACATTTAGAACCACTAAACCACAGGCTTTCACATGTTTGAGGAGTGACCACTGGTTCTGGTTGTCTTCCTATTCAGGAATGGGTGGTGGTGTGTGTATGTTATATTTAGTTTGTTGACATTTCTTCCCCTTTCTTCCTTGGGAATGTTTGGGGACAGTGGTGACTAGGAATTTGGGGGAAGAGTATTCTGTCCCCATGTCCACATGGTTCAGAATGGCTTATTCATACTGTGGACAGCACTGTAATAGCGCAGTGGCAGAGGGGCCCCAGGTTTTTTTGCCCTTCCTTTCCCCATTTATCTCCTGTGGGCAGAGGTTCCAGCCAACAATAGCATTCATGATTCCCAGTACCACATTCTCCAAACACGGCCTCACATAGCCTCTAGCTTCCTACAGGCAAAGAGAGGGAGGTTCCGTATAGCTAACGAAATTGAGTCACTGAAAGAGGTCTGCCTGAAGCCTATATTTCCTCTTTTTTGCCCCTTTCTTCACTTTGCTCATTCTGGATCTAGGAACATCAGGTATCTGCTGGGGACCAACATAATTTTCCTTTGCCATGGGTCATTGCTGAGTACTTGGCAGCAGAATGGTCTCACCCACTGATAGATGAGTTTCCCCCATTCTTCTGGCCTTCGCCACATGATCAGGAAGCTAGACTTGTTCTTATCCAACCACTCGAGGTTCCCTGTAAAACAGATATTTATGAAAGCATCATAATCTGAAAAGAGACAGGCAAAATCCAAGATGGGACAGAGTGGAAGAGACTCAGCTTTCTGAAAGAGATATTCAATATTTATTTTACTATTGCTATCTGTAAAACACCCATTCTTCTTCCACCTCTCTTCAGACTTGGGGCACAGAGAGACAAGGAGATTTTAACTTTTTGCACAAATGAAAAGAAAAGACTCACAACACTCTGGGCTTCAAAGCCAGAGGACAGAAAAAAATTATAATAAGAGGAAAGACTTGTCTTATATGTCCTCAGGAAAACCTCCAACTAAGAAGAAAAATAAGGAATCTGGGGAACTGAACCCACCTTTCTTCCTTAGTTCCTCTAATACAATTTGGATTGATTCTACAGGAAGCTTCCCTGGTTAAATGTTAAGAGAATGGCATACACATGAATTGGGTGGGATAAAAATTCTCAAAGGCAGTCCCATGCTGAGAACCACTTGTTCTCATCCAATCCCATACAAGTATGCATGCAATTTCCCTACAAGATATAAACTGGCATTTTCTGGATATTCCAGGGAGGAAGATAAAGAGAAAAACTTCCGGCCAGATATGGCGGCTCAGCCTGTAATGCCAGCATTATGAGAGGGTGAAGCAGGAGGATCACTTGACCGGGAGTTCAAGACCAGCCTGGGCCAACAGAGCAAGATTCTCTCTCTACAAAAAAAAACCCAGAAAAATTAGCCAGGCATGGTGGTAGGAATCTGTAGTCCCAGCTACTTCAGAGGCTGAAGCAGGAGGATCTCTTGAAACCAGGAGTTGGAGGTCGCTATGCATTGAGCTATGATTGTGCCACTGCATTCCGGATTGGGCAACTGAGAGAGAGCACGAGCCAGCTAGCTACAGGTGCTGGCCACATGTACCACTGAGCTACAGGTGCTGAGCCCATACTTTTAATTTTCTTTTTTTCTTTTTCGTAGAGACAGAGTCTCACTTTATCACCCTCGGGAGAGAGCTGTGGTATCACAGCTCATACCAACATCCAACTCCTAGGCTTAGGCGATTCTCTTGCCTCAGCCTCCCGAGTAGCTGGGACTACAGACACTTGCCACAACGCCTGGCTATATTTTTTGTTGTTGTCCCAGTTTGGCTGGGGCCAGGTTTGAACCTACCACCCTCAGTATATGGGGCTGGTGCCCTACCACTGAGCCACAGGCACCACCCAGTACTTTTGATTTTCTAGAAGCTCCTTTTAATTGGAAGAGAGTCTCAGTCTCTTTCCCAGCACCGGTAGCTCAGTAGTTAGGGTGCTGGCCACATACACCACGGCAGGCAGGTTCAAACCTGGCCCAGGTCTGCTAAACAACGATAACTACAACAAAATAAATAGCCAAGGGCAGCACCTGTGGCTCAGTGAGTAGGGCGCCGGCCCCATACACTGAAGGTGGTGGGTTCAAACCCGACCCTGGCAAAACTACAACAAAAAAATACCCAGGCGTTGTGGTAGGCACCTGTAGTCCCAGCTACTCGGATGCTGAGGCAAGAGAATCAGGTAAGCCCAAGAGCTGGAGGTTGCTGTGAGCTGTGACACCACAGCAGTCTACTGAGGGTGACAAAGTGAGACTCTGTCTCTAAAAATAAAATAAAATAAATTTTAAAAGTGAATAAATAAGTAAATAGCCAGGTGTTGTGGCAAGTGACTATAATCCCAGCTACTCTGGAGGCTCAGACAAGAGAATCGCTTAAGCCCAAGAGTTTGAGGTTGTTGTGAGCTGTGATGTCATGGCACTCCACCAAGGGAGACAAAGTGAGACTGTCTCAAAAAACAAAAACAAACAAACAAAAAACCCAAAGGTACCAATCTTTAACTTCTATCCTCTTGCCTTCCCTAAGCCTTTCTGCATAGATATTTTAAGGATGAATCAGGCAGCAAAAACTAATGACCCTTACTTCCTGGGAGGAGGGGAGAGGGTAGAAAAAATGATTAAAGGTAGTACTAGGGTTGAAGCCTACCCCAAAAAGGATAGGAGATTCAAAAAGCTTGAGACTTGGCTTCAGAGCAGAACGTCTAAGACCTGAATGATACCCGGCACTCATAACAAGAAGAGTTCGGTACTCCATTTGAGACTAAAATGATTATCAGCTCACATTCTCACACTTTCCCATGTCTAGTTTTGATGGGAGCCTGTCTATTGTGAATCAAGGAGTGGGGAGGGAGTCTGGGCATGTGGGAAAATGTAGATGTGCATGTGTGGGCTGTGGAAGAGCCTGAGGGAGGATACGCTGTAGCTTGACGTTGTTGAAGAGCGGGCTCTCCTGAGCTTCCATCACCGTCATGCTTGACTGTTTGTGCAGGCGGCAGAAGGACAGGACCAGCGAGCACCAGGCAGCCAGCTGCTTCTGCCGAGTGTCCACGTTCGGCTGTAACCTGCCGGGTGAAGGGAGTGGGGACAATTAGAGGGACTGAGGGAGTGAGAGGCAGCACTTGCCCAGGGGCACGTTCGGGGGAGAAAGTGAGGAACTAAGGGCGTCGGCGGCCAGGTCCCTTCTCCCCCTCCCCATTTGAAGCATCAGGGCGAGCACGGGTCAGAGGAAGGGGAGGGAGGCACAACGGGACTTCTCGGGGTCTGAGCCTCACGTAAAGAAGGGCGGGAAGCGATATTGCCACGGCCACTCGAAACTCATCGCCATCGTAGTAGCCCAGGAAACCCGGAACCTCCCGGCACAGGACTTCCGGTCTACCCTTTGGCATGTCCGGGCAGAAAGCACAGCAGAAAGGTTCCGGACGCCTCTTCGGAGAGTGGCGGGCCCAGCGGGACGTCCTTCTTATTAGCCAATCCCCTGCTATTATCCTAAAACGCTTTACCTTTTAGAGCAGGCAGAGTCCCGGAAAGTGGGACGTCTTATGGTTAGACCCCCAGAATAGGTTTGTGGTTTTCTGAAAGCCGCATAGTTTGTAAGTGGAACTGCAAGTGGGACCCATGTCTCCAGACCCGAACCTACAGTTGTTTCTACTACATAGGCTTCTTTTAATTTTTTTTAAGTTTCTCTAGTACAGTTTATTTTTATTATATTTTAGTCTGCATTTATTAATTGTATTAGAAATATTAGGAGGGCTCCCATTGCTCAGTGGTTGGGGTACCGGCCACATGCTCCGGGGCTGGTGGATTGGAAACCGGCCCGGGTCTGCTAAACAAACAAATCAAAAATAGTCGGGCGTTGTGGCTGATGCCTGTAGTCCTAGCTACTTGGTAGGCTGAGGCAAGAGAATCGCCCAGAAGTTCAAGGTTGCTGCGAGCTGTGACACCACAGCACTCTACCAAGGGCAACAAAGTGAGACTCTATCTCAAAAAAAAAAAAAAAAAAGTAAAAAGAAAAGAAGGCTTGGCGCCTGTGGCTCGAGTGGCTAAGGCGCCAGCCACATACACCTAAGGTAGCAGGTTCGAATCCAGCCCGGGCCCGCCAAAACAACAATGACGGCTGCAACCAAAAAAATAGCCGGGCCTTGTGGGGGCGCCTGTGGTCCCAGCTACTTGGGAGGCGGAGGCAGGAGACTCGCTTGAGCCCAGGAGTTGGAGGTTGCTGCGAGCTGTGATGCCACGGCACCCTACCCAAGGGGACAGCTTGAGGCTCTGTCTCAAAAAAAAAGAAAAGAAAAGAAAAGAAAAAGAAATATTATACTTTAGCTAATGGAGCTCCACAGAGACCATTAACAAAAAAGCGAATAGTTTCGCTTTCTCCCCACCACTGATACCTGATACTCTGCAGTTTTGTTTTGTTTTGAGACAGTGTCACTTTTTCGCCCTTAGTAGAGTGGCGTGGTTTCATAGCTCACAGCAACCTCCAACTCTTAGGCTTAAGCGATTCTCTTGCCTCAGCCTCCCAAGTAGCTGGGACTACAGGTGCCCACCAGAACAGCCAGCTAGTTTTAGAGACGGAGTCTCGCTTTTGCTCAGGCTGATCTCCAACCTGTGAGCTCTGACAGTCCGCCTCAGCCTGCCAGAGTGTTAGGATTACAGGCGTGAGCCACGGCGCCCAGCCTCCTTGCAGTTATTATTATATAAATGTCTTCAAGATGTAGCTGGCTTCTTTTAATTTTAACATCTTGTCAATTACTATTTATTTGAGACAGAGTCTCCCTATGTCACCCTCCATAGAGTGCTGTAACATTACAGCTCACGGCAACCTCAAACTCTTGGGCTCAAGTGATTCTCTTGCCTCAGCCTCCCAAGTAGCTGGGACTACAGGCGCTAGCCACAACGCCTGGCTATTTTTTTGTTGCAGTTGTCATTGTTGGTAGCTGGCCTGGCCCTGGTACAAACAGGCCACCTTAGGTGTATGTGGCTGGTGCTATAACCACTGTGCTATGGGTGCTGAGCTGTCAATTACTATTTAATTTGAACACCTCACAATTACTCAATCCTTTCAATTCTTATGCCCTTTGACTTCATTATTCCTCAGGCTCCTGCAGCATCTGTAGGAACACATTTTGTAGCTGGCACATGTATATTACAGACAACTCTGCTTCCATGATTCGGGGCTTCTATTCTTGACTACAGTCATCTATCTCTCATCTCTCCAAGTCCTTAACTATTCCACTCCCAAGCCCCAGAACTCTTTAGGACTTATCTAAGGTGCCTAGCCTAGATTATTCAGTTCTGTCTCCTTGCCTGCCTACATACTGATCATTTTCCAAACTAGGATTGTTGCTCCATGTCCTCACCTGCCCCCACCCTCTTTTTTTTTTTTCACTCTTGGACTATAGAGTATTTTTTGGGGGGGGGGAATCACCAGTACATGTTTATTGAGCCCCAGGTTCCCTGACTAGCCTCACTGATCTCAGGGCTCTCAGGAAAGCCTAGTGATCTTTTACTGACTTCTTGGCACCCTTAAGGTAACTATTCAAACTTTCCCATGTTCATCAAGCCATTCCACCTGTTCCTATCTCCCTGCTCGCTGCTGAATACCTTTCTCTCCTATTTTATGAGATTGCAGCCATGTATATGAACCCTTTAATCTCTCCCTGTCACCATACTTGATCCATCCCTCAAAAATTCCTCTCCACTTTTACTCTGTCTTCCTTTGGACTCCAAGAAGTGCCCCTCTTCTTTTACAAGGCCAACTCTTTGCCACATTTACTTGCCTTACTTTTTTCCAACTTCCTTCAAAACTTCTCCATCATCTTCCCTCTGACCCTTTCCTCTGGCTCCTCTTGCCCAGGCTACCAATATGCTTGTGTCATCCCTATTTAAAAATGTGTACAATCTTTAACTTCACACCTCAGTTTCTTGTCTGATTTACAACTTTTCCCTCACCCAACTGTCCTTTCATTGTGCACAGTTCCTGGTCTATGGACTTACCAACAAATATTTGTTGAATGAATTAATGAACTATTCAGTTGATAATGTTTTCTCAAGGCTCACCATTTCTTTTGCTTCCATGGCACTCCTTGTTCTTGTTCTGCTACTACCTCTCTGATCTCCTCTCCTCTAAGTTCATTCTTTTTTTTTTT
>NW_003852413.1:21480469-21488790 GCF_000181295.1 Otolemur garnettii
GGTTGAGCTATAGGCGCTGAGCCAAGGGCCTTTTTCTTATTACCACCATCATTGTCCTAGTAAATCAGATTCAAAATCTGAGACATTTCTAAACTCTCTTCTTTACCCTCTCATATCTAAGTCCTGCTGATTTCTTTGCCTATTTTTGTTTGTTTGTTTTTTCTTTTTTGAGACAGAGTCTTGCTATGTGGCCCTCGATAGAGTGCTGTGGCATCACAGCTCACAGCAACCTCAAACTTTTGGGGTCAACTAATTCTTTTGCTGCAGCCTCCCAAGTAGCTGGGACTACAGGTGCCTGCCACAACACTTGCCTATTTTTTTGTTATTGTTGTCATCGTTGTTTAGCAGGCCCAGTGGGGTTTGAACCTGCCAGCCTCAGTGTTTGTGGCCAGCATCCTAACCACAGAGCTATGGGTGCCAAGCCTGTTTGTTTTGCTTTTTTTTTTTTTCTTTTGGCTGGGGCTGGGTTTGAACTCACCACCTCTGGCATATGGGGCCAGTGCCCTACTCCTTTGAGTCACAGGTGCCAGCCTGTTTGTTTTGCTTTTTGAGACAAAGTCTCACTCTGGTACTCTGGATAAAGTGCTGTGGCATCAACATAGCTCATAGCAACCTCAAACTCTTGGGCTCAAGTGATCCTCTTGCCTCAGCCTCCCAAGTGGCTGAGACTACAAGTGCCCAACACAACACCCAGCTAATTTTTGTTGTTGTTGTTGTTTTGCAGTTTTTGACTGGGGCTGGGCTTGAACCCGCCACCCCCAGTATATGCAGCCAGTGCCCCACACCTTGAGCCACAGGTGCCACCCACACTCAGCTAGTTTTTTACTATTTTGGTAGAGACACGGCCTCACTTTTGCTCAGGATGGTCTGGAACTCCTGAGCTCAAGCAATTCACCCACCTTGGCCTCCTAGAATGCTAGGATTACAGGTGTGAATCACTGTACCTGGCCTCCTTTGCGTGTTTTTAATCATATCTCCTACTTTAAAATTATTTTCCATTTCCCCATTCACAACTCCTTTGCTCCATGTTCTCATTTTTTCAAGCCTGGATTATTGCAATACTTTCCCAATTCACCTCTTTTTCTATTCTGTCCCCTAGGAGAATGCATTCCATCTAAGGCCTAGTCACATGTCCACTCTGCAGTCACTCTTTTGTGATCACACCTCTGTGATCCTTTCAGCCAGATTTGATCTCACCTTCCTTTGCTTTTGGATAACATTTGGGTTGTAGCCCTTATATGTCACTCCTCACACACTCCATTGCTTTTATCTGTACACACGTCAACTTCCTTTCTAGATGAACACCACTGAGGGCAGAAACCAGACTCTATCTAGCTGATCTTTTCAACACACTATACCACACTTAGTGCCTTATACTAGCAGATTCTTGATGTATATTAGGCAGATACATTAAGGCAAATATGTTTCAAGAAGGGGACACATGCCTTTTGGGAAGATAGATGCATTTGTAAAAATAGAGCAAGGATTTATCTCAGGTAAAATTTCAAAATATTTTTAGGAAACTAGTGTGTCCATAGAGAAGAAGATGTGTCCTGAAAGGAGAAATGTGTATCAGACAATGAATAGGCATATCCCAAGAAGCATACATACACATATCTATAGAATAGACAGATGTGTCCCAGGAAATGGACAGGCACTCAGGGAGGCAGATATTTCAACAAGGAGGAAAGTCCCTAAAGAGGCTCAGGATGCCACAAGGAATAAGGAGGTGACACCATGGAGAACAATGTTTTGTAGATGTTTTTGGTGACCTGGAAGGTGTGTCCCAAGGGAAGGCTGGAAGTTACCTAGTGAGAACTGGACTTCACTGTCCAGGGAACATATGGGGGAGGGGTTCATATTCAGAAATGGTGAGTTGCAGAGAGGGGTAGATATGACCCTACAAAGTGGAAAAGTGTCTTATGGTAGCATTGTTTGCCTCAGGAAGCTCTTAGAAGGATTCAGCTAAGAACTGGTGGTTGTCATGGACATGACAGTTTTTTCTTTTCTTTTTCAATTGAGACAGAGTCTTACTCAGTCACCCAGTGACTAGGTTCACCACACTCCCCTCCCCCAGGTCCCTTGCCTTTATCTTACATTGCACTGGACTGGGTGTGGCATACAGCCTGGCGTCATAGCTCACAGCAACCTCAAACTCTTGGGCTCAAGTGATTCTCTTGCCTCAGCCTCCCTAGTAGCTGGGACTACAGGCACCTGTCACAATGCCAAGCTAGTTTTTTCTGGTTTGTTTTAGCAGGCCCAGACCGGGTTCAAACCCACCAACCCTGGAGCATGTGGCTGGTGCCCTAACCACTGAGCTATGAGCATTAGCCTTTTTTTTTTTTTTTAAGACAGAATCTCAAGCTTTTGCCCTGGGTGGAGTGCCATGGTGTCATAGCTCAGAGCAACCTCCAACTCTTGGGCTCAAGTGATCCTCTTGCCTCAGTTTTTTTTTTTTCTTTTTTGAGACAGAGTCTCACTATGTCACCCTTTGTAGAGTGCTTCAGTTTTTCTATTTTTGGTAGAGACAGGGTCTTGCTCTTGCTCAGGCTGGCCTCAAACTCATGAGCTCAAGCTAACCACCTGCCTTGGCCTCCCAGAATGCTAGGATTACAGGCGTGAGCCACCAGGCCGGGACAAGATGACAG
Organism: Otolemur garnettii; assembly: GCF_000181295.1. Classification (NCBI taxonomy): domain Eukaryota; kingdom Metazoa; phylum Chordata; class Mammalia; order Primates; family Galagidae; genus Otolemur; species Otolemur garnettii. The sequence goes on from NW_003852413.1 coordinate 21,483,118, forward strand.
TTTTCTGACCCCAGGATCCATTGCTCTAGCCTCAGATACCATATATCTTCTGGTTGTTGTCTTTAGTGGACGCCAGGGGGCAGTGTGTGGCCAGGCTGTATGCCACACCCAGTCCAGGGCAATGTAAGATAAGGGCAAGGAACCTGGAGTCGGGAGTGGTGAACCTAGAACAGGAAAGAAGCTCCCACTGCTTTTACCTTCAATTGTGAGGCCCCTAGGTATGGATTACTGTTGTTCAGGTAGAGTTCCTCTTCCCATGCTGTGGAAAAAACTAAGGCATGAAGAAGGGGAAAAGTCAGGGCTCCCAGGTAGCCTCCTTTCTTTCTCACAGGAGTCACAGCAGAGAGTCCTCTCTTGCCCCTCCCCCCACATGTTCTTAATCGCAGTCCCCCAGCTGCTGCCTGCAGTCCAGACCGGAAGGGAGTCTCTTCCCGCTTGTTTCCTGGAGCTTGTTTCCTGGAGCTGGGTTTGGATAGGGACAGGAAAGCCCCCGCCCGAAAGGAAGGAGTCTAGGGGTTTGGCCTTCATGTGATGGGGGTGCAGCAAGGGAGCAGGTGAAATAAACAGAACAGTGGGGCCATCCTCATTCTTCCAGCTTGACTGCCCAGAGCTGAGGGCCGATAGGAGTGTCAGGGACTCAGAAAGACACAGGATCCACTAAAATAGGGACAGGGACATTGTACTAAAAAAAAGCTTTATTTTGGAGATTACAGAACTTGTGCCATGACCCCACCTGGTTTCCATTTCCACCAGATTCTGCAGTGGCGGTGGCGGTAGGGGTGGGAGCGAGAAAGGGAATGGGGAGGGCAGGGAAGAGAAGTAAGATGGGTCTTGAGAAGCTTGTGCCCTATTAGGCCTGGGCCTCACTGTCTTTACTCCTCCATACCACGAGAGTGATGAGGAAGGGGATGAGGCAGATGGGGGCTATGATCATGGCCAGGAGCACATCCTCTGGCGGGTCAGAGAAGGTGGGCTGCACCACAGAGCAGTTGGCAAAGTGGATCTGGTGTGTCTCAAAGATGATCCTCTCTGCCCAGGGATTGGGGAAGCCCAGACCAAACTCCTCCGCATTCTGCTCCAAGCAATCTCGAAGGTCACTATAAGGCCTGGAGGCAATAGAGGACTTGAGTGGGGAGGCAGTTGTGCCTAGGGAGAGGAGTGTCCCATGCTCACTCCAGGTCCACTCCACCAAGCAGGGCCAACCCCTGGCCTGAGGGCCCTCCAGCACTGCCCCTACCTGCTAATCACGGCCCAGTCACACCAATCCTTTTTGATAGAGTCCATATGAATTTTATAATACATCCAGCAAACTTGGATACTTGTCGCATAGTCCACCTCTGCTGTTGTCTCCCTCCCTGTAGGTACAGATGCTGTACAATGACCACACCCCTGCCCCTCCCTTCAAACTCTCTGGTCTAGGTACTTCCAAGGTGGAACCCCTGTGATCAAACATGGGAACCCCTCAGAAAATTTCCCTAGCAACACACTTCTAGGTGAAGAGAGACAGTCCCAGCTCAGGACTCTTTTAATAACTTCCTTGTGGGAAGCACCTCCCATCCCAGCCTGATTAGAGCTTCCACATACACCTTTCTGGGGTCTTCTCACCCACCTTTGAGGGGGGCAGGCTCACAGCTAGGCAGAAGTTTTGTGTGATGGCAGGGAAAAGACCACTAGGAACCCCAGAGAGAGAAGAGAAGGCAGTTTCTCCTGGGGCACCAATTGGGATTAGGCCTGCCTGTGGGAAAGAGATCCTTCCCATTGACCTGGCTCTCAAACTTTCGGGAGGCCACCTTCCCACACCCAGTACACTGGGTACTCACCTTTTGACTCCAAGCTGCCTGGGGTGTGAAGAGTCTGCGCCAGAGATTCTTGGGGCTTCAGAACAGCTGTGGAAGAAGTAGGAGAGGAAAGCGGAATGGTGGGAATCAGGGCAATGGAGCCTTAGAGGGCGGCTGGGGGGAGCTGAGACCCTTCTAAGTTTGGGCTACCCAGGAAGAGGAAGAGAGATAATCCAGTCCCTACGGAGCCTCCGCGCGGGGAAGGAAGGGGCAGGCACCAGCTCCTTGTCACTTACATCCAGGCCCAAAGTCCCCTCGCTCCTCGTCAGCCCCAGACACCCCCACCCCAGCCCTGTCCATGGGGCCGGCCAGCACCCTAGGTGTCCCGGAGGGCGAAGTACTCGTGCAGCGCCCGCCCCGAGGTGAGCCCAGGGACCATCTGAAGGACAGAGCAGCTCGGTACGTCGGTCCGTACCCACACCACGGGGCCAGTTCTGGCCTCAGCCGTCCAGACCCTCTCCCCTCTGGGGCCTCCGGCGCCTCCCGCTCGGGCCCTGGGGGTACAGTGCTCACCGCCCAGCAGGAGGAGGAGGCGGAGCGCCGCTGGCCGCCGGGCGCGGGTCGCGGGGAGCCGCGGGCTGCCGGGGGCGCGCTCGGCCCGGAGCGAGACCATCGCGCGGCGAGGAGGCGAGGAGGTGCGGTGGCGGGGAGTCGAGCCCGGGCAGGGGCTCCTATATGCCCGGCCCGAGCCGCAGGAAGCCGCGCCGCTTCCTCGGAGGGGCTGGGACCGCTGCGGCCACGTGGGGGGCGGGGGCGACGCCCGGGGCCGGCAAGCTGGAGGGGGAGTCGCTGCCTCACCCGCGCCTGGCGCCCGCGGCTCCCTCCGCCTCACCAGCATTGGCCTACCCTCTCTTATAGCTCACCCTGCCGGGCTGGACAGCTCCCGGTGTAACACCAGAACCCGGGTTCTTTTCCTGGGCCCGGCTGCGTGGCGTCCACGACTCGCCGGGGACTCCCAGCATCTGGACGCTAATCGCCCAGTTCTTTGGGGGCCAGAGGGATCGCGAGCTACTATCCCAGATCTTGAAAAGAGGGAGGGGGCTGGGAGCTCCAAAGGCCTGTGCGCGGCCGGAGCATCTAAGGCAGGGGGTTGGGGCTGCCCAGGGCTGTGGGGGAAGGGGCGCCGGGAGCTAGGCGGGGCAGCTCCGAGTTTCTTTTCCCTGAAAACACCCACAGATGTCAGCCCGCTTGCCAAAACCAGAGAGGAGAAGAGGGAGCCGGCCCTCCAGAGTCGGGAGAAGGCCTGGGGAGTGGGAGTAGAGGGAAATCCAAAATCCAAATACCCTCCCTTACAGGCACTTCTTGGGGTTTAGACCCCACAAACCTGTTGAGGAGGGTCGGGGTAGGGATGGAGGAGGAAGAGGCAAAATAAGATTACTGCATTCCTAGGAAGAAGATGGTCACAACTCTTCAGGACCAAAGTTGGGAGAAGGAAAGGAGGGGTTTAGAACCTTCGTGTGTGAGATGGGTATATAATTATCACCATTATACAGAGAAAGAAGCTAACGTTCTGGAAAAACAGCCCAGGACCTGAGTCCAGAAGCTCTGTCTTCCCACTCCCCAGCTGTACAGCCCTCAAAGACACATTTACCTTCTTGGCTTCTCATGTAACACAGGGACATTGTTCTCACTAACCTGTACTGAGGATGGCATATATGAAAGGACATTGTGCTCACTCAGCAATACCAGTTTCCTTTTCTCCTTTCTAAGTGACAGCCTGGGCCCTCATAGTCCCTAATTTCTTTCTGCCATACCACAGCTGCCTGCATGTCCTGGGCCAGAACTTCATTAGCCTGAAGCAGTGGAGGAGCCCAGGAGCTGGTTTGGCCATGACGTTCTACTCCCAGACACAGCTGTCAGCACCAAACTTTCCTAAATTACTCCCAGACACTGACCCTTGGACTCAAGTTGCTGCTGTTGTCCCAGTTACTGATTCTTGCCCATGACAAATTGTTTTTCATGTTTGCTCTTAAAATCTTCATCTCACGATCTCCGGTTCTTGGATCATGGGCACAGATAACCTGTTGTCCTCTGTGGTTATGGTCAAGGGGCTGCTCTTGCAAGGCATCCAGTGGGAGAGGGGAGACAACTCACCTCATAACCCCAGAAACCCAGTTGGCATGAACCCCAAAGTCTTCCTGGTAAGGATCATTCTGGCAGTGGTACAGAAAAGAGACAGGCAGTCTTAGAGCCACTTCAGGCTGTGGACTGAATCCATTCCTTCCCTCCTACCTAAGATTGCCCTTGGCAACAAGGCATCGGGCATCAGGTGCTGTGGCTCATGCCTGTAATCCTAGCACTCTGGGAGGCTGAGGCAGAAGGATCCCTTGAGCTCAGGAGTTTGAGACCAGCCTGAGCAAGAGCAGGACCCCATGTCTACTAAAAATAGAAAAATTAGCAGGACATAGTGGTGCCTGTAGTCCCAGCTACTCTGGAGGCTGAGACAGGAGGACTGCTTGAGCCCAGGAATTAGAGGTTGCAATGACACCATGGCACTCTAGCCTAAGCAACAGAGTGAGACTCTATCTAGAAAAAAAAAAAATCAGTCAAGAGGGAAATTTCTGGCTACTGGCTAGTAAGATGAGAGTAGAGAAGAAGGAGGGGCAAAAATTAAAACAAGCTATTTCCACTGGGCTGAGGCCAGAAACACGTAAGCCCACTATGGGTTAGAACTGAGGTTGGGGGTCAAGATTAAAGCTGACAAAAGCAGGCTAGGTGCAGTGGCTCACGTTTATAATCATAGCACTTTGGGAGGTGGAGGCCGGTAGATTGCTTGAATTCAGGAGTTCAAGACCAGCCTGAGCAAGAGTGAGACTCTGTCTCTACTAAAACAGAAAAAAAATCAGCCAAGTGTTCAGGCGGGTGCCTGTAGTCCCAGCTACTTGGGAATCTGAGGTAAGTGAGCCCAGAATTGGAGGATGCTACGAGAGAACTTGAGGTTGCTGTGAGTTAGAATGATGCCAGGGCACTCTACCCAGGGCAACAGAGTAAGATCCTGTCCAAAAACAAATGAAAAAAGCTGACAGGCTTGGCGCCTGTGGCTCAAGTGGCTAAGGCGCCAGACACATACACCTAAGATGACGGCTTCGAATCCAGCCCAGGCCCACCAAAAACAATGATGGCTGCAATCAAAAAATAGCCAGGCGTTGTGGCAGGTGCCTGTGGTCCCAGCTACTTGGGAGGCAAAGGCAGGAGACTTGCTTGAGCCCAGGAGTTGGAGGTTGCTGTGAGCTGTGATGCCACAGCACTCTACCCAGGGGGACAACTTGAGGCTCTGTCTCAAAAAAAAAAAGCTGACAAAAGAAAATGTTGGGTTTAAGACAGGACAACATGGTATAAGAGATTAAATATGTATGTATATTTAATATAGGATATATTAAAATAAATAGGATAATTAAATAGGATATATTAAATATATAGGATTCTGAGGGCAGGTCTGCCTCTGTCTTGCAGTGTAATCTTGGGTAGGTTATTTCATATCTTTGCAGTTTTTGGCCAGGTCTGGGTTTGAACCTGCCACCTCCAGCATATGGGGCTGGCGCCTTACTCCTTTGAGCCACAGGCACCGCCCCCTATTTCACATCTTTGGAGCTCAGAATTTTCAGATGTAAAATGGCCTTAGGATCAGAAAGTATAGGTAACCTGGTAGGAATTGCTATTCTTGGCCCAGGGTTGGGGTTAAGTTTGCATTTGATGTTGAGACCTCCTAAGGAGAGCTTGTTATAGTCATTCCTGAACTTGAGTGTCCAAATGCTCCAGCTGGAGAATTTGAGAATTTTCTCTCCCCTTGATTTTCTTCTTCCCACTTTTCTTTTCTTTCTTTCTTTCTTTCTTT
>NW_003852413.1:21489382-21537937 GCF_000181295.1 Otolemur garnettii
ACAGCAACCTCCAACTCCTGGGCTCAAGCGAGTTTCCTGCCTCAGCCTCCCAAGTAGCTGGAACCGCAGGCGCCCGCCACAACGCCCGGCTATTTTTTGGTTGCAGCCGTCATTGTTGTTTTGGCGGGCCCAGGCTGGATTTGAACCTGCCACCTTAGGTATATGTGGCTGGTGCCTTAGCCACTTGAGCCATCGGTGCTGAGCCTAAAATATACTTTTTAATTACAAGAAATACATGAGTATATACTAGTTGCAAAATATTTAACATAGACACCTTTATACCCTCACTTCTATCTCACCTCCCCACATATTTTGGATTTTAAAAAAAGCATAAATGGGATTTTTATATCCTTATTATTCAGTGACCTTTACAACTTAATAATATGTCTTGGATATCTTTCCATGATACTAATATAGATATACCTATTTCCTTTTTTTTTTTTTTTTGGCCAGGGCTGGGTTTGAACCCTCTACCTCCGGAATATGGGGCCAGCACCCTATTACTCTGAGCCACAGGCGTCGCTGCCTATTTCCTTTTTAACTGTACACAGTATTGCCTTTAGTCCCCCCCATATCCAGTGGAGTCTAGTCTTTAAGGTCTATATACATTTCCTTGTTTCTCTCCCCTCATCTTACCACCTTACCACCTAGTACTTGGGAAAAGAGGGATCTGGTTCTGATCCAGCTGGACATTGTCCTGATATTTCTAGACAATGGATCCTACCACCATATAAATTTCCCTTTTTGTTACAGGTCAAAGGCTATCTGCCTGGAACAGGGGGAGAAGTGACTTGGCCCTTAGAAAGAGTGCCGTTTCTAATATTCAACCTCACCCCTACATACACACGAATGTGGAACAACACAGGAGAGAGTAAAAAATTATAGGGCCTCCTGCACCCTGAAATTATATGTGGAGCATCCTCCAACTATCATCTCTGTAGTGTACAGACATATATGCTGTCCTCTTCCCCAGCTGTCTGCAAAATAGAGAGAGAAGCACAAGAGAAGATACGGGGGAGAGTCAGGACCAGGGAAGCCAAAAGTCCTAGCTGGGAAGGGCTGTTCCTTCCTAACCAGAGAGAGGAGACAGACATCATCAGAGGGAAGAGAGGCAGCAAGGAGAAGTAGAGGGACCACAACCAGGGATCCAGCTGGCTAAAGGAGGGAAGGCAAAGGGGTAAGGACATAACTACTCCACCTTTCTGCAGCCTACTCATTGCTAGAATGATGGCCACTATGAGGATCCTGACCACTTATTGAGGGAAGACGGGTTATTGGAGAAAACTGGCTCCTGAGCTGATAAAAATGAGCAGAGAAAATAATCTAGTTATAATGCTCATCAGCTGCTGCAGACTTAGGTAATAGTAGCTTCCATTTACTGAATACTTACTGTGTGTTGCATCCTGTCTTTTGACATATGTGCTAAGTGTTTTGCATGCATGTTTTAAAGCCTTATCATCATAACATCAGAATTATCTTCACAGGTGGAATGGGGAAACAAGCAGAAAGCTGAAGGTCTCAGAGCTAGGATTGGTAGAGTTGAACCCAGAATAGCTTTACGCTAAGGTTCATGTCCTAATCATTATGATTTGCAACCTCCTTTCATATCAGAGTACTAACTCCTTACTGGGTATTACGAGGAGAAGAGAAGGATAGTTAGTCCTTCTTTTAGAACCAAATCGACTCTTCCAGAAATAGTTCCCCAGACTACCTACACACAACCTCTTCCTCCCTCACTCTTTGACTCAGGCTAACCCATGACATCACATAGTGGAGACTATTTTTCTGAAAAGAACCCAGGGCAGATTTACAAGAAGGATGCTCAGAGAGCATGACTGTAGAGGACCTAGGCCAAGTGACCACAGCACACGCCCAGCAGTGCTGAGAACACTGCTAGTCCCTTAGCACCTGGGGCTGACTCATAGTTGCTGCAGGACCCAATGCCAGATACCAGGATTTCTTTCTCCCTCTCTTTATTGCTCACTGCTGTCCTATGAAACCATCCCCTGGAACCCTTCTACTCCGCCTTAGTTCCCCAGCAGCTTGGATGTTGGGTAACATGGGGTACTCATATTCATTTACCAATCTCCAAGGATGACGGGCAGTATGCTCAATGCTTCATACAAATAGTTTCATTTAATTGTTTCATAACTCTGTTAAATTAGGTATCATAGCAACCCACTTTGCAGACAAGGATACTGAGACTCAGAAATGTTAAGTAACTTTTCTAAGGGTGAGCAACTATTATTGCCAGATACCCAGGTCTGCTTCATGCTGAGACTTGAGGACTTAACTTCTGCTCCACAAAACCTGATAGAAGCCAATCTCCTATAGAGAATCAAATAGGAAAGGATAAAGATGACTGTCTAGAAGGGCAGCCAGACAGGGCTCCTCATGTCATAGAGGGCTTTCCCCATAAAGTACTGCCTCTCTCCTGAAACTTGCTTTGCATCCTTTTCCCCAAGACCTTAATGTATTAATGAACAATGAAAAAACTATGGGATTATGACAAAAATCATTTTCTAGATCATAACAAGGATCCAATATGTATATTGAGCAAATATGACATTAATAGCACATGGGTATTTAAGGTGTGGAGTTTGTAATGTGAGATTAAGTAATACTATAAAAGGCAATACTGGCCCAGGCGTGGTGACAGGTGCCTGTAATCCTAGCACTCTGGAAGACTGAGGCAGGTGGATGCTTGAGACCAGGAGTTTGAGACCAGGCTGAGCAAGAGCAAGACCCCTGCCTCTACTGAAAATAGAAAAAAAAAATCTATCTGTATATAAATACCAATATTTTCCTTCTCTGTAAAATGGGTATGATAATATATAAGAGACGGCTTGGCACCTGTAGCACAGTGGTTACTGTGCCAGCCACGTACACTTAAGGTGGTAGGTTCAAACCTGGCCCAGCCCAGCTAAACAACAACTGCAACAAAAAAATAGCTGGGCATTGTGGCAGGTGCGTGTAGTCCCAGCTACTTGGGAGACTGTGGAAAGAGAATCGCTTAAGCCCAAGAATTTGAGGTTGCCATGAGCTGTGATGCCATGGCTCTCTACCAAAGGTGACATAGTGAGATTCTCTCTCTCTCAAAAAAAGTAATATCTATAAGATATAAAGCACTTGAAACACAACTTGGCCCATAGCCAATGTTCATTATTATTATTATTGCCTTAGCAGTTGAGAGCACACACTTTGGAGTCAGGTAGTCTCAGATTTGAATCAGAGCTCTATTGCTAATTTAGCTGCATGTGACTTTAGGCAAGTTATGTAATTCCTCTGAGCTTATTTCCTTATCTATAAAATGGGATTACTAGCACATATCTCACTAAGCAGTATAGATAATGTGTGTAAAGCATCTGGCCCTATGCCTAGCGCTAGAAAGCATTTGATAGAAGGAAGTTACTATCATAATGTGTAATATATATAGTCATGACAGCTCTATTTCTAAGATATTCTGGGATTTTTCCAATTTCATAATTTTGCTTTTTTTTTATAATACAACATTCCTTTGGTTGGGCTCATGGTGACTCATGCCTATACTCCTAGCACTCTGGGAGGCCGAGGTGTGTGAATTGCTTGAGCCTAGGAGTTCGAGGCCAGCCTGAGCAAGAGCTTGTCTTTACTAAAAATAGAAAAACTAGCTCAGTGTTGTGGCAGGTACTTATAGTCCCAGCTACTCGGGAGGCTGAGGCAGGAAGATCGCTGAAGCCTAAGAATTTGATGTTGCTGTGAACTATGATGATAACACAGAACTCTATCCAGGGTGACAGAGTGAGACTGTTTCAAAAACAAACAAACAAAAAAATACTCCTGTGGTTGAAAAGCATACAGACTGGAGTCAGACACATCTAACCTGGGTTTGAATTCCAGCTCTCTTTCTTACCAGAGTGTGGTTACAATGTTGTCAATTTCTCTGAGCCTCAGCGCCCTTCTCTATGAAGGTGGGTAACAGTTTCTGCCTCCCAGGTGTTTTGTAAGGAATTACATGGGATTCACATCTAGTGTAAAGTTTAGTGTTTATGTGAATGCTAAAGGCAATTTGCTAAATGTGTAAATGAATGAGACTTATTTTTGTTCTTTTGCATATAGTATCATGGCAATAATTTATGAATGAGAGTGCTGTAACCATTTTTCTTACTTCTAAATGGTCTCTGCAGGCTAGTGTCTCATCCTAGCCACAGAGGGATTTAAAGGGCCATAGCATCATAGGCAGGGTGGGGGAGAGACCCTGATGACAAATCAGGGAAAGAAAGAAAAGGAAGTCACAGAACCAAAGGGAAACTCCCCTTTCCTGTCTGGCTAGTATTTGTTTGTCTTCCACACAGGCTGTTCTCTGCTGATATGAGGGTCTTTCCAGTGTTCACCTTTGATTGACATTGCCAGTACAGAAAGAAGCAAGCAGCGCCTTAACTTTCAGGAGCTATTTTCCTCTGGACTTGCAGACTAGAGTTTCCAAACATGTTCTCTTTCTGGCACCACTGATGAGAGCAGAAAGCTGTGGAGAGAATCCAGGATCATGATGTCAGAGCTAGAAGACCTCAGAGAAGGGAGGAGGTACAAAGGGGTGGTTCAGAGTATGGGTTGAGGAGTCAGAATAAATAAGCCCAAATCCTGGCCATATCATTTACTAGCTGAATGATTTGGGTTAAGTTCTAGAATCTCATTAAGCCCTACTTACCTTAGATGTAGAATGGGGTAAGAATATTCCTGACTTCATATGAAATGAGATGATCCTATAAAACACTTAGGACAGTGCTAGGCACATAAGTGTGAGTGCTCAGTGTTTGAAGGCTTTTACTGTTTTTTTCTGGTTCTGCCATTTTGTTTTTACAGTCGAGGACCCCAAGGGTCAGAAAGGAAGCACAACTCATTAGCTGTCCATCTGAACAGAACAACTTCCTGGGTACAGCTGTGCCAAAGGCGTGTCCTAAGGGATTGAGATCCCATATTAGTTTTGCTAAGAGAGCAAGACAGCAGCACAGCCCTAGCTGTGGGGTTGGATTCTGTGCAAATCAAGGCATGAATCCCACCCAAGTAATTCACCAAAAAGAAAATCACTTCCTGTTGGAATTATTTATTTTGTAATTAACAAAAGCAAAGGAAGCCCTTTCTAATATTTTGGCTTGGAGGCTCATAGTTTGAACTTATAACAGCCATAGACAAGAGTTTATTGTGGGCCTGTTCTTACTTGCTGAATTGAATGCATTATTATGATACCAGAGTGACTCGAGGTCAGGAGCTAAGTACCCAAGGCAGAAAGCTGGAGTTTTGAGATCAGAGGACAAAGTGTCCAGGAGTGGAAGTTTCAAAAATTGAGCCATGTTTCCAGGCACTGTAATTTTCAGACTCAAACTTGCTTTGGAGCTGCCTTTGCCTCTAAGTGTTCAGGGAGGGGTCTGGCACTTCAGCTGGCCTGACCAAGTCCTGGGCAGCCAGCCCCAGTTTCTGGTGACCTTCGTGCAGGCTTTTAGGTTGTGCTTTGCTTTGTGTTCTTGTTTGTTTCCTCACGGCAGGGTGGCTTTCTCTGCTTCTGGGTGGGAACTCTGGGGAGGGAAGGATGGTTTGCTTCCATCTCCCCAGCTGTGTTTACACTTCTCTATCATGGACCATCTGGGCCCAACCTTTCTCAGTTCTCCCTGTCCCCTCGGAGAATTGCTATTTGATATCCCGGTGAGCATTATAAAGGAGGGGCAGAATGGACCAAGGGGCCACCATCTTAAGGGGGCGCAGGTTGGAAGGGAGGAAGGAATAGTGCAGAATGCACTGTTTGAATTCTGAAAAGCATCATCTCCTTCTCTTTCTACCAGTATCCTAAGGACCAGCAGGGGACAAAAGTACACTTAGAACTCACCTATTCTAGAAGGACTAGAACATGTGACATGTCATTTCTAATCACTGGTTGCTTTGTGATGGGGACGTGAGTCCACAGAGCAGAGTAGTCTTCCCTAAGGCTTCACTGGGGCCAGTGGTCAAAGAGAGAGCATGTTAAAGCCAGTAAGATTATGCTAAAATATAAGCAAATTAAAATGGATTTAAGAAAATGGTCAAATAAATAATGCTCTTCTTCTCCAGGGAGCAAGTTGAGCTGGTATTAATCAGTACACTAGCATTGCTGGACTCTCGGCCAAGCCCAGGAGAGTGGCTGCCAAGGCAAATCAGGCGTCAGGTTTCAGAAATTAAACACATAATTTTATTTTTCTGCAATAGGGAACTTTCAGAAAAAGAGCCAGCCCTATTAGGCTACTCAGCACACTCTGTCCAGTTTCTTTCAGCCCCAGAGACCTCCAATTTAATAGCAAGATGAACAACTAGAAACCAGGAGTGACACAGTTATTCCTTTCTTCCATTAACTGCCTAGGGGTGGGACCCAGAGGAGTGGGGCAGGGGTGATGGCACTGTTTTTCAAAGGTCCAATGCTAATCACTTGCCAATAGTTTTTCTACGAATTTATGGGACAAAGACCTGAAGAGTTAGGAAAAAAAAGAGTTAGTAGAAGAACTGCTAATAGTGTCTCATAGAATGCAGTTCACTAAGAAAGAGCCTGGTCTCAGGAAAAATCCTGCCATAAATGAGGAGGAACCAATAGACAAACAAATTTTCCCCCAAGAACTCCGTGCTTACTGGTGATGTGAAAGGCTGTTTTTATAATGCTTCATTCAGAGAGCAAAGATTTCTAAACCCAGCATGCAGTCCTATGCCATGTGGTGGATATGACAGAGATATATGGTGTGGTAGAGAGAGCATGTGGTACTGGAATTGAAGGGTTCAGGAGATCTAGGAGGGTGAGAAGGCTTGATGAGGAGGTGGAACTCAGATTCTTATCTACAACTTTGGCATAAATCCCTTCAACTTCCTTCCTTTCCTTTCTGTAACCATATTTTCTTTTTTATCTCTTCTCTCATTACATGGCATATTGTCCTTAAGCAATGTTGTCCATTCCCCTGGCTCTAGTTACCACCCATGTGTTACGTTGATGGCTCTCAAATGTCTCACTAGTCTCCCTCTTGACATTCAGATCTTCCAAACACTTCTCCATAGAAAAAATATAAGTTATCTAATATAACTTAGATACCTTATATTCAATAATCATAATTATTATTTTCTTTTTTTGAGACAGTCTCACTTTGTCACCCTGGATAGAGTGCCATGGTGTCATAACTCACAGCAATCTCAAACTCTTGGGCTCAAGTGATCCTCTTGCCTCAGACTCACTTTGTCACCCTTGGTAGAGGGCCATGGCATCACAGCTCACAGCAACCTCCATCTCTTGGGCTTAGGTGATTCTCTTGCCTCAGCTTCCCGAGTAGCTGGGACTACAGGTGTGCACCACAATGCCCAGCTATTTTTTTGTTGTAGTTTGGCTGGGTCCAGGTTTGAATCCGCCACTCTCGGTATATGGGGGCTGGCGCCCTACTCACTGAGCCACAGGCACTGCCCTGCATTATATATTTTTTTGAGACAGAGTCTCACTATGTCACCCTGGGTAGAGTGCAATGACATCACAGCTCACAGCACCTTCAAACTCTTGGGATCAAGCGATTCTCTTGCCTCAGCCTCACAAGTAGCTGGGACTACAGGTGCCTGCCACAATGCCCTGCTATTTTTGCTGTTTGGCAGGCCTGAGCCAGATTTGAACGTGCCAGCCTTGGTGTATGTGGCCGGCGTCCTAGCCACTGAGCTACAGGTGTAGAGCCTCACCTGGGATACTTTTAAAACTGTTGAAATGGGCTCAGCACCCATAGCCTAGTGTGTAGGGTGCCAGCCACATACAACCCAAAGCTGACTAGTTCAAGCCCGGCCCAGGCCTGCTGAACAACAATGACAACTGCAACCAAAAATAGCCAGCTACTCGGGAGGCTGAGGCAAGAGAATCGCTTACCCCAAGAGTTTGAGGTTGCTGTGAGCTGGGACCCTAAGGCACTCTACCCAGGGTGACAGCTTGAGACTATGTCTCAAAAAAAAAAAAAAAGAAAGAAAGAAAGAAAAGAAAACTGTCAAAGTGGCTGGGCGTGATGGCTCACACCTGTAATCCTAACACTCTGGGAGGCCGAGGTGGGCGAATTGCTTGAGCGTACAGGTTCAAGACCAGCACTAAGTGTGAGACCCCCCCATCTCAAAAAAATAGTGGGTGTTGTGGTGGGTGTCCCAGCTGCTCTGGAGGCTAAGGCAAGAGCATAGCTTGAGCCCAAGAGTTTGAGGTTGCTGTGAGATATGATGACCCCGTTGGCACTCTACTGAGGGCGACAAAGTGAGACTATGTCTCCAAAAAAAAAAAAAAAAACTGTTGAAGCTCAGGACATACCTCAGGTCAGTTAATCGGACCTTCTGGGTGTGAGAAGCAGGTATTCGTTATTAAAGCTTTCCAGGTGATTTCATTGTAGCCAAGTTGAGAACCTCTTATCTAGAAGGCAGTGGGAATGGAAAGGAACATCACTGCAAATTACAAGTCTAAGGCAACATTTGCCTTGATTATGTAGTTAAACACATAGGGGCAAGTTAAAACAGCAAAGTCAAAAGTTTTGATGTAAGGAAAAGAAGATGAAATCTAGAATGCAGAGACCTGGGTTTAAGAGCTAATAGAGGTAGGGTGTAGGGCTCATACTCAGCACTTTGGCAGGCTGGAAGGATCACTTTAGGTCACGAGTTCGAGATCAGCCTGGGTAATATAGCGAAACCACGTCTCTACAAAAAAATAAGAAAAACTTAGCTGGTACAGTGGTGCCCACCTGAGGTCCCAGCTACTTGGGATGCTGAGGCAGAAGGATTGCTGAGCCCAGGAGTTAGAGGTATCTGTGAGCTAAGATTGTGACCCTGCACGCTACAGAGCAAGGCCCTGTCTCAAAAACAGCTAACTCACGGAGTGATTTCTCATCTATGTAAGGCAAGTCTTTTAACTCCTTTATGCCAGAATAGCCTGGTGTGTAAACAGAAATCTTCCCTACCTACTTTATAGGGTTGTTACGAAAATTATTTGAGAAAAATGAACATTATAGCCCCCCCCCCTTTTTTTTGGAGGCAGGCTCTCCCTATTTTTCCCTTTGTGACCAATAAGTATCTTGTGGAGAGATATTCTGATCCAAAGCTGTAATTTGAATTTAGGTGACTGGGAGGACTATTGACAGAAATAGGGAAGTCAGGTGTAAATAAAGCAAGAACATAGAGCCCATAGACGGTATCTAGGGTATTGGTAGGTGTGAGACATCAACATTAAAGGAATTTTAGGTTGGCTTCAAACGCTGAAGTGAGAGAAGATGTGGCTTGTCATCAGCTTGTGGGGATGGCGCAACCGCCTGGATAAGTATTCAAGAAGATATTAGTAGCGCTGCAAAGGTTTTCCAAGAGCCCTTCCCCTCCCCTGAGAGCGCCGCCTTGGAAACCGCTGACCTCCGGCAGCACCCCTCCCTGGTTCTTGAGTCTGGTTTACCGTGAGCAAACCACACAAGTGCGAAGAACTAAATCCAGGTGAGCCACCCACAAGGCGCAAGAGGCTCAGTGCGCACGCGCCGGGAGGAGGTGTGGGGCGGAGCTGCACGCGGGGGCGGGATCTCGGCACGCAGGCGCCCTAGCGCCGTTCCCTGCGGCTCGGGATGGAGGGTGAGTGAGTAAACAAGACCCGGCCGGGCGGTGAGGCCGGGCCTCTGCACTACGCTGCCCGGGGCTTGAAGGAGGGAGAGGTGAAGGGATCAGGGAATTGAGAGGCAGCCTAGGGACACATTGCTTGCCTAGCCGGGGGGACGGGGGGGCGCTCGCCTCCCTATTCCTAGGGCTGGAGGAAAGGGGGCGTCGCGGCGAGAGAGCCCCCGGCGAGGACTGCGTCTGAGGCTGTGAGGGCGGTGTGTCCGGGAGGAGGCGCGGCGGGGGCGGGCCCGGGGCCGGGAATCCGGTTGGTGGGCGGGAGCCCAGTGTGGAGAGGGGCGGTGGGCGGTGGCACCTGCAGGGGCTCTGAGCGCGGTGGACTCCCGGGGACCTGGAGCAATGCACGGGGAGGGCTAGGAACCGAGGCTGAGTTAGCGATGGCTTTGGGGGGATGTTGAGGAAGGGATAGCGGTAAAAACCGGGCCGCGCAGAGGGAGAGGTGAGTGAGGCTCCCAAGGTACAAAGTGTAAGGGACGTTGATTGTCAGTCTGCCAAGTGCAGACTGAGTGCCGCCTCACATTTTGCACCTTGGGAGCTTCCTCACTCAACTCATCCCAGGCTCTTGCCTAAGAGACTTTCTCACTCCGGACTTGTCTCGCTCCAGTCCTGCCCACGCCCAGAATTCTCCCGAAAATCGAACTATATAAATGAAAGTGCTCTGAAGCAAAGGGAAGGTGTTGTATTTGGGACATGCCTGTTAGGAAATGTGGGACAAACTTTTATTTTGGTAAAAAGTGGCTGCTGAAGAATTGTATCAGGAGCAGGGAGGGGAGGGGATGGGGAAAGATGTTAATGCTCCTGGTGGAATATTGAGGGTGGGCTTTTGGTGGATGAAATACAGGATTGTAAATAGAGTAGCTTAGATATGGGGCCCGGTGCGTAGTGGAGAGGATGAGGGTAACGAGCCTAAATGGGTGAACAGTTGGGTGTGTACAAGGATGGCATTCAAAGTATGGGTCTCCTTCACGTTTGCTACCATGATGCCTCTGAATAGAAAAATCCTCCCGGCTCGGCGCCTATAGCTCAACCGGCTAAGGCGCCAGCCACGTACACCTAAGGTGGCAGGTTCGAATCCCCAGCCCGGACCCGCCAAACAACAATGACGGCTGCAACCAAAAAATGGCCAGGCGTTGTGGCGGGCGCCTGTAGTCCCAGCTACTTGGGAGGCGGAGGCAGGAGACTCGCTTGAGCCCGGGAGTTGGAGGTTGCTGTGAGCTGTAATGCCATGGCACTCTACCCAGGGGGACAGCTTGAGGCTCTGTCTCAAAAAAAGAAAAAAAAGAAAAAGAAAAATCCTCCCACCCCGTGCTTTTTAAGTTTGGGAAACAGGTATCAAATGAAATATCCAGCTTAAAAAGGTGCTAACTCTGAGATTTCTGTGAGAGCTTGTCTATTTTAAGCCTTGGGATCCCCAAGTGTGGCCTTGATAAAAGAAATTACTTACTTGAGAGTAGGGCATGCGGTAGGAGGTAAGTACTTTTAAAACACAGACACAGGCTCGGCACCTGTGGCTCAAGTGGCTAAGGCGCCAGCCACATACACCTAAGGTGGTGGGTTCAAATCTAGCCTGGGCTGCCAAACAACAATGGCAGCTGCAACCAAAAAATAGCAGGAGACTGGCTTGAACCCAGGAGTTGGAGGTTGCGTGAGCTGTGATGCTACAGAACTCTACCCAGGGGGACAGCTTGAGGCTCTGTCTCAAATAAACAAACAAACAAAAAAACACAGATACACACAGAAGGGGCTACTTATAAACCTATAGTATTGTTGTCAAGGCTTGTGCTTAATATATGTATCACAAAGAGTGAATAAACTTTCTGAGGGCAGGGATGTTATATCTGCCTTTTTATTCACTAATGTACCCCAAGCACCTGAAACAATGCCCAGCACACAGTAGGGATTCATTACATGTTTTGTGGAATAAATAAAGAGTGGAAAGATTTCTGGGACTGGGAGTCAGGAAAGTCAGGATCTTAATTTTGTCACCAGCCAGCAGACAACTTCTATGCTAATCATGGAACTTCATGCGAAGGCACAGCTTTAAAACTCTCCTGGAATGGGCTGGGCATGTAACCAGCTCTTGCTGGTTAATCCCAGCATTTTGGGAGAATCCTGAAACTCAGGAGTTTGAGACCAGGCTGGTTGACAGACTGAGACCCTGTCTTTAAAAACACAACAAAACAAACAAACCAAAAACTCCCTGAAGTGTAAATGACTTCATTGTGATGGCTACTTCAGTATCCTTTGAAACACTAGAATAAAAGAGCCTGAAGTAAAAGTGAAATTTTACCCTCAAGGCTTTTGTGAGAAGGAAAATGGTGTGAAAATGTAGTCAGACTTATTTCTCTTATATTTGCCTTTGAATGCTTTCCTCCCACTTCCCAATCTCCATCTTGCCTAAGGCTGGACTCATAGTCTTGGGCCCAAAATATCCTCCTGCTTCAGCCTTCCAAGTAGTTGAACTCCAGACATGCACCATCGTACCCAGCTTATTGTGTCACTTTAAAAAAATGTTTTAAAATATGATTTTTGTTTATTTAATTCTTGGGATATGAAACCTGGCTTCCTTAGTCCTGGGTAGCCATTTCTACCCTTGATTTGTGACTTATATGAATGTAGCATATATAATTAAGTCTAGCTTTTTCTGACCTTTGGTTAAGTTTTTAAAATTTCTAATTTATTCTTGCAGCTTCCCAGAAAAGATTTGTCGTAGCAACTATGAAAACACATTACATTTCTACATAGGATAAACTAAAGAAAAAAATGTGGAGAAAGGTGAAGATAATTAATTATGCCAGATAGATTGGGATTGAGGGGAAGGGTTAAAAAAAAAACAAACTACTCTTTGCCATTCCAGAAAGTCCCCCTATTTTTTTTGTTTTCTTGCATCCAGGCTGTGTACATACATATTGGGTTCCTTCCTGTCTTTTTTTAGTTTATCAATGATCAGTTGGGACGTCAGTGCTCCAAATGCTAAAGTTATGAGTTACTTCAGGGTAATTGGAATGTAGTGTTTAGGGGTATGTTGTGTTCTCTAACTAATTTACCCTAATAGTTTTATTCAAAATAGACTAGAAAGTCCAATTTTTATTAAATGATAATGAGCAGTCACTAGATAGAGTACAGTATTAAGCTTTGTTCTGACAAAGTACAGAAACAGCTAAGGTAAGATTCTAGCCTGCTAGGCGATTGCTTTAACTCTTCTAAATCAGCCTTGTGCCATCTTAAGAGTGAGCATTTTCCTTTGGGTTTCATAAAAACTAATCCTACTTTGATTTTTGTCACCCTTGCCTCCAGTGCCCATGACCTGATTCTGTTAATGAAGCAACACTGGTAAATATTAATGTTATAATTTTAATTTAAATCACAATTCAGGCTCACAGGTTCATGTTAGTAAACTTCTTTCTATGTGTATATGCCCAGAAGCTGAAACTAATAAGAAATGTAAATACCTTGGAGAAGTTGGAGGGTGTACATTTGAAATGTGCTTAATAGATTCTAATTGAGGGATCTATAGGGTTGTGTACCACAGAGTTGATTTTAAACAAAATGTTGATGAAATTGGTCATCACCAGAATGACTGAATTGTGTGTTATTAGACCTCTTTGCAGGGGTGGGTACACTCCTACTGTTCATGTTTCAATTCCACTGTGAATAGAAAAGGAAAGAACAATATGGAAAATTTATAAGTCTGTAGTACCATCTGCTTCTGAAGCCGTAACTGAGCCTGCTGGTTAATGAAATTATTACTCAAGAGAAAGTAGTAAAGATGTTGAACTTGCCCCTAAGACAAGCTATTTCTCCAAAGGGATATCTTTATATAGATGAAAGAATTTTATAGTTTGGAACTTCTGTATTCTGATGTCAATCTAAGTTTAAGAATATCGTTCCTTCAATGTTTTATCCCCATACAATTTCAATAGTGTTTTCTTAGTTCTACCTAGTGACAGACTAGATTTTAACCTTTAAAGCAAATTGAGATCCAGTTTTCTGGGGAAAGATTTCCAAGTTTTTATAGCTTTCTTTTTCTATAGAGATATGACATAAACAAACTAGTCATTATTTCCAATGATTAATCTTCCTTAAAAATGAACTTTATTTTTTAGATAGTTTTAGATTTACAAAACAATTATAAAGCTAGTACAGGGGGTTCCCATAAACCCCACATCCAATTTCCTCTTTTTTTCTTTTTCTTTTCTTTTTTTTCTTTTTTTTTGAGAAAGGGCCTTGCTTTGTTGCCTGAGCTGTGGTGTTATTATGGCTCACTACAACCTCAAGCTTCTAGGTTCAAGAGATCTTCCTTCCTTAAGCTTCCTAAGTAGCTGGGACTATAGGTACACACCACCAAGCCTGGCTAATTTTTTTTTTTTGCAGTTTTTGGCTGGGGCTGGGTTTGAACTCGCCACCTCTGGCATATGGGACTGGCTCCCTACCCTTTTGAGCCACAGGCTCTGGCCTGCCTGGCTAATTTTTAAAAAAGCTTTTTGTAGGGATGGGGGTTTTGGTATTACCCAGGCTGGTCTTAAATTCCTGGCCTCAAGTGATCCTCCTGCCTTGGCCCCCCAAAGTGCTAGGATTATAGGCTTGAGCTACCCTGATCTATTTTCCATCATTAGTTTTACCCTTTGTAGAATCATTCTAGTAAAACATTATACATGAGACATTAACTAGTTTATTGTATCTGATTTTTTTCACTTAACATAATGCTTTTGTGACATGTACAGGCATAGAAACTGTTCATCCCTCTTTATTGCTAAGTAGCCCATTGTAAATACTACATTTTGTGTCCATTAGCCAATCCATTGACGTGTGTTGTTTCCACATTTTGTCTATTATAAATAAAGCTGCTATGAACATTTGTGTACAGGTCTTTGTGGGAACCTTGGATCTCACTTACCTTAGATAAATAATTAGAAATTATATGCCATGGCTCAGCACCTGTAGCTCAGAGGCTAGGGCACCAGCCACATACACCAGAGCTGGCGGGTTCAAATCCAGCACAGGCCTGCTAAACAACGACAACTACAACCAAAAAATGGCTAGGCATTGTGGCGGGCACCTATAGTTCCAGCTACTCCGGAGGCTGAAACAAGAGAATCACTTAAGCCCAAGAGTTTGAGGTTACTGTGAGCTGTGACACCACGACACTCAACCCAGGGCGACAGCTTGAGACTCTGTCTCAAAAAATAAAATAAAATAAAAAAGAAAGAAATTATATGCCAGGTTGTATAGTAAGTACATGTTTAGTGTTATAAAAAAAAAGGCAAGCTGTTTTCCACAGGACCTATTTTCCACATACCATTTTGCCTTCCCACTGGCGTCGTATGTGTATGAGGATTCCAGTTGTTCCACATGTTTATCAACAGTTGGTATTATCATTCTTTTTGATTTTAGCCATTCTACTGGGCATGTAATTTTATCCCATTATGATTTTAATTTGCATTTCCCTAATGACAAATGATGTTGAGGAACTTCTGGTGTATTTATTTCCCATTTCCATTTTTTTGTTTTTGTTTTCATTTTTTGGTGAAGTGTCCAGATTTCTGCCCACTTTTTGTTGGCCATTCATCTTATTATGGATTTATAAAAGTTGCTTATATAAAGATTTATTTTAAAATGTCTTGACCAAAACAGAATGTATTTTAGCATTTATCCTCAGTGTATAAATGAATGTAATTTTGAAAGGTTCTTAAGTACTAGCTGAGTACTTCACTGGAATATGTGTTGTTTTGCATGTGTAAGTAACTAAAGAATAGAACTAGTAGAAATATAAAGTATATTTTGTGTGCCACTCCTTTGTCTCAGATACATGAACCCATTTCTTCAAACCTGTTCTAGTGAATGCTGAGTTTTCTTTTTTTTTTTTTTTTAAAGTTTGATAATAATAGTTGTTGTTTAGGGTCCAGCTGCTGTGAGAACCCATCTCTGGCAATGTTTCAGGTGTTTATTTTAATCTTGTCTGTCTGTTCTACACAGTGTATCTCATCTTCCTCATACATTCTGTGGGAACTGACCGCTTGCCAAATAAACTTTTAGCGACATTGAAGACCCATTAAAAAAAACAAATATTGGCTCATAGACACATGAGATTCAAATATCACTTTATTTGTAAAAGGAGTAAGTGTGGCTTAGTTTACATTATGATTGGTTAAAACTCAGTGACATTTTTGTGTACATGTGTATGTTCCTCTGGCCAAATAAAACACGAGTAAAATTAGAAACGGTGCCATTGTTGGATTACTGCAATGTATTTTCTGCCATCTCTCTTGACAGACTATAGCAGATCACATTTCAGTTATAACTCCTTTCTTTAACAAAAATATTAGTATTTTTATATGGCCATTTCCTTTAAGAAATCTATATACCCCAGCAGCTGTGGATTATGTTCTATTCCATTCTTTTTTTTTTTTTTTTAAGAGATGGAGTCTCACTTTATTGCCCTTGGTAGAGTGCTGTAGCATCACAGCTCACAGCAACCTCCGGCTCCTGGGCTTAGGCTATTCTCCTACCTTCAGCCTCCCGAGTAGCTGGGACTATAGGGGCCTGCCACAATACCTGGCTATTTTTTTGTTGCAGTTTGACCAGGTCTGGATTCAAACCCGCCACCCTTGGTATATGGGGCCGGCGCCCTACTCATTGAGCCATGGGCACTGTCTATTGATTTCCATTCTTAAGTGGATGGAGCAACCTGCTCCAAGCTTAACTATTTTAAAAAGAAAAATGAGTTCTGGGGTGGTGCCTATGGCTCAGTGAGTAGGGCGCTGGCCCCATAGACAGGGTGGCGGGTTCAAACCTAGCCCCAGCCAAACTGCAACAACAACAAAAAAAATAGCTGGGCATTGTGGCGGTTGCCTATAGTTCCAGCTACTCAGGAGGCTGAGACAAGAGAATCACCTAAGCCCAAGAGCTGGAGGTGCTGTGAGCTGTGACTCCACAGCACCCTACCGAGGGTGACAAAACGAGACTCTGTCTCAAAAAAAAAAAAAAAAAAAGAAGAATGAGTTCGGAAAAGGAATGAAATTCAAAACCATTTTGTTAGGAGGTTGTGATAGTCTCATTGAGTTGTAATCTATAACATTTGGGTCATTTCGGTGTCAACAAAGATAGCCTACATTTTGTGAGGGAAGCAATTTTGTCCTTTATTTGAACCGTTTTTTTTATTCTGGAGCAGGATTATTATTAAGCTTATTCATGGCAAAAATTGTATGTGCAACCATGTAATGTTATGTGTGAGTGTTGAGTATATTATTAAATATATAATTTTCTCATTCAAAAGGAGTGCTTTTGATCCCATCCCATATAGAAGGGAGAAGTATGCAGTTCTCTAAGAAACATAAGTAGTTAATACAGAGTAAAAGCATCATCCTGTAGATTTTATTTAATTTTTACATTTATCTAGTATTCTCTCTAGAAATTGGTTTACAAATTTGAACCAAAGAGCATCACTAATTTGGTAATTGTGAGAATATATTTGTGCACATGACTAGGCAGATAAAACTTAATAAAATAAAGGCTTCTTTCCAAATGAGCCCTGACTTACATGCAAAAACAGTGGTAGCAGAGACTTTGAAGTTTTCCTGGTTCTGGGGTAGAGTCCTACTGAGGGTAGCAGGGTCTAAATCTGCTGTGCTGACTTAATAAAACCACTGTTTATTCTCTTTTGAAAAGCTACACACTTGTTTTGCCTTTGTTTCTTGCCGTTTGTCTGAAGAAGAGACTCATCTTAAAACCCAACACTTGCATTCTATGAGGTGGGTAACAGTGTATATAATACTACTACTTTGGCCAGCATGGTAGTTCATGTTTGTAATCCTAGCACTTGGGGAGGCCAAGACAGGTGGATGGCCTGAGCTCAGGAGTTCGAGGCCAGCCTGAGCTAGAGTGAGACCCCATCTCTACTTAAAATAGAAAAACTATCCAGGCAGCTATCTGTAGTCCCAGCTACCTGGAAGACTGAGGTGAGAGGATCTCTTGAGTCCAAGAGTTGGAGGTTGGTGTGAGATATGATGATGCTACTGCATTCTACCCAGGGTGACAGAGTGAGACCCTGTCTCAAAAAGCCAAAAAAACCCAACAAACAAAATACTACTTTAAAAGTTTGAACCTTAATTCAAATACCAAAAGGGCAAAAAAGATTTGTGGCGACATCTATTTCCATTTTGTCTTGCTGCTGTCTTAGAGATGAAATTATGCTATTGTTGCTATTGTCATAAAATACTTTTATTGCTAGGTATATAGTAGGCAATTTGGGAGGTGTGGTTTTATAATGTGGTTAAGTCTTTCCATGAAGCTCTTACTTTTGGATATGAACTTGGTTCTTACTGACCTTTCTCTTACTCAAAGTATTGAGTAGGTGTCCATATTTCCAAGTAATTCAAGTTCTTAATATCTATATAAGAACTTCTTGAGTGCTAAATTTAAAATGAGATACCACAGAGAACAGAGGCTAAAGTTTGTTTTTTTTAAATTTTATTTATTTTTATTAATTTTTTTTTTGAGAGAGAGTCTCACTATGTTGCCGTGGGTAGAGTGCCATGGCATCACAGCTCACAGCAACCTCAAACTCTTGGACTTAAACAATTCTCTTGCCTCAGCCTCCCAAGTAGCTGGGACTATAGGCACCTGCCATAACACTTGGCTATTTTTTGGTAGTAGTTGTCATTGTTTGGCAGGCCCGGGCTGGATTCGAACCCGCCAGCTCTGGTGTATGTGGCTGGCACCCTAGCCACTGAGCTATAGGCACAGAACCTAATTTTATTTTTTAAAGATGGGGTTTTGCTCTGTCACCCAGGCTGGAGTGTGGTAGCACAATCATAGCTTACTGCAGCCTCCAACTCCTGGGCTCAAGTGATCCTCCACCTCAGCCTCCCAAATAGCTGGGGCTACAGATGCCCACCATCACACCTGGCTGATTTAGCTTTTTGAGAATTGGACTAGAAATTGTTGGTGTGAAATCTTGTTTTAATTGAAACTTTTTATTGAACTCATGCATTTGGGTTCTTTAAATTTATGGGTTTTTTTTTTAACCTTTTCTTTTTTTATTATTTATTTATTTATTTATTTATTTTTATTGGGGATTCATTGAGGGTACAAGAAACCAGGTTATACTGATTGCATTTGTTAAAGACCCTCTTAGAATCGTGTCTTGTCCCCAAAAGATGTGGCACACACCAAGACCCCACCCCCTCCTTCCCTCTCTCTGCTCTTCCTTTTCCCACCCCTCCCTCCTTCTTTCTTGTTTTATGAGTAAATTTCATGGAAATGAAAGCTTACTTGACTATATTTTTGTGGGATTTGAGGATTGCTTCATTTCCAGGGAATAAAATTTTTCATCTTTTTCTCTCTTAGATTACAACAAGATGGATATACCAAATCCCCCAACTTCCAAATGTATCACTTACTGGAAAAGAAAAGTGAAATCTGAATATATGAGACTTCGACAACTTAAACGGCTTCAGGCAAATATGGGTGCAAAGGTAAAAAATAATTTCCCAAGTAAATGGTTATGTATTTCAATATATTGATCCAGTGTGGAGGGGTTGGAATTTTTTAACTCTTATTTTGAAATCTTGACCATTTTTCCCCATGGCTTGGATAGGCTCTGTATGTGGCAAATTTTGCAAAGGTTCAAGAAAAAACCCAGATCCTCAATGAAGAATGGAAGAAGCTTCGTGTCCAACCTGTACAATCGATGAAGCCTGTGAATGGGCATCCTTTTCACAAAAAGGTACTTCTGGATGTCTAAACTTAGCCTCCCTCTTTTTCTTGGGCTTTTTTTTCCCCTGTATTTTTGACTTGCTAGGAAATAAGTAAGATAATGGATATGGCTATTATAGTCAACTTCAAATAATTAAGACAGTAAATCTGTAGCTTTAAAGAACAACCTTTTCACCTACTCGCCTCAGTTAATGAGTACAATGTTAAGTTTTTCGTAGAAAAGCAAGACATAAACTTTTTACTTCTCTAGGCTCTGTGTTTAAGCTTTAAAGCAGCCTTTTTTGTGTGCCTTGTTTAGTTCCTCATGTACTTTTTGTTTTGTTTGAGATAAGGTCTTGCTGTGTTACCCAGGCTAGAGTGCAGTGGCCCAATCATAGCTCACTGCAGCCTCCAACTCCTGGGCTCAAGTGATTCTCCTGCCTTAGCCTCCCAAGTGGCTAGGACTATAGGCACACACTATCATGCCTGACTAGTTTCCTCAAGTACTTTGATATTGGGAAAGGAGTACCTTTTCCCAGTGGACAGGAGTATATATATATATATATTTCTTCCTTTTTGAGACAGAGCCTCAAGCTGTCCCCCTGGGCAGAGTGCCGTGGCATTACAGCTCACAGCAACCCTCCTGGGCTCAAGTGAGTCTCCTGCCTCCGCCTCCCAAGTAGCTGGGACCACAGGCGCCCGCCACAATGCCCGGCTATCTTTTGGTTGCAGCCGTCATTGTTGTTTGGCGGGTCCGGGCTGGGGATTCGAACCCACCACCTTAGGTGTACGTGGCTGGCACCTTAGCAGGTTGAGCTATAGGCGCCGAGCCGACAGGAGTATATTGATCAAAGGGACATCCCTTATTGTAAATTTTTTTTTTTCTGAGACAGACTCTATCTCCCTGGGTAGAGTGCTGTGGCCTCAGAACTCACAGAAACCTCAAACTCTTGAGCTCAAGCAATCGTCTTATCTCAACCGCCCAAGTAGCTGGGACTACAGATGTCTGTCACAATGCCTGGCTAGTTATTCTGTTTTTAATAAAGACAGGATCTTGCTCTTGCTTAGTCTGGTCTTGAACCCCTGAGTTTGAGCAATCTACCTGCCTTCGCCTGCCATAGTGCTAGGATTACAGGCATGAGCCACTGTGCCTGGCCCCTTATTATTGGAAATTTTAAACACACTTTCTAGGCTGATTCAAAGGTATTCACTTATCTTAGTTGAGTATTCACAGTCAGTTATAGATTGAACTTGTCATTCTACTCTTTCCCCACTCTCATTATTGCACTTGACTACTCTTAAAAGAATAAAATTAAAATAAGTAAGAGCATTCTAGTTTATTAAAGAGATGACATTTTTAGGGGCTGGGTGTGGTGGCTCACACTCTGGGAGGCCGAGGTATATGGATTGCATGAGCTCATGGGTTTGAGACCAACCTGAGCAAGAGTAAGACTCTGTCTCTTACTCTTAGCTGGGCATTGTGGCAGGTGCCTATAGTCCCAGCTATTTGGAGGTTGAGCTCAAGAGTTTGAGGTTGCTGTGAGCTATGAGGCCACAGCACTCTACCAAGGGCAACAAAGTGAAACTCTGTCTCAAAAAAAAGAAAAAAGAGAGATAACATTTTTAAAACATAAAAAGCATGTAGTATATTGAGAGCAATTGTCTTTCCCAAAGCAGGTTATAACTTCTATACCACTTTGCTTCCCATCCCCACTGTTTCCATTACCTAGACAGCTAAATTGATGTCCCTGTCTTAAAGTTTAGGTCTTTAGGAAAACTTCCTCATCTTCATCCTCATCTCTTAGGACTTTCAGAGGCCCTTTACTGCATGTATACACTTCCAAGAGAACCAGTAGTTTTAATTGAAATAAAAATCAGTTGAGTATGGGAAGCACTGTATTAGACCCTGTAGAGGACACAAAAGTGAATAAGAAACAGTTCCTTCCAGGCATGGTGGCTTATACCTGTAGTCCCAGCTACATAGGAGGCCAAGGTAGGAGGATCACTAGAGGCCAGAAGTTCGAGCCTAGGCTGGCTAACATAGCAAGATCTCATGTCTTAAGGAAAAAAAATGTCTTGATGATAGATCAAGTCAGTATTTTTTAGACTTTTACTTTTAAAAATATGGCTGGGTGTAGTGGCTTACACCTGTAATCTCAGCACTTTAGAAGGCTGAAGTGGGAGAACTGCTTGAGGCCAGGAGTTCAAGACCATGCTGGGCAACATAGCAAGACACCATCTTAAAAAACAAAGAGATAGATAATTCCTGCTTTCTACATGTTACAGTCCAGGGGTTCTTTTCTCGGAGCTGATGTAAAAGAAAAAAAACCTCAACTATTAGTTGGTAAGAATCAGAAGCCTACTGGGATCATTTTGGAAGGAAACTGCAACTCTCTCTTGGGTGTGTACCTTCCTTTCCCTCTCCATGTCATCATTTATATTTCAGTGTACGATAGAGAGCATTTTTCCGGGATTTGCAAGCCAACATATGTTAATGAGGTCTCTGAACACAGTTGCATTGGTTCCTATCATGTATTCCTGGTCCCCTCTCCAACAGAACTTCATGGTACGTATTGAAAACACCATAGTAGTATGATTATCTTATATTGATATGCCAGAGCTCCTTTCAGGGTAAAGATTGGCAGAGTATATAACAAAGATTCGCCATACAGGGCAGAATGGCATTGTAATTTACTTACTCTAATATATATATATATATAATACACATATGATACATATAGTAAGTTCAAACTTGTTTGATTTTGTGTTCTCTGAAGTATACTTTTGAATTGAGGCTGGTTCTGCTTTGGTTTTTTTTTTTTTTTTTGAGACAGAGTCTCATTATGTTACCTTCAGTAGGGTGCTGTGGCACCACAGCCCAGCAACCTCAAAATCTTGGGGTTAAGCAATTCTATTGCCTCAGCCTCCCAAGTAGCTGGGACTACAGGCACCCACCACAATACCCAGCTGTTTTTTTGTTCTTGTTGCAGTTGTTTAGCTGGCCTAGGCTAGGTTCGAACCTGCCACCCTTGGTGTATGTGGCTGGTGCTGTAACCACTGTGATACAGGCACCAAGCCAATTGGTTCTTCTTTGAATGAATGAGATGGGACAAAACTCTAGTTTTCTCTTACCATGACCCAATTCAGTAACATTATATGCAGTTAAATGCAGTCTAACTCTGACACTTGAGGCCTAAGCAGGTTCTTAGCTCCCTGTGGATGGAGCAACCTTTTCTGAATCGTCTATAAAGGCAAGATTCTATGAAAACAACTGTAATAACAGATGTGTACATGGATACAGATCCTTTTGTCTAGGCCTTTGTGCTGACTCCTACTAGAATCATTGGTGGTTCTGATAATCATACTCTCTGAACACTGGCATTGCTTCTCATCTGCCTGGTGACATATAGCAAAACTGGTGATTGGAATAGGGTGTAAGTTTACAAAAGGAAATTGTCTCTTAGAATAAAGCTTCAGAGTAATTTTACTTGATACCTGGGGAATTTTAGGAAGACTATATTTTCTGATGAGCACTCCCCACCACCAAAAAAATAATCTTTTAGTATTATTTACTGCCATAAAATATCCATAGCCTGTACTGTGAGTGACTTTAGGTAGCCACTAAGTGTGATTGGCATGAGTTACAGTCATAATTTTTTTATTAATTCGAGTCTTAGTCCATTTTATAGACAACCTATGGTTGGCCAGTTTATTTTCTAGTTATACTGCAGATCATAATCTTGGAGGCCTTCGTTTTCATTGATCTGTCTCTCCACTTACAAAGACAATTAGAATTGAAAATTTTTTATGCTGTTGTTTGGGTGATGCTTGTACCTATTTCACAAAGATGGTTAGTGGATAAAATGAGATAATAGATGCATTGTGAAAAATAAATGTACCGTCAAATTCTAGGTGTTGGTAGAAATATCATTGTTAGTATCAAGCTAAAATTTAGGAGGTAATATCATCAAATATAATTTCTTTTTCTCTAGAGTAGTATTGTGCCTTTCCGTTTGAGATTTTCTTGACAAAACAAAATGACCAATTTTTTAAATACTGGAAAGCCACGCTTACTTCGGGAGCTCATATGCTAAAAATAGAACAGTACAGAGAAGATGAGCATGGCCCTCATGTAAGGATGTCATGCAAATTCATTAAGCATTTCATATTTTGGGGGTTTGGTGAGATCCCACTCAACAGCTACACTGCACAAGTATATGATACACTTCCTGGGTGAAGGATATAGCTACAATTGGGACTTTAACCTTACAAATACAAACTATGTAACCTAATTTATGTATCCTCATATTAATCTGAAATTGAAAAAAAAAGCTGGAAACTCTGTGACTAAAAGTACTTTCAGGAGATTCAAGAAGCAAAAATTGTTAGCAAAGTTTCCATTAAATAGGAAAGAGGAGATACATAGTGGCTTCATGGAATGAATCCTATCTGGTTTGATTTCAGGTAGAAGATGAGACAGTTTTGTGCAATATTCCCTACATGGGAGATGAGGTGAAGGAAGAAGATGAGACTTTTATTGAAGAGCTGATCAATAATTACGATGGGAAAGTCCACGGTGAAGAAGGTGGTAGTGCTGAGTTCTTTGGGAGAAAACTTTGTTAGCATAGTGCCTCTTCTTTAATACCTAATCTTCTGCCCCTTGGATTACTCACTGAAAACTATTTTAATGTCTTCACATGGCTGGGAGTCAAAATTTTATATTAAAAATACCCCAGTTAAAATTTAAAAGTAGTTGGATCATAAAAGGATTATATGGTAATCGGTGGCTAAAGAGAAAGTTCATTGTACAAATAAGTTTAATCTTAGGAGTTTTCCATAAGTCTATCCAAAGTCATTTTGTTTGTTCTTCATTTGCCTTTCTCTAAGAATGGCAAAGAGCTAACATCTCTGTCATACTACTTTTATCCAAGTACTATCCCCTGGATCTCACAGGGGTTGGTTTTAATATCCTGAAGTTTCTAAAAGCAAGTCATTTGGATTTATTTGTAATTCTAGAAAAGACTGTCTGTATGTGAGGAGTGGGAAGAGGAGGAGAGCCTCCCCTTGGATTTGCAAACCAATAGCCATGCCTGCTGTCTCGCTCTCATTTTTTTTTTTTGCAGTTTTTGGCCTAGGCTGGGTTTGAACCGACCACCTCCAGCATATGGGACCGGTGCCCTACTCCTTTGAGCCACAGGTGCCACCCGCATGCCTGCTCTTTGAACAATTGCAGGCACTGTTGTAACGCTGTTGAAATTCATTTTTCATCCACAGCACCCTCTAGTGTTCAAAGACTTCTAAATTATAATAGAGCCCCATAAAGTATTATGAGAAAAAAATGCTCTTTTTTTAAAAAATTTATTTTTATTTATCTATTTTTTTGGAGACAGAGTCTCACTTTGTCACCCTTGGTAGAGTGCTGTGATGTCACAGCTCACAGCAACCACAAACTCTTGGGTTCAAGTGATTCTCATGCCTCAGCCTCCCAAGTAACTGGGACTACAGGTGCCTGCCACAACACCTGACTTTTTTTAGAGACGGGGTCCTCACTCTGGTTCAGGCTGGTCTTGAACTTGTGAGCTCAGGCGATCCACCTGCCTCAGCCTCCCAAGTGCTGGGATTACAGGTGTGAGCCACCTCACCTGTCAAAAAATGCTCTTTTTTTTTTTTTTTGAGACAGGAGCCTCAAGCTGTCCCCCTGGGTAGAGTGCCATGACATCTCAGCTCACAGCAACCTCCAACTCCTGGGCTCAAGCGAGTCTCCTGCCTCCGCCTCCCAAGTAGCTGGGACCACAGGCGCCCACCACAACGCCCGGCTATTTTTTGGTTGCAGCCGTCATTGTTGTTTGGCGGGCCCAGGCTGGATTCGAACCCGCCACCTTGGGTGTATGTGGCTGGCGCCTTAGCCACTTGAGCCACAGGCGCCGAGCCAAAAAATGCTCTTTTGATTTAGAGAAGTCACTACTGATCCATCAGCAGCAAAACTCAATGAGTTTCTATTTCATTATTCTTTCTCCTGCTTGTGATTGTATTCTTTTGCGATATTTTGGACCATAAATATAAGACTATACATTTTTTTGAGATTTTGAACCATAAATAAACAGTTGTCCTGTGACTGTGGATGTGAAGTACCCAGTAAGAATAAAGTCTATAACTGGCTTCCTTACTCTAGCCAGCTGACCTGTTAAAAGTGTCAGAGTCAACCAAATGATTTTAATTCCCCGATTGTCCATATAAAAATGTACATTTGTTATCACATAGGCCTCAGAGGTGAATATAAGAAAGTCTTACCAGGAAAACTTACGGAATATGAAGCAATCTCAGCTCATCCTTCTAATATTCATGTTTCAGAGATGATCCCTGGATCTGTCCTGATTAGTGATGCTGTTTTCCTGGAGTTGGTAGATGCCCTGAATCAGTACTCAGATGAGGAGGAGGAAGGGCACAATGATAGCACAGATGGAAAGCAGGATGACAGCAAAGAAGATCTGCCAGTAACAAGGAAGAGAAAACGACATGCTATTGAAGGTACGCAGCATTGCTTCCTTATTCCATTTTGAAAGTGACAGGGATAGGGGAGATGGAAAAACAGGAAAGGTTTAGTGCCTTATTAAAGGCTGTTATGGCTTGGCGCCTGTAGCTCAGTGGCTAGGGTGCCAGACACATACACTGGAGCTGGCGGGTTCAAATTCAGCCTGGAGCTGCCAAACAACAATGACAGCTACATACAAAAAATAACCGGGTGTTGTGGTGAGCGCCTGTAGTCTCAGCTAACTAGCCAGACAGCATGGTGGATGCCTATAATCTCAGCAACTCAGGAGGCTGAGGCAAGAGAATTGCTTAAGCCCAAGAGTTTGAGGTTGCTGTGAGGTGTGACGCCACGGCACTCTACCCAGGGTGACAGCTTGAGACTTTGTCTCAAAAAAAAAAAAGGCTGTTGTTAGTTTTCATTGGTCTGCTTGAAATAAGAAAACATTGTTACTGACTGACTGATAGCTTAAGATAGCTGTTACTTAGTTGAATTGAAAAGTAAAGAGCATATAGAATAATCATTGTGACTTCTTTCTTTTTTTTTTTTTTTTTTTGAGACAGAGTCTCACTCTCTCCCTTAGTAGAGTGCCATGGTGTCACAGCTCACAAGAACCTCAAAATCTAGGGCTCAGGCAATCCTCTTGCCTCAGCCTCCTGAGTAGCTGAGATTATAGGCATCCACCATGCTGTCTGGCTAGTTTTTTTTGTTGTTGTTGTTTGTTTGTTTTGGTTTTTTTTGAGAAGAATCTTAAGCTGTCACCATTGGTAATATACTGTGGCGTCATTGTAGCTCACAGCAACCTCCAACTCTTGGGCTCAAGCAACCCTCTTCCTTCAGTTTTTTCTATTTTTAGTAGAGACAAGGTCAGGCTGGTCTGGAACTCATGAGCTTAAGCAATTCACTCACTTTAGCCTCCCAGAGTGCTAGGATTACAGGCCTAGTTTTTCTGTTTTAATAGAGATGGGGTCTCACTCTTTCTTAGGCTGGTCTCAAACTCCTGAGCTCAAGCAATCCACCTTCCTCAGCCTCCCAGAGTGCTGGGATGACTGGTGTGAGGCACCAAGCCTATTACATTTCTAATTATAAAAGTAATATGTTTGGAAAACATGGAAAATTATAAAAGAAATTACTCTGTAATCCTACTAGGAATAACCTGAATTAATATCTCTTTCTTAAAATATGTACATATATAAATCAACATGTTTGTATATTATTATATAAAATTAGGATCATACCAATTTATATATGCATATATAATTTTATGTCCTTTTTATTTAATCTTATATCATGAACATTTTCTATGTCATTAATATTTATTTAAGAGTTAATTGTTTACCAAAATGTGGAAACAGCCTAAATGCCCACGAACCCAGGAATGGATTAACAAGCTGTGGTATATGTACACTATGGAATGCTATTCAGCCATTAAACAAATGGAGACTTTGTAGACTTTGTATTAACCTGGATGGAAATAAGAATAATGTGAAACACATTATTTTTAGCAAAGAATCACAAGAATGGAGAACCATGAATCCTATGTACTCAATTTTGATATGAGGACAATTAATGACAATTAATGACATGGTGGGGGTGGGGGAAGGAGAGAGCAGAGAGAGAAAGAAGGAGGGAGGGGTGGGAGAAAGGAAGAGCAGAGACAGGGAAGGAGGGAGGGGAGGGGAAGGTCTTGGTGTGTGCCACACTTTTGGGGGGCAAGATATAATTGTAAGAGGGACTTTACCTAACAAATGCAATCAGTGTAACCTGGTTTCTTGTACCCTCAATGAATCCCCAACAATAAAAAAAAAAGTGAAATAAAAAGAGTTAATTGTTTAATTATACTATATATTATTTAATTATACCATTTTTCCAGGGACATAGTTTCTCTCTTAATGTAACATAGTAATAATATTATAATGTAGTTTCAGTATTAGTCTTGTTCTTCTGCATCTGCAGTGTGATAGGATTCTTCTGTGTTTAGGTCTCTCCATGAAAGCTCTTTTCACCTCCAGATTCTAATTGGGACTATGGATTTTGTTGTTAACATGTCCACAACTCTGACTTCTTTATCTACTGGTAGCCTATATGAGATATATCCAGGTAGCACTTGTGCATCTCTAAACAGTCAGTGGTTAGATTAACAAAGCAGCTCTAATTCAAAATGCTGTCATAGGGTGGCACCAGTGGCTCAGTGAGTAGTGCTCCAGCCCCATATACCAAGGATGGCGGGTTTGAACCTGACCCGGGCCAAACTGCAACAAAAAAATAGCTGGGCGTTGTGGTAGGCACCTGTAGTCCCAGCTACTTGGGAGGCTGACGCAAGAGAATCACCGAAGCCCAAGAGTTGGAGGTTGCTGTGAGCTGTGACGCCATGGCACTCTACCAAGGGCAACAAAGTATGACTCTGTCTTAAAAAAAACAAAACAAAATAAAATGCTGTGACTGATGAGGAGGAAGGTCATACAGTTTTGTTTGCATGTTCTGATAACTACACTCAGAAGTTTTTCTTTGTTTTTTCTTTTTAATGTGTGTGTGTTTGATTTCCAATTCAGGCAACAAAAAGAGTTCCAAGAAACAATTCCCAAATGACATGATCTTCAGTGCAATTGCCTCTATGTTCCCTGAGAATGGTGTCCCGGATGACATGAAGGAGAGGTAGGGAAAGTTGTCCCCATATACAGAGTGCTTGAACAAAACTTTTATTCAAACCTATTTTTTTCACTAGTAAAAAACCTTGTTTATGGTAAGTGGATTATGATTTGACTGCAGTTTGATTATTTCTTGCTTATTAGTCTAGTCTAAATGCCCCTTGCTATATTTAAAGGGTCATGCTATGCTGGCTTTTGAGTAATTCTGGGCAGAGAACTTTTATTCTGCCATTTTGTGGGGAAGTTATTCTAGCACCATGCTTATCAAATCTTTCCCTCCTCTATGCCTAGCCCAGTATAATCACAGTGGTGTACCCATTTAGTTATACACTATTCCTTCATCAACCAGGGCCATTTGGCTTGGTGCCTGTAGCTCAGGCGGCTAAGGCACCAGCCACATACACTGGTAGGTTTGAATCCAGCCCAGGCCTGCCAAACAATGACAACTGCAACCAAAAAATAGCCAGGCATTGTGGTGGGTGCCTGTAGTCCCAGCTACTTGGGAGGCTGAGGCAAGAGCATTGCTTAAGCCCAGGAGTTGGAGGTTGCTGTGAGCTGTGATGCCACAGCACTCTACCCAGCTTAAGGCTCTGTCTCAAAGAAAAAAAAAGGGCCAATTAAAAACTCATCCTTCCTTGGCCAGCTGTATCTGGATGACTGTCAATATCCAAACTGCATTCCCTCAGTGGAGGCATTCCCTTAGAAAAACTTTGTCTCTCTTTTCTTAAATAGGTATCGAGAACTAACAGAGATGTCAGACCCCAATGCACTTCCACCTCAGTGCACACCCAACATCGATGGTCCCAATGCCAAGTCTGTGCAGCGGGAACAATCTCTCCACTCCTTCCACACACTTTTTTGCCGGCGCTGCTTTAAATATGACTGCTTCCTTCACCGTGAGTGGGACTACTATGTTTGAAATGCTCTCTTCTGTTTCGTCCCCAACCACCATTTCCTTCTCTTTGTTCTAATTAAGCATGTAGAGTTCCTGGCTTCTGATCTGATGATGGCTTTACAAAGGGCTTGTTCTATTTTCACTTATCAATTATAGTACAACATGCTTTGCATGATAGAGACAAACTAACCAGCAACATAACTGTCCCTCAGTACCTCCTAGCTTTGAAAGGTTTGTATTGATATTAGAAATGACTACATTTTGTGTACCTTGATGGTAGCTGTTTGTGTCAAATTCTGTCTCCTGTAGTAGCTCCCTAGTTTGATTTTGTTCCTCCCTATCCTGTCACGTGAATAAGACCATTAGAAACAGGACAGTTTTTGTTTTGCAGCTTTTCATGCCACCCCTAATGTATATAAACGTAAGAACAAAGAAATCAAGATTGAACCAGAACCATGTGGCACAGACTGCTTCCTTTTGCTGGTATGTTTTTAAGCTGTTCTTGCATTGTTAACTTTGTTGAAAATATTGAGCAGGAAATGGTCTTGGGCTTTCTGCCCCTGGGAACACAAACCAAGTAAACCAGTACATAGTACTGCAGAGGTCATAAAGCACAAATAAAACATGTGTTCTGCTTGTAAGGAGCTCCCCAGACTTATTAGGACTATGAAGTTAATATGACAGAGTATAATTTGAAGAGCTTTAAAGGCTTTCCTGCTCTAAATATCACCTTAGATTTCAAGCTGAAACTGTACTGTTAGAATTGGAACAGAGTGAGTGTGTGTGTGTGTGTGTGTGTAGGGGGGATGAGGTGCACACTCCATTTTCTTTGCTGTCTTCCATTAAATGCATGTAATCAAGCGGCCCCCGTGGATCAGTGAGTAGGGTGCCAGCCCTATATACCGAGGGTGGCGGGTTCAAACCCGGCCCTGGCCAAACTGCAACAGAAAAATAGCCGGGCATTGTGGCAGGTGCCTGTAGTCCCACCTACTTGGGAGGCTGAGGCAAGAGAATCACCTAAGCCCAGGAGTTGGAGGTTGCTGTGAGCTGTGTGATGCCACGGTACTCTACTGAGGGTGATAAAATGAGACTCTGTCTCTACAAAAAAAATAAAATAATTGCATGTAATCATGAAAACAATAGCACATGAAGATGATGATATCTTATGGTGATCAACCATATGGACCCTTCCCTGATGGACATACCTTATGTGGCAGCATAAACATGCCTTATGTGTCCTGCATATCTTTGAGGAGGCAGTATACTGAGAGCTAGAAGGGAATAGGTCAGTTGGATCTGCCAAAGACATGATGGGGTTTTCTACACAAAAGGACAACAGAATGAGCTTAGGGTAAGAATAAAATGCCTTGATAAAATTTCTGCCGCTGATTAAAATTATATTATATAGCCAATTGCTTTTGGAACCATTTTTAGTGGGATAATAGAAGGAAAGATGGTAGAGTGCAGTTGGGCATATGTCTGTAAAATTGGCCAAATGGTAAGAGACAAAGAATAAATAAACTTTATCCAATTAATTTTTTCCCGAACATGTATTGACTCCTTCCTATATGCCAAATACCATGCTAGACCCTTAACATAACTTGTCTTACTCAAAGTTTGTTCATAAGTCAGTGGTGTGGTAACAATGAAATTCAATCCCTGAACTAACTCTGTTGTCTATGCTTTTTTTGATGATACCTTATTACTTCAACATAACAGCGTTTATATAAGTCAGAAGGGCATTCTCACAGTAGTCACACTGGGATGCAGTACATGTACTATCAAAACGCTGCCAGTGTTCAAAATGTGTATGTGTAGGGTGGTGCCTGTGGCTCAAAGGAGTAGGGCACCAGCCCCATATGCTGGAGGTGGTGGGTTCAAACCCAGACCTGGCCAAAAACTGCACCAAAAAAAAAAAGTATATGTGTATAACTAACAGAAACATATATGTGCAGTTTTTCTTTTACTGCTTGTCAAGTATGATTACATATTTAAATGTAATGCTGGACTATTTTTCCCAACTGTTTATTAAGAACATTTTCAAACAAGCAGAGGAAGTTGAAAGATAACTTTTTCCTGGCTTTGATACTATGGCTTTGATGACTTTTTTCCCATATTTGCTTTGTCTGTGTATTTATCTATGTGTATCTTTTGCTAAGCCACTAGAAAATAAGTTGAAGACACTGTGATGCTTATTTGCTAAATATTTTAGCATGTATCTTCTAAAAGTGAAGATGTTCTCTTACATAAGCACGTTATTACACCAAAGAAAATGCCCCAGAATTTTATAATATCCTCTATTATTCATTCTATATTTAATTTTTTCCAGCTTTACCAAGAATAGATGTTTTAATGGTTTTTTGTTGTTGTTTTTTGTTTTTTGAAACAAGGTCTCTCTCTATTGCCCTGGCCAGAGTGCAGTAGCATCAACATAGCTCACTGCAACCTCAGATTTCTGGGCCCAAGGGATCCTCCTCCTCAGCCTCCAAAGTAGTTAGGACTATAGGCATGAAGACCACAGCCAACTAATTATTTAATTTTTTTGTAGAGACAAGGTTTTGCAATGGTGCTCAGGCTGGTCTCAAACTTCTGGCCTCCCAAAGCACTAGGATTATAAAACACAACAGGCTGTGTTTTGTTTTGTTTCAAACCAGGATCATCCAGTTAGACACTATACTTGGTTATTATGTCTTTTTACTCTTTTTTAAATCTCAGATGATTCCATCACTTTTATTTTTCTTTTTAAAAGTTCCAGGCTGGTTGTCTTGCAAGATGACCCACATTCTAGATTTGTCTATTGTTTCTCATAATGTTATTCAACTTGTTTCTTTATCTCTTATTTCCCATAACCTAGAAATTAACTGTGGAAACTTGATTTTATTTATTTAAATGTTTTAGGTAAGAATACTTTCTAAGTGGTGCTGTGTACTTTATACTGTAGCATAGGCGCTTAATATCAGATTCAACTAATTTTAAAACTTCTCTTTTGGAATTTCCTTCAGGCCATATAGCATATTATTAATAGCCTTAGTGGTGGTAAGTCCTCCTTTTTTACAAGCGGATTTAGTTAAAGACAGCTAGAAGTCTTTGGGAATCAAATATGGTGAAAAGATATTGGTGATCAAATTGGGTGATAGTTACTTGATTTTTTTTTAAAAAAGCATCGCTATAATCATGAAACAGTATTCTTCTGAGTTTTGTATGCAGATGGGAAGTTTCAAAATTAAGTATTAACAATGTACTCATTCTAGTATTATACATTTTGTTATTGAAACAGAGGTAGTGTGGTAGAATGGAAAGAGAAGTGGCCTAGAGGCAAAGAGATCTTGATTCTCTGTCCCCTCTGGAACCGTTAGCTCTATCAAGCTCATCTCATTCCCTGTGAACCTTCTTTCCTTATCTGTAAGAAAATATGTTCTCAAATTCTAAATGACTAGTGTGCAAATGAATTTTAGATACAACTTCCTGGAAAACTGAATACACATAGTTGCATAGATTATATCTTTTTTAAGATTAGAGGACAACTTTCATTATTACATGGTTGCCATTACATGTCACAGAACACACACACACCCAAAGAGCATCTGTGCAGATGTTAAGAAAGACAAGGCTCTGGGCTTTCTCTAGTTCCTGTCCATAATGTGTTCACTGCAGGAGGGAGCAAAGGAGTACGCCATGCTCCACAACCCCCGTTCCAAGTGCTCTGGTCGTCGCCGGAGAAGACACCACGTGGTCAGTGCTTCCTGCTCCAACACTTCAGCCTCTGCTGTGGCTGAGACTAAAGAAGGGGACAGTGACAGGGACACAGGCAATGACTGGGCCTCCAGTTCTTCAGGTACAGTGAACAGAAAATGAACATCTTTTCTTCCATGGCAAGGACTCTTGGTAAACCCAGGATTGCTGCCTGACACTTAACATTACTACCTTTTTCAAATTGTTAATTCTGGCCAGGTTCAGGGCTTATGCCTATACCCTAACACTTTGGAAGGCTAAGGAGGAAGGATTGCTTGAGGCCAGGAGTTTAAGACCAGCGTGTAACCCCATCTCCAAAAAATACAAAAGTTAGGGGTGTGGTGGGTGCCTGTAGTCCCAGCTATGTGAGAGGTTGAGACAGGAGGATCTCTTGAGCCCAGGAGTTTGAGATTGCAGTGAGCTATACCGCATTGTAGGCTAGACAACAGAGAAGACCCCGTATCCCAAAAAAACAAAAAACAAAAAAAACCCCTCTTAATCCTTTCTACAAGTTCACCTGTGGAGACAGGGAATATTTTCATTCCTAACTATTCTGCCTTTTAATTAGAATATTATACTTTTGGATTTGTGACAAACTACCAATGACAACTGCATTCTACCCTCATCTGTTTCTATTATTTCTTCCCCTTAGAGGCTAACTCTCGCTGTCAGACACCCACAAAACAGAAGTCTAGTCCAGCCCCACCTCAGCTCTGTGTAGTAGAGGCCCCATCAGAGCCTGTGGAGTGGACAGGGGCTGAAGAATCTCTTTTTCGAGTCTTCCATGGCACCTACTTCAACAACTTCTGTTCAATAGCCAGGCTTCTGGGAACTAAGACATGCAAGCAGGTATTGTCTGAAAGTGGCAGAACAGACTTGGACCCTCCTTTCATCTGTTGCTCTGTCCAACCCTTTGTCATCTTGTAAGGCTGTATGTCTGGGGAGAAGCTGTCTTGAGTTCAGGATCTGGGGCATCAAGTGAATCCGTGAGCCTTTCTCAAATGCAGGGCTTGATAATGCAGAGGATCTGCTCTCCTTCTTGCTGAATTCTTACTTCTGTCTCTGCCTATTTAACTCTTATGGATGATCCTACACTCTTTCAGCTTCTTTTTTTTGTTCTTGCCTCCTTTCTAAATGGTATCCCTTCCCTAGAAAGGACTCCCAAATCTTTCTGCAGACTCTCTTAGCTTGCATACTCCTGCTTCTGTGGCTGCCACTCCCTCCATCAGCTTCCTTAGCTGCTTTATTCTCCAAATTTTCTATCACCAGATTCTCCAATTACCACCTCAGTATCTGGGCATAGGCCTCACCCTTCCCACTCATACCATTACGAGAAACAGTTAACAGCAGCCACTGATGCTCTGGAGGCAGGAAAGGGCTACAGGGAGAACAGGGCAGGGAGGTAGGTGTTGGGACCCATCTGTCCAACAAGAAAGGAGCCCCAGCACTTGCTCACTTGGCTTCCTAACTTCTGGAGGAGTCTCTGTGGCCTCTTCTTTGTGCTTCTTTACTTCGAACAGTTAATAGAACTATGAGTCAAAGTGCCCTTTGCTTTCTTTTTGGACCTCATACGTATTTCCCTCAGCCACAGGTTCTCAACCACAAAGTGTACGGAATTGTATGCCAGAAAAATTCTTGACTAAATGTACTTTCTTTAGAAGATTTATAGTTTTCAGAGGGCCTGTGGCCAACAAGAAAAAGGAAAAGCTAAAAATGAGTGCGAGAAGGGCTGGCTGCGGTGGCTCACGCCTGTAATCCCAACACTTTGGGAGGCTGAGGCAGGTGGACTGCTTGAGCTCAGGAGTTTGAGACCAGCCTGAGCAAGAGAGAGACCTGTATCTAAAAATAGCTGGGCACTGGGGTGGGTACCTGTAGTCCCAGCTACTTGAGAGGCTGAGGCAAGAGAATCACTTAAGCCCAAGACTTTGAGGTTGCTGTAAGCTATGACGGCACAGCATTCTACAAAGGGTGACAAAGTAAGACTGTCTCAAAAAAAAGAGAGAGAGAGAGAGAGAAAGTGCTAGAAGAGAAGCAGCAGGAGGAGCCAGCATTTCCAAACTGCTGCCCTATGGAAGCAGTCAAGGCTCTGACATCTTTATACCAACAGAGGGAGCTAGTGTTTACCCCAGTGGAACGGTTCCTGTCCTGCCTTGCTTGTCGGTACACAAGGCACACAAAGTTGTCCTTCCTAAAAAGAGGCAGAGACTGTAGGTAAGAATCAGCCTACTCTTCTACCCATGCTTGGTAGAAAGAGCAATAGCTGCTGACCAGGGAAGGTATTACTGAGCTCAGTATTTCTCCCTTCTGGAGTCAGGATGTATGATTAGGAATTAACTTTAGAGCCAGTGACCCAATGTCCCAATGGTGCTCTGTCTCTCCCTGACTGAGGAGATACCTCTGAGCTCTCCAAGTCCCCCACCAGCCCAGCACCCAGCATAGCCACTTATCTGACCACCTTGCTGAGAAGGAGAGACAGACCCTGTTGGATTTGTCTTCCAGGTCTTTCAGTTTGCAGTCAAAGAATCACTTATCCTGAAGCTGCCAACAGATGAACTCATGAACCCCTCACAGAAGAAGAAAAGGAAGCACAGGCAAGGACAAAGGATTCTCTGTGGCCAGGCTGTTAACCTGTGCTCTGACCTCCCCTTGGACTTCCCATCTGCCTCCCTCTTCAGCCCCTGCACAGGCTGTGTGAGCCAATCAGTTTGGAATCACACAACTGAGGGCCACCCTTCTCAGTGCTCCCTGAGTGTGTGTTCCATGGACCAGCCCTTCCCCTGTCCCTAGATGCAGTGGACTGTAAAATGACTGTCTGGTTTTTCATTTTCCATTGACACTCCTGGCCAGTAGGACATGAACTGCCCTCAAGGCTTCACCCTGAAGCCATTTCTCCTTGTTGGGTGGTTAGTTACCACCTTACCCATTCTCAACTCTGACCAGAATCCTTTTCATTGTGTTGGCACTTGTATTATTTTTCTAAGTTGTATAATAACACTGTCTTCTAGCTAGCTTTTACTTAGGGTTGGAAGTTTTTTAAAAAATTGGCACTCTTGAAAAAAAAATTGGCACTCTTTCTGGCTTTATTCCCTGATGACTGTCACCCATCGAAGGAAAGAGCTTACTGTAGTTCTAGATACAGGAGGAAATCCCTGTGACTCTTCCCTTTCACTTCTTTCAGAGAAGATCCTGAAAGACCTTTCTACCTCTCCATCTTGAGACTCCCCCACATCTCCACCTCAGCACCAGGGAAAGGGAAAGAGAAACAATAGCATTATAATAGACATATAGCATTGGGCTTTGTTTTGTTTCTGTATTTTGTCCTTTTATGTTTGTTTGGGTGGGAATTGTGTTTAAGTTTAAATCTTGTAGCAGGGGCCAATGGGATTGAGAATGAACTCTTAGCTTCTGTGTGCCAAAGTAGGGCTTTGGGAGGATACTCCCCTCACCCTCATCACCAAACCACAGTCTCTGATTGCAAGTCACATTGTTATTTACCTGCGTCTGTAGAGTTCCCAAGGGCCATGAGCCAGAACCATCCTTTCTCTCTTTTTCAGGTTGTGGGCTGCACACTGCAGGAAAATTCAGCTGAAGAAAGGTTGGTTTCACCAGGGTGTTCTTCATCAGTTCAATACGAGGTCTCGTTCTGTGACCATCACCCTGCCCCACCTATGGCTGCAGGTGCTGACCCTGCACTGCTTCCGCTCATTGCACATTTCTCTGCAGCAGCTGAGAACAGCTCAGCTTCTCACTGCAGCTGAGAAGGCCTCTTAGAGTGTAGAGTTCTGGCCTTGTGGTCTCTGACTTTTGCAGTGTGCCATTTGCTGGGTTCCAGACCTCGTTTAATGTTTAGAATGTCTGTCCTGCTATTCTACACTATCTCCACACCCTCCCCACAAAGCAAATCACCCTGTCTTGCCTTATGAACAAGGGTTAACTGTGATATCTTCTAAGTATTAAATGTGCGTCCAAGGTGATAGTTCAAACGAGTCTCCTTTGAAGTGGGTGATTAGACACTTGGTCAGTAGAGCAGCTGGGGAGTAGGGTTGTAGCAGTGTCAGATCTGTTCTTCTCTCTCCTAGATAACTCTTCCACACAAGTGTACAACTACCAACCCTGCGATCACCCAGACCGCCCCTGTGACAGCACCTGCCCCTGCATCATGACTCAGAATTTCTGTGAGAAGTTCTGCCAGTGCAACCCAGACTGTAAGCGTGCTACATTTCCCTGTAGTCACCAAAATAGCCTCACTATGTCCCAGGCTCCCCTCTTGCTCTGTCCTTTGCTGCTTGCGAGCTTTCTGATACCTCTCTTAGCTGTGTTTTAGGCATTCTCTAGACAAAACAAGATGCTTAAGATATGGAAAAGTCATTTTGGGG
The DNA here is from genome assembly GCF_000181295.1 of Otolemur garnettii. NCBI lineage: Eukaryota > Metazoa > Chordata > Mammalia > Primates > Galagidae > Otolemur > Otolemur garnettii. The sequence goes on from NW_003852413.1 coordinate 21,526,904, forward strand.
GGTTCGGCACCCATAGCACAGTGGTTACGGCGCCAGCAGGAGACCAAGTCTTGCTCCGCTTCCTGGACCCGAGGGTGGCGGGTTTGAACCCAGCCCAGGCCAGCTAAGCCACTGCAACAAAAAAATAGCCAAACATTTTGGCAGGTGCCTGTACTCCCAGGTACTTGGGAGGCTGAGGCAAGAGAATCGCTTAAGCCCAAGAGTTTGAAGTTGCTGTGAACTGTGACGCCAAGGCACTCTACCGAGGATGACATAGTGAGACTCTGTCTTAAAAAAAAAAGAATCATTTTTAGAAAACCCTAAGGTTCATGATTTTAAAAGCAGCAATTATTCAGTAATCAAAGCTCTCCCCACTTTGCCCTCCAGAGGAGAATTAAGAAACATGGAAATCTGGGGGCCAGGTGCCCATAATCCCAGTGCTTTGTGAGACTGAGGTGGGAGGATTGCTTGAGGCCAGGAGTTCTAGTCAAGCCTCGGCGATATAGCAAGACACCAGCTCTACAAAAAATTTAAAAATTAACCAGACATGGTGGCAGGCACCTATATCCCTAGCTACTCAAGAAGCTGAGGCAGGAGTTCAGGGTTATAGTGAGCTGTGATCATGCCACTCCCCTCATGCCCAGGCAATAATATGAGATCCTGTCTCAAAAAAAACCCAAATTGGCTCGGTGCCTGTGGCTCAAGCGGCTAAGGTGCCAGCCACATACACCTAAGGTGGCGGGTTCGAATCCCCAGCCCGGGCCCGCCAAATAACAATGATGGCTGCAACCAAAAAATGGCCAGGCGTCGTGGTGGGCGCCTGTAGTCCCAGCTACTTGGGAGGCTGAGGCAGGCGACTCGCTTGAGCCCAGGAGTTGGAGGTTGCTGTGAGTGTGATGCCATGGCACTCTACCCAGAGGGATAGCTTGAGGCTCTGTCTCAAAAAAAAAAAAAAAAAAACAAATTGTTTTGATTCAAATCTTTTTCAGGTGCCAGTCTGTGTATGTCTGATTTTACTTACTAGGTGGAGTCTTAATGTCAGGTAGGAGACAGGGGCCTGGATGTCAGCAGAGGCTAATGGTGCTTCTCTTTCACTTCTTATACCTCACCCTGTGCCCTTCCCCACTCAGGGCTGAGTAGTTTGATGGCAGTCCCCAGAGCTTGCAGAACTTGATGCCCAGGCGGGTATGCTAGAAATACCTCCTCACCCATAGTAGATATCAATCTTAGCCACAGCAGAAAGGTGCTTGCGCTAGGGCGGGCAGTGGGTGGAGGAAGGTGGCATAGAACGGATGCATTCTGTTCTCATAATGACACTTGTTTTGATGGTGAGGATGTACAGTGAAAAGCACAGATTTTGTTTCTTCTGGGGGTACTTTCCATCTCAGGAGGAGGGACAGTGTTGTTGGGGGATCTCTAGGAGATATACCTGCTTTTTTCTTTTATCTTTTCTTTCCTTTTTTTTTTTTTTTGAGACCGAGTCTTGCTCTGCTTCCTGGACCAGAAAGCAATGGCATCATCATAGGCCCACTGCAGCCTCAAACTCCTGGGCTCAATCAATCCTATCCTCCTGCTTCAGCTGCCCAGATAGCTGGGATTAGAAATGCACACCATCATGCCCAGCTAATTTTTCTATTTTTAGTAGAGACAGGGTCTCAGATTACTGGTCTCAAGCAGTCCTCCTGCCTCAGCCTCCTACAGTGCTAGGATTATAGGCACAAGCCACTACAACTGACCTGTATCTATGTGTTTGATTTGCAGGCATGAATATTAGGAGGCACTCCATTTTCTCTGAAGAAAAAGACAAGTATTTGATGATTAGAAAGGGATCTTCTCTCCCATTTTGCCAAAACGTCCTTGAACATATGACATTTCTTTCTTTTTTTTTTTTTTTTTTGTTTAGCAGGCCCAGGCTAAGTTCAAACCCACCAACCCAGTGCACAGAGCCAGCACTCTAAGCGTTGAGTTATGGGTGCCCAGCGGCTGCTGCTCTTCTTAACCTCACCTGTCTTCCCACCCAGGCCAGAATCGTTTCCCTGGCTGTCGCTGTAAGACTCAGTGCAATACTAAGCAGTGTCCATGCTATCTAGCCGTGCGAGAGTGTGACCCCGACTTGTGTCTCACCTGTGGGGCCTCAGAGCACTGGGACTGCAAGGTGGTTTCCTGTAAAAACTGCAGCATCCAGCGTGGCCTCAAGAAGGTAAGGCCTTTTCTCAGGACCCTGCACCAAATACTGGGGTGGAAGAGAAAGAATTGTCCCAGGTATCCTCTTTCCACTGGTTACTTAGAGGGTTTGTGAGAGTGCTTGATAAAGCCTAAAAGACACATAGAAGTAATAAAGTTTCCTATCCTAGTAAGACATTAGAAAAGTGGCCCCCTGCGCTGGCCAGACTGAAAGGGGCAGAGAGGTAGATGCATCATTGAAGTTATCTAGTTTTTCCTCTTACATAGCAGTGGATTCCCATAGTGTCAGGACTGAGAGGTCCCCGGGTTAAAAGAAGAGGTGCTCTGTTTCTTTTAACCACCTCTCTTTTTTGTCTACCCACCCCCCACCACAGAATAGAATAGTTCAGATCTTTTTCTGCTTTCAGATCCTCTTAATAGTTGCTGGTTCTTTCCACTCTGCCCCCCAGCAAACACATCAGCATACACACCCTCACTCGCATAAGCCCTATAGGCTGAGGCTTGGCTCTCTTCCTCAGCACCTGCTCCTGGCCCCCTCAGATGTGGCCGGATGGGGCACCTTCATTAAAGAATCTGTGCAGAAAAACGAATTCATTTCTGAATATTGTGGTGAGGTAAGTGCTATAGATTTGGCCCACATTCTTACTGGGGAGATACTGATAAGAAACTCTGATTTTCTGTGGGCCAGGCTTCTTTGACTTAATCTCCAAATAACTCAGCTAAGTTCTCATGTGACCTCTGGCAAGGAGGGATGGGGGTGGGGGACCCTACAGAACTCTTTGTAGTCCTGAAAAAAACCACAGTTCTTCAACTCTTTGTCAACTCCAGTCACATGAGGGAGTGATAGTGGGGCTCTCTTCCGCCTCCATACTGGTCAGCCTCAGTGGGCATTGAAACAACATAAGCTGAATTCTCTCTCTTATGATTCTCATCATGGTACTCAGTAAGCACCCATGTTTGACACTGCCCTCTCCCAGCTATTTCTAGGGGCAGGGTACTATGCCCTGAGCAGGCATACTGATACTCCCTGTTCGTTCCTTTTCTGTCTCTCCAGCTCATCTCTCAGGATGAGGCTGATCGACGAGGAAAGGTCTATGACAAATACATGTCCAGCTTTCTCTTCAACCTCAACAATGGTATGGAGTCTCCACATCTTGTCCCAAGGTGGTCTTTATGCCAAATGTCCCTTGCTGTAATCCAGGTTCAAGATCAGCTCTCAGTCTTCCAAGAGATGCATAGTGCAAGGGAGCAAGATGGAATTCAGAGACCCCATGTGCCATAGTTGACTTACTTTGGGAGAATCTCTGGGTCCAGATTGTGTTTATAATAAGAGCACTGAGCACTTAGACCTCAGAAATCTCTCTACATGACCAGACACAGTGGCTCATACCTATAATCCTAGCACTTTGGGAGGCCAAGGCAGGTGGATCTCCTGAGCTCAGGAGTTCAAGACCTGAGCCAGGGCTTGAACCTGAGCAATAGCCTGAGCAAGGGCTATTCCCCATCTCTAAAAATAGCTGGGCTTTTGTGGTGGGTACCTGTAGTCCTAGCTACTCAGGAGGCTAAGGCAAGAGGATTGGTTGAGCCTAAGAGTTTGAGGTTGCTGTGACCTATGATACCACAGCACTCTACCCAGGGCAACAAAGTGAGACTCTGTTTTTGTTTTAATTTATTTATTTTTTGTAGTTTTGACTGGGGCCAGGCTTGAACCCACCACCCCTGGTATATGGGGCTGGCACCCTACTCCTTGAGCCACAAGTGCTGCCCCGAGACTCTGTTTTAAAAAAAAAGAATAGGGCGGCACCCGTAGCTCAGTGGGTAGGGCACTGGCCACATACACTGAGCCTAGCAGGTTCGAAACCAGCCTGAGCCAACTAAAATCAACAGTGACAACTGCAACAAAAAAATAGCCAGGTGTTGTGGCGAGGCTGAGGCAAGAGAATCACTTAAGCCCAGGAGTTTGAGATTGCTGTGAGCTGTGACACCACGGCACTCTACCAAGGGTGATAGAGTGAAACTCTGTATCAAAAAAAAAAAAAGAAAAGAAATCTCCCTACACAATAGATGGGAAGAGAAAATCCATCATAATTCAAACAGAGGAAGCAACCCAAAGGAGAGCTCCCACACGAGGCTGAATTCTTAGCCTGCTTGCTTTCCCATTCTTCTGTTAGTACACTGGGCTTCAGAATTTCCACTGGACTAACCTGCATCTGTTATTGTTTAATTGATTCTAAATTTAGGCTAAAGGAGCTGTGGAGTTGCCTGCTGTGCTCATGGTCTTCCTTGATTTGCTTTATACAGATTTTGTAGTGGATGCTACTCGGAAAGGAAACAAAATTCGATTTGCAAACCATTCAGTGAATCCCAACTGTTATGCCAAAGGTGGGTTCCCAGTGACCTGGGAGGTGGAGCAGGAGATAAATGCTACATTTATAGGATTTCTATGCATTGTTCAATTTTTTTCATAACTCTGAGTTATTTTTGTCCAAAGGTAATCCTGATTAATATCTGGTATCATATCGTTTTAGGTCCCTCTTTCAGTTTTATATTTTGCTTTTTTTCACTGACTACATTACAAACACTCTCACAAACAGGATTTAAAGATAATTCTTTCTCCATATCACTGCCTAGAATAACAGATCTAAAAGCATAGAGGCAACTACCTTCCTTGACTGCTTTTAATTCCATTTGATTTATGTTTTCACTGGGAATTTGGAGGAAATCAGCCTAGCATTCGACTGATGGTTGACTTGAAGTTGACCTAGCCTTTGGTTTATTCTGTTTGCAGTGGTCATGGTAAATGGAGATCATCGGATTGGGATCTTTGCCAAGAGGGCAATTCAAGCTGGCGAAGAGCTCTTCTTTGATTACAGGTAAGGTAGGCAGTAATGGTCCATGGAAGGTGGCCTTAGAGCCAGAAGGGGTGGCTGTTGGAATAGATTTGAGGCTTTGGGTGGATGATATGGATGAAGGAATGGGCCTTGTGGTGGTTAAGGCTCTGTTTCTTCTGACCCCGGGGACCTTACCTCAAAAGTGGGAACGGTATAAATGGCTGTTAGTGGCTGGGAGGGGAAGTGAAACAGGAGAGTCTCCACCCTTTCAATCATAAGAGCCTTGAGAGTAACCTGGTTCCCCCTCTCTGCTCTGGGACAGGTACAGCCAAGCTGATGCCCTCAAGTATGTGGGGATCGAGAGGGAGACCGATGTCTTTTAGCCCTCCAGACCCACACCAGCGCTTACGGTAGCGGCACTGTCTTGGCTTTCATGCTTACAACACTGCTGCTCAAAAATCCTGCACTGTGTCTCCCACACCAAGAAACCCCCCACCCATGCCCTCTATAGTGAGGCCTCTGCTTTGTCAGTGGGCACAAGACTGTCTTAGTGAGAGGGGAGACAGGCAGCAAGGCCTTGGTCTCCCTGGGGAGAGAGTTGCAGAGGTGGGAGACTGCGTCTGCATCTCAGAGGAAGTGAGCACAGGCTGGGGTGGGTGACTTAGGTATGACTTTGTGTCAGCTCCCCAGGCTGTGGGCCTCAGGACTCCACTTAGGCAATTCCTAACAAGTGTTAGCCTGTAATTTTAGCTTTTCCAATCAAGGGTCCTTATGTAATCGGAGGGTGTCAGGCTTATCTCTATGATCCTAAAACCTAGAGGGGACAGGCTGAGTGAAATGTGGCCCCTGGACCCTATAGGTGATCTGAGTCAGAGGCAAGCCTGGTACGCTGCACAGATGAACTCAGAGGGAGATGGGTCACCTTACCATCTCTTCCCTCGGGGCAGGGTTCACACTGAAAGAGCATGGGTTCTAAGTGCAGATGTTCAAGGCCAGGGGGAGAAAAGCTACGTGGCATCCTTGCATGGCCAGAGAAAGAGAACCAGCCTGATGACAGTAAACTGCTAAACCTGGGCCCAGGAAGCCTTGAGAAAGCCTTCTCGGTGTGCTCTGAAGAGATGGGTTAAGTGTTGTCAGAGTCCTGGGAACAGGTGTCAGCACTCTTGCTCCTGCCAAAGCTCTGGGTAAGTGGCTGCAGGTGGACATTAGGCTGCCACTGATGAAGTGTCAGAAGGTGTATCTGGCAAAGTGTGAGCACCTGGGCAAGGTGCAAGCCTGGCAAGATGTGAGCCTGGCAAAGTGTGAACACCTGGGCAAAGTATGAGCCTGGCAAGGTGTGAGCACCTTGATTTGCTTGATTTGTAGTTTTTCCCAGGCCTTCCATTCTCCATAGAGGGTAGGCCTAAGGGCTTGTGTTGCTTATCTCTTTAAGGTAGGTAGGCACAGGCCTGGACTAGAGAGGGTAAAGGTCATTGGTGTGATCTACTTTCCTGTCTGTAGCACCTGCTGTTTGGAAAGGGTGATTTAGCAATATGTGTTTGGAGATGGGTGAGGGGCTAAATTGCACACATTTAGGATGGCATCACATGTGCAGGGCACACTGGTAGAGAGTACTTAAAGAAGCAGGCAGAACACCTGTCCCATCTGTGGTGCCATCTCTCTGGGATTCATGCAGAGCAAAGCACTTTACTATTTCTTTTAGAATAGAAGGTCTATATATTGGGGTGGAATTTGTGCTAAAGTCTCCCAAGGTCCCTGCTCCTGAGGGAAGGAGAAGAAGGGGTGGAAGATTCTCCTCCAGTCTTGCCTTATCTCCTGGAGGAGGCAGAAGGAGCTAGCTTGACATAGAAGAAATTAACAAGAATGGGGCCAACAAGAGCTGCTGCCCTGTGTCCGGGGCCCGTATGCTGAGCTGACAGGGAACAAGGAGCATTTTGCTGGATGGGAAGGACTCAGGCAGGTACAGACCAGCCTAGGGAGTATCATAATAGTGAACAGATGTCTCCCTTCTGGGGAGTCTGAGCCTCTCTTCCCCAGTCTCCTCTGGCCATTTCCTTCCTCCCATCCTGCTGAGTGTCTCATGAAGGAAGAAATAGGGTTCCCTGTGGCCCAGCTGTCTCTAAGGGATTTGCGTGGGACGTGCACACACACACTCACATATTCTCACTCGCCATACTGGTGGGCACACATGCACCCTGCACCCAGCACCTGCCCAGCCAACTCCTGACAGAAGCCTTCTCCCTCCCAATGGGGCCAGCACCCAGCTTGATTCTGAAATCTACATCTGCTGTGTTCATTGTGTGTATCAGGGAGACCCTCAAGCTGGACTGGGGGCTCTGAATTACTCATAAATTATAGGGGGAAACTGGAGACAGATGAAGCGAAGGATTAGTCCCATCTGAAGTGCCAGGGGCTGTCTGTGAGGAGTAGGTGAAAAGTTGTTTTTTTTTTTGTTCCATCCTTTGAGAGGCTGGACTGACTCCATGCTCCCCTCAGCGAGCAGAATCACTGTGGTCAAGCCCTCTTTTCCCATTTTCAGACCACTAATCCTTCTGTTCCTCCCATCCTTTGTCCCTGCTGTCCCCCACCTTTAATGACGGGTCTCAACCCCTCCCCCCACAGGTAATGATGGATGGAGCAAGGTGGTGGGGCTTGAGGGAGGCTGGTATTATGTGCGGCTTTATTGCCAGTGAATTTCACGCACTTTAAAGTCTTGTGGCTTGTGAACCTCTTATCTGAATAAAGTGTTAGAATCCATTTTGGCAGATTGTGTATTGTGTGCTTTGGGGCTGGAAGGACCCAAGATGGCCATCCAGGAGCAGGTTGGCCTGATGTTTCAGCATTCTGATCTGGGTATGGGGGAGGTGGGGGATCTGGCAAGAGCACCAATCAGGCCCCTGGCAGGTGATGCAAGGATTCTGAGAACTCCCCCTAGAAATTCCTAAGCCCTCAGATTAGTTCCTTTAAGGTCATCCCACTTATGCCCTAACCGCGACGCCAGCTACCACACACAGACTGGGGCTCTGCCACTCTGATTTATTGGAACAGCTCCAAGTCTGAGAGCACAACAGGCTCAGCCCTGCTTCAGAGTAGAGGCCAGACCAGGCTGGGTGAGTGACCAGCAGGACTCATGAGACTTCCACCACTGGAGAAGCAAACTACAGACTGGGCACAGGACAGGACAGCTGACTGAGTTTTTCTTTTATATATAAACAGATAATTTAAAAATTAGAATAATATATAGAGTTTCTCTAGGGAGAGACTGTGCAACAAAAAATATATATAAAGAATACGACCTCCTGGGCAAAAGCAGCAGCATCTCTGAGCGGAGGAAGGGGGCTCCTCATGCACTGGATGGGGCTAAGCCTTTGGGCAGGCACAAAGGCCATTGCATGGCTTGGGAAAGGGTGGAAGACTAGAGGGCTGGCTAGTTTGAGGGTTGCATTATTTTATATTGCAGGATTTTTATGGCTTTGGCTAAAGCATGTGAAGCAGCGGAGGTACTAAGGTGCTAATCTGAGGCCTTTTGGTCTCTGTGTAAAAAAACAAAAAGGGGGTGAGGGACAGCAATGAAGTTCTCCCGAGCCCCCAGCTGAGTGGACACATATGGAAGACATTCTGCAGGGTGGGGGGAGGCTGGGATAGGATTTAGCAGCCTCCTCCCCCCATACCCTGGACAACCCTGCAATCCCACACATCTGTCCCTGCTGATAGTATGTGTTGGAAGGGAGGCAGTTAATCTCCCCTACACTCTGTTGTTAATCCCTGGCAGCAGCTGGGACAGGGATGGCAGGGAGGGCCTGCCTCAGCCTCCTGAGGCTTCTCCTTTGGGGCAGGCAAACAGCCAGGAGCCTAGGGAAATGGGACTGAGCAGGGCATTGGTTTAGGCAGTGAGGCTCGGCCACTCCCTTGGGTCCCATCTGTAGCTCTGCCCACCAAACTTAGCGGGGTGGATGGGGGAGTATCCTCTGGATGAGCAGAGCCAGCTAAGAGAAGCCAAATGTCCCTGACAGGGTTGGGAAGAGACAGGACTTAGGGAATTCAGAGGAGGAGTTGAACTTGGTCCCTGAAGCCCTTCTGATTCATTCAGACCTGGACTCCTCCAAGATCTGGGGTAGATTCTGGTCCCGGGGGCCAGGGCCAGGGGCTGGGGCTGGGACTGGGACTGGAACTGGGGCTGAAACTTGGGTAGGAGCTGGTGTAGGAGTGGGGGCCTGGGCAGGGCCTGAAGCAGGTAGGGGGGCCTTGCTTCCAGGATGGTAATCATGGGTCGCCTTGGGCTCGTTGGTGTGGTAGGAGCCCTTGTAGCGATGATGTTGCAGGTAGAAAAGCACCAACATTCCCACTAGCCCAAGCAGCAGGAAGGCCACCAAAACTGAAAGGAAGAAAGGGAACAATTCAGAGCAGATCTTTGGGATTTCACCTACTCATAGAAACACACATACCTGTATTCTTTGGTCTAAAGCCTATGTGTACAACAGTCAGCTTCCAAAAACACAAACTATTCCTACATATCTATAAGTTTGAATTCCTAGCTTATCCCCTGACAACTTCTAATTATAATATTCTCTTTCTGCATTCCTGATAGTTAACCCACTTTTTCATCTCTCTAGATGTTACTATATCCTTATCTCCCCATCTCTCAACTATAGCCCTTTTTAATATCTCATTTCAATTAAAAATTTATAGCACCCTTAAATATTAAGAAATCTCCAACCCAATATACAGGGTGGACAAAAAGTTCGTGTGTGATTTAGCATTTTAAGTTGCACACGAACTTTATGTCCACTCTGCGTACTCCCTTCAGTATCACCTATCTTATCCTTTGTACCATCATGCATCCAACCACCCCTCAGCCATGGGGATCAGGGTAGGGAGAGACTGCTGCCAGTCAGAGGGTGGTCTTCAATGCTACTCACAGCCTAAGAGTATGGCCACCCATCCGTCATCATGGTAGTACGGAAAGTCTGAGGAGGAGAGAGCACCAGTCAGGAGGTCCCTCTACCAAATTAAGAATCATTTCCCTTCCCTGTCATACCCCCTTCCCTCTTCTGTGTCCTGGGGGTGTACCTGGGGGAAGATACCAGGGGTCAAGCTCAGGAGGCACCTCTGAGATGAGTCGTGGCATAGCGCCACAGTTAGATTCAGACAGTTCTCCCTGAATTCGAAGGGCCTCAGCCAGCTCAGCAGTCATGGGTCGAGGGGATCGGAAGTGGGTCTTCAGGGGGGCCACATTGTTGAATCGAACACCAGATAGACAGCCTGAGAAACCTGGGGTGTTGTAGCGCTGGATCTCTGGGTCAATGACTCCTGTCTCTGAGGGAGAGGTAGGCCCAGAAAGAGGGTCTTGGACCACTCAGAGGCCCTGCCCCTCCATCCATCTGTAGGTTTCCCACTCATCTTTCTCACCACCCTCACTGCCATTCCCACTTCCTTCACTCTCCAGTAGGCTCCAGGACCTTACCCAGCATTCTTTGCCCCTAACTCACCCACACTCAGAGCTTACCCATCACGCGCCCCAGATACAAGGCCTTGGGAGAGTCCAACTGGCTGTCCACCAACAGGGAGAACTTCTGTTCTGTCAGTGGGAAGTAGTCCACCTGGGGGGGGCAGTAAGGGGAGGTGACTGAGACCACAAAAGAATTCTAACTCTGTCCAAACTGGTGGTGCCAACCAGGTAAGTCCCATTCATTCCAAACTGGGCAACTGCAACTCCTGAGCCCAGTATGGTATTTGATGTTTTTTAAAAAACCCCAAAACTTGGCTTGGTACCCGTGGCTCAAGCGGCTAAGGCACCAGCCACAGACACCTGAGCTGGTAGGTTCGAATCCAGCCCAGGCCTGCCAGACAACAATGATGGCTGCAACCAAAAAATAGCTGGGCGTTGTGGCAGACACCTATAGTTCCAGCTACTTGGGAGGCAGAGGCAGGAGAATCACTTGAGCCCAGTTGTTGGAGGTTGCTGTGAGCTGTAATGCTACGGCACTCTACCCAGGGGGACAGCTTGAGGCTCTGTCTCAAAAAAAAAAAAAAAAAACAA
>NW_003852413.1:21538284-21549891 GCF_000181295.1 Otolemur garnettii
ACCCTACCCAGGGGGACAACTTGAGGCTCTGTCTCAAAAAAAAAAAAAAAATAGGCAGGCATTGTGGCAGGCATCTAGTGTCCCAGCTACTTGGGTGGGAGGCTCAGGCAAGAGAATCGCCTAAGCCCAAGAGTTGGAGGTTACTGTGAGCTATGTGATGCCATGGCACTCTACCAAGAGCGATAAAGCGAGACTCTGTCTATATAAAAAAAAAAAAAACCAAAACCTATCTTTGGCAGCTTACTAGCAGTTTGACTTGGGAAAACCACTCTACTTTCTGAGCCTGTTTACTGATTTGTAAAATGGAGACAGTAAGAACCCCTGCCATCTGTTGTGAGGGTCACAGCGGGTGACACATGTGAGAATCCCCTGCACACTAAAATGTGCTTTACCAGTGTTGAGTCTTTGACATTATTCTGGGTGTCATACCTGAGATCACCAGGTTGTGATCTGAACTGGTTCACTTCCCTCTATACAAACCTGGATGAAGAGGTTGCGGTAGACCCGGGTGATATTGACGCTGTGGGGCTGGCCATCAGTGACTGGGCGGGTGGTCAGCTGGTACACATAGGGACTGGTGCCCAGCTGATAACGTAGCTGCAGGGTCCCTGTGGGGGTGGGGAGGAGAAATTTGGGGTCTCAGCTCCCATGGCCTCATCTTCTAAGGACACTTCGGGTCCTTGTATTAGTGACTAGTTACAGGAATTAGGGCACCTGGGGGACACTGGCATTGAGGGAGAGCTCACCATCTTCCTTGATGAGCACAGCCATGTAGTCACGCACAAAGGAGCTGACGTAGAGCAGGACGGCAGGGGCGGAGTTGGTGCTAAAGCTGAAGGAGACCTCCTCCCCCGTAACATTGTAGACAGGCCCTCGGTAGCCAGGCACAGGCCGGCCAGGCCGGGGGTAGTCAGGCAGGCGGTATCCAGGGCCATGGTAGCCAGGCACATAGCCTGGAGTGTCATAGCCTGGGATATAGCCAGGCTCGTAGCCTGGCACTGGCCGGCTCAGCATGTGGGAAAATTCTCGGGCTGCAGAGCGCAGGGCCGACTGCAGGTTATAGCGCATCCAGGTGCCCGGCTCAAAGAAACCACCAATATCTGCAGGCAGAGGCAGTGAGGTCAGGGCCCCCACATTCCTTGCTACTAAATGTGGAAGTTTTCTGTGCCATCCACATATACTCCCAAGACTTGCCTCATTTTCTGCCATGCTCATAACTCTCCGTCTACTACTACTTAGGTCCCCTTGAGACCCTCTATCACAAAACGGAATTTCATGGCCAAGAGAAACTTGAGAGATCATCTAATCCAGTGGTTTTCAACCTTCCTAATGCCCTCATATGAGTGGGGGTCACCACAACATGAAGAACTGTATTAAAGGGTCGTGGCATTAGGAAGATTGCGAACCACTATCTAATCCAACCCCAGCCTTTTACAGGAAACTGAGGCTCAGAGATGGGTAGTGACTTGCCTAAGAACACATAGTATGTGTAGAGCCAAGATCAGAATTGAGGTATCTTGACCCCACCCAGTATATAGAGGGTGCCCCCCAAAATATGTATATGTATTTTAAGAAAGAAAAAAATTGTATTAAAATGGTAACAGTTGGTGGTGCCTGTAGCTAGTTGGCAGGGCACTGGCCACATACACCAAGGGTGGTGGGTTTGAACCCGGCTGGGCCTGCTAAGCAACAATGACAACTGCAACCAAAGAAAAAAAAATAGCTGGGCATTGTGGTGGGTGCCTATAGTCCCAGCTACTTGGGAGGCTGAGGCAAGAGAATCACTTAAGCCCAAGAGTTTGTAGTTGCTGTGAGCCGTGATGCCATGGCACTCTACCCAGGGCGACAGCTTGAGACTCTGTCTCAAAAAAAAAAAAAAATGGTAACAGTCAAATCACATTTGATTTTCGCAATTACAGGAGATATAAGATACAATATACAAGATAACAAACATTATCAGTATGTAACGAGTATTACCATTTTAATATAGTTTTTTCCTTTCTTAAAATATACACTTTTGGACACTGTCTATATATGTGCCACTACTCATACTTCCAATCTAAGACTAGAAGTCTTCTGTTTGTCCCAATATCCATGTATTTCTCTAGTCCTCCAGATTCCTCCCACTAGTAACCTGCCTGCCCATGCCTCCCCCTAGGCCAGACTTGGGGAGGATTCAGTCTGGGTATTTGTGCAGACTCTTGCTATAGTGCATGTCAAGCCTTGCCCTAATCAAGCGCCAGGTCAGAGACACAGTTTAGGAACGAAGCAATCATCAAGCAGGAAATGGCATAGAAGGACATCCTGTAGCCTAAAGGCAATATGCTTGTGTCACCTTGGGATAGTGGGAAGATGGGGAAGTTACACATATTTGCTTTATGCTTTTGAGCTTTTTCTTGCACCAGCTAGCTATACTGTCCCTTCCTGTTCCACTTTGGTGTCACTCAGTATCTTCAGCTGCCTGACTCCCTAAGGTCAGAACTCAGGAACATGGGGATGACTCTAGCTTCCCCTAATGCTTGCTTTATATCACTTTCCTTCCCCGTTGTACCTATATCCCATTATACCCCATGGCTTCCTGTCCCCCCATAACCAACCGCACTGACCGTGGTTGCAGTACGGCCCATCAAAAGCTGTGAGGTCACAGTCACATGTGTAGTAGCTATAGTGCTCCACGCAGCGGCCTCCATGGAAACAGGGGAACCTAGGGTGGACACAGTGGCCTGTGCAGTTGGGTGAGGTACCCTCAGAAGCATTGGCACGGCCCTCCAGGTTCAGAGTCACTCCATTCAGACGCATGGCCCTCAAGCAACCCACAAAGGGGCGTCTCTTAAGCTCCGCAGATCCTGGGAAAAGTAGATCCAGTCAGTATTGTGGTTAGGAGGGGAGCCAAGGAGCTAGAAGAATAGAATAAGATGCCAAGGATAGAGGGAAAAGGGAGGCCAATGGTATTCTGAAGCAGGGGGGATTGGGATCTAAGACATGGGGTTCCTAGAAACAAGGAGAGTGGTCTTGGGAGGGTGGGCAGGTAAAAGAGGCATTAGACCTGCCTCTGGATTACTGCTCACCAACATAGAGGGGCTGGTCATACTCCAGCCAAATGTAGGTCTGCAGGGGCATGGGCCTCAGCACCCAGGGCCGGTGATCCACTCGCAGCCGAGCCTGCTTCACGTTGATTTCAGCCCGGACCAGATGCCACTCATCATCATTGAACTCAAAGTCATCTGAGTGTACTGTCAGGTTCTCATCCCCATTCCCCACATCAAAGGCAAAGACCACATCCCGTGATGCTAGACAGTGTGATGGAGGGCAAGGGGAGAAAAGGACTCAGACCTCCAAAATCCCTCCTAGACTTCTTACCCAATACAACCTCTCTTCTTCATCTCTTTGGAGGTCCTTGAATATGTCCATAGCCTGGGACAAAACTTAAAAGCTGCTTAGAGCCTCATACCTTTGGTTCTGCCCATATTGCAGATCCACGGAGCCAGTTTCCCAGCCTCACCTCTCAAGCTAAAAGATAGCTAGTCAGCAGTGGGAGAGAAGAGGGAGTCCAGGTTCCTTATTCAAAAAATTATGGGACTAAGGCCCAGAGAGGTGAAGTGAGAGCCCAAGGTTACTTGGCCAGCCATATAGGCCAGCTAAGGGCCAGAACCCAAGGTCATCTCAAGCCCTTTCCATGCTGCTTCTCAAAGGGCACCTGCCCTGGTCTTTTGCTCCAGCCTATACATATTGGTGTCTCCCCAGAGACCTCTTTCATCCACCCTCTCGCCCTCCCAGTCTGCCTGCTCACTGTTGAGTTCCACTCGCACATAGGGCCGGCGCCACTGGCAGTAAGGGCCCTTCATATTCTCTAGGAATACTCCGGAGGGTGCTGAGGTCTTGAAGTAGAAGGAGACGTCAAGGCTGTGGTTGGCACGGATTGGGGGAAAGCGTAGTGCAGCCCCAGTGTGGAAGGAGATGGTGTTCCAGGAATTTCCTACAAAACCAGATGGAGGAAGTCTTTGTCAGGGAGTCTGGAGGGTGGAGGAGGAAGGGAACATGGTGGGGGGTGGGGAAGGTAGGGCTAAGGAGGAGAGGTGGGGTGGCCAAGGAGACCAAGGAGTGGAAGGAAGGAGTAGTAAGATGCAGAAGAACAACGAAGATGAAGATCACATAACAGCAGGAGCCAGGGCACTGGGCAGTATACCCTAGAGACCCCCAGTAGGTCAAGTGGCCTAGATTCTAGAAACTGGAGAGCCAACCCAGGGAGGGCACATAAAAGGGGTCTGCCACTCACGGTCGCCATAGCAGCGCAGAGGCCTCAGGAAGAACTGGGCCTCAGAAGTGGAGCGGTTTGTATCCCCTACCACAATCTGAGTGACAGGCAGATGGTCCACAAAGGTCAGCAGTCCCTTATCAGTTCTCCTGTGGGGGCAGGATCCAATGGCTCAGTCCCTTGCCACTCAGCTCCCCCTAGAGTTCTGAAATCCTTGTCCTTTTGCCCCCTTCCTCACCACTGGGGCTGGTCAGCATCACAGTTGCAGTACAGGGCAGGGTCCACACAGCTCCGGTCCAGACCACAGGCACAGCGCTGGATCCCAGGCTGCGAGCCTCCCCAGTAGAAGTGCTGCTCCTCATTTCGGCCAATCCAAAAGCTGTAGGGGTAGCCTCCTGGGGAAAAGGTGCAGGCAGCTTCCAGCCCTGTCCTTCCATGAGGCTCTGGGCTCCTCTTGCCCTTCCAAGTGGCCCAGAGCCTAACTTGAATCCCCTAGCCCAGGGCACCAGCCAAACTCTCCATCCTCACAGGCCCCCACTGGTGTCTCCTCCACCTCCCTGACCCCAGCTCTCACCTGCAGTGTTGAGCAGCCGAGAATTATAGCAAGAGAACTCGATCCACTGTTCACAATGTTGGGAGGCATTGGCCAGGGCACTGACCTCCTCCCAGGATGCGTTCCAGTACTGGACAGCCCCCAGGAATGGCCGCTCCATACTGGAACCGGTCACTCGAGTTGTCCACAGCCTGTCATGCCGCACAACTGTCCATGCCCGGTTCTCTGAGGAAGGGGAGGGGACAGAGCTTGGCTCCACCTACCTTCCTGGCCACTTTCATCATCACTGCTGCAACTCAGCACCAATGGACATGGCCGGTAGCTCTAATCCAGCCCCACCCTGGACTCTTGGCATTGTAGGCTGGAGAGGAGACAGCTAGAGTGGATCGAGAAGTTGGAATTTATCTGCAAGGCTAGATTACAAATTCCTCCTTTCCTCTCTGTCCCTATTTATCACCACCAATTTAATATTCTGCCTTGCTTTGCTTTGTCAGCTGACCCCTCACCACACATCAGAACCACTTACCTCGGATATCGCAATACACTACAAATGGCTTCAGGGGACCACTGCCATCAGGATCAATGGTGAAGTTTCCAGAAGTTTTCCCACTGAGCCGGTAAGCCTCACAGGATTCTTTATATAAAGCTGGTAGGTGGTGGGGTGGGAAAATGGCAGTTATGGAGATAGAGGGCTAGAAGGACTAGCCCCACCATCTCTAGTGAACTCATGATCCCTAGAAACCTCCTGACCGCCCCATCCCTGCCTCTGTCCTACTCCCATTTGGCTTACGTTGGTGGCAGGTCTCGCCCTTATAGCCTGTCAGTTCACAGTAGCAGATGAAGTCATCCCAAGACTGGTAGCAGCGTCCATCATGCTCACACATGTTAGGGCTGCACCTGAGGAAGGGGTCAGTACCAAGGGAAAGAGCCTTACTGAGCACATGAGAGTGAGGACTGACCCCTGCAAGCTTCCATCCCGGAGAGACAGTGCCCCTAGTGCTGCCTAACTAGCCAGTGCTTAGATGCAGGAGCAAGAGGCGGACCTCAGGGCTGAAATATTACTGTTCTCCTTCCTCCAAAGAACAAAATATGCCTTATTTCCCCACACAAAAACAGGTGCTTCATTTCCAATTACAAATAGGTGAGAGGTCAAGGAAGAATCATCCCCAAGCAAGGGCCTAAGGAGCAGAGACAAGGAGGAGAGAGATTACTGGGAAACAATAATCCCACTGGGAGACCACAGAAGTGGGCTTTGGAGAGGTCACCTCTTGTTAGGGAGAGGGGCTTCTGGATACCTATCAGTGATGCCACATGTATCAAAGAGGACCTCAGCATAGTATCCAAGCCGCCGGCCCTCCACCAGAGTCAGGTTGACCAGTTGACCATCCACCTTGAGCAGCTCCATGCAGCCATGGAATGCCGTCTGGTTGGAGTGGCAGTCCCATCGACTGGCTGGCTTGGGACAACCTGAAGCAACCACCCCTGTGAGGCCCTCCCGAGGGGAGACCCCAAAGGCCCTCCCCAGGGAGATAACAAAAGAGAACCAGAAATAAAGGAAGAAAGGAAGCTAGAACTGAAGTGTAGACTGGCAATGACCTTCCACTCCCCAAGGCCTCAGAGGATAAAGGGGTGGGGAGGCTTGATCCCTAAAAAACTCTCCATGTGGCCCCATGTGGGTGGACTTAGATGGGCCCTTCCCATCCAGAGAAAAGGGTCTGATCAGGTTGGCCCACACCAACTTACCACCAAAGAAGTATGAGGTCCCTGTCCGGATTAGCAGTGGGTATGAGACCCTAACCTCTGCCCCCTCCACATCATCAATGCTGATCACTACGTTGTTTTCCTGTGCCACAAAGTTCACCTCATGCCAAAATCCATCATTCAGTCGGTACCCTGAACAAGAAAGGATGATGGATATGGGTGGAGGGAAGCAGCATCTAGGATAGGAAAATGTCTTGAGTGAGAAAGCAGCAGCCCCATTCTGTGTCCCAATAGCAGACCATGTGCCCCTGTATACACTGCTTTCAAAAGTGATGATATCTCTGAATGTCTCTCTTTACTATCCATGACCCAGCAGAGGACAGAGTCTGCAAAGTCATAAATGAGTAACAGAATCTCTAGGGATCCTCAGAACTGGAAAATACTAGTCTCGGGCTCCTGCTTCTCCTAGAACCCTCAGCCCTTCATATCGATCTCCTGAGCTGCCTCCAGCCACATCCACCTCTTCCCTACCCTGGGAATTTCTGCCCCCTCCCTTCACTCCCTCTACCCTCTCCAGCAGGCAAAGGCCTGGGTTCAGGTTTATGCCTCCCTGGGTTCCTCTACCCTCCTCTAGCCTGGTTATGCCTCCCCTGCAACCCCCTCACCAGCAGCAAACTGAAGCTTCTTTCGACCACTCTGTGCGATGGACACGTTGACCTGCCCTTCACTGAGCATCAGCTCCACATGGCCCAGCCCGTCCCCCAGGCGGGAGAAAAGTAGCAGCCCAGTAAGGTCCCATGTGCGGAAGCGAAAGGAGACTGCCAGGCGGCCACGGCGTGGGAAACCAGGCACTTGCACAAAGTTGTGAGGGCCTCCAAAGTTGATGGGGTGTGGAACTGGGTCCAGGCAACGGAAGGCCACTTTACCCTAGGGATGAAAGTGAGGATGCATCAGCACCCGCAAGCCAGTACACCTGTCTCTGCCTCTGCTGAGAATTTAATTTTCACATTGGTCTAAGACACTTGTCCCTCACACCTTTGGTGCTAGCAGGGTCAGACCTTCAACCATGACCCTTCCCCTCCTACCTTGTCAACCTGTGGACTGAGGCCCAACTCTTGATATTGCTAGTTTACACTATCTGCAGGGCACCTGGTTGCTTCTCTTCCTTCCAGTATTAGGAGGCAATTCAGGGCCACAGAGCTACCTCCCATTAGCCACATAATCATATGAGTTCCAGAGTCAAAAGTGTGAGTAGAGCATATCCAAAGAGCCCTGGGGCTTGGCCCCCATAACATAGTAATTACAGTGCCAGCCACATAAGACCAAGGCTGGTGGGTTCAAACCCGGTCTGGGCCAGCTAAACAACAATGACGATTGCAACAAAAAATAGCTAGGTGTTGTGGCAGGTGACTATTTGGGAGGCTGAGGCAAGAGAATCATGTAAGCTCAAGAGTTGGAGGTTGCTGTGAGCTGTGATGCCACAAAACTCTACTGAAGCGACATAGTGTCTCAAAACAAAAACAAAAACAAACAAACAAACAAAAAAGAACCCTAGGTTCAAGTTCCTACTCAGCCACCGTGCAACCCCACGACCTCTGCTCAAACCACTCCTGACTCTGAGCCTCTTTTCCTCATCTATAAACTAAGGAGGTGATTGGATGTGATCACAGCTTCTTAGCTAGTTGAACCTCAAATGAGACCCCCTACTTGAAGGGGTGTCTGGAGACCCCCTTGAGAATCTGGCTGGAGAGAGAGGTGTCCCTGGCTTTTAAAAATCTTTTTCTTTTTTGAGACAGAGTCTTACTTTGTCACCCTTGGTAGAGTGCTATGGCATCACAGCTCACAGCAACCTCAAACTCTTGGGCTCAAGTGATTCTCTTGCCTCAGCCTCCCAAGTAGCTGAGACTATAGGCACCCACCATAACACTTGTTATTTTTTTAGAGATGGAAGTCTTGCTCTTGCTCAGGCTGGTCTCGAAATTCTAAGCTCAGGCAATCCACGTGCCTCACCCTCCCAGAATGCTAGGATTATAGCCATGAGCCACTGTGCCCAGCCTTTTGTCCTCAACTTTTAACTGAGTCTCAAGATCTTTTCCTGCTCTACCTCTTTGCTGGTCAAAAAGCTTTGGTATCCTGCCCTCCCAGATCCCCCTGTCCACTGACCTCAAAGGTGATCCGGGAATGGCGCCTCACAGCCAGGTCCGCTATGTTGACCCTGTTGAAGATTACATTTTCCATGCAGCCACGGAAATTATGCCTATAGGCGAGATTTTTCCGTGCAGCGCCCACCAGACCGCCGACAAACATCTGCAGGAGGAGTGGGAGATTGAGGTTCCCTGGGCACAGGAGCACCTTATTCTTTCCCAACCACCAGCCCAGGCTTTATTAAAGACTCAAACCCCATATTTCCCCAGTGTTGGTACTATAGCTCGCTCAGGCTCCTTTTCCAGCTCTGACTTCACCATAGTTGGCTGAATACCCTTGGGCAAGTCAATCAACCTGTCTGGGATTCTTTATCTGTAGATCCAAGCCAGGGTCTTTAGCAACTCCACAAAGTTGTGGGAGGATCCAAGGGGACAATTCTCCTACCTAGCCTGATGCCAAAACTCTGGCCTCATAGACCCCATCTTAGTAGTTCTGGGATGGCACCTAGAAGTATGCATGCCAATAGCAGAAACATCAACAAAACCCAGGCCTTTTCCGGTGAGCAGCAAGTGGGCCAAGAGCCGCTAGGTTATTTGGGAACCAGATTGCAGAAGTCTCATCTCTGGGAGAGAGAGAACTACTGTCCCTCCCACCCCCACTCATCCAGCACCCCACCAATCAAATGGCACTTCCCCCCTCTCTTACTTCTGTGTCTAGATTCAACCTCTCAAAGTCACCATTGAGCACAAAGGGCTGGACATAGCCGTCTAGGGTGAGATTTGCATCACGGCCATATCGATCCACACGTACATAGTGCCAGTGCTGGTCGTTGAGGACACCGCCGGCACTCATAGTTGTGTGACCTGGTCTTGGCTGGATTGGGCTGCTGCCTGAGAATGGAGTGGGACAAAGTGAGACCTGAAGCCAGGACAACTCTTGCTAGCCCTAGTACCCAGGAGGAGGAGCAGTGCCTAAGGCAGAAAAGGGGCTGCAAGACCAACAGCCACCTGGTGAGCGTGTGACTTAACATAAGTATTTAACCTCTCCCAGCATCTGTTTTCCTACCTATAAAACTTGGAGCACAACAGCTACTTCTATGTCATCATGGGGATGTTATGAAAAGCTAACTAGAAACAAAATAATAGTGTGTGTGTTAAGGGTGAAGGTACTGAGGCTCAGGGAAATGTCTTGTCCAAAGTCACACCACTAGTAAATAAATGGTAGAGGTGAGACTAGAATTTAGTTCTGACGCAGAGTCTAGTGCTTTGCTAGCACCAAGTGCTACTTGGTAGTAGCTACAAGGAAAGTATGTTTTGGTCCATACAGCAAATGGGAAGATGGAGCCTGGGCGCGGCTGAGCGCGGAGGAGGTGCTGGAAGTTGGTGTTGGGGAGCTTCAGGTATTGGCCCCTGGTCGCTCTCACCCAAGCTCATGTGCAGCAGTAGGTGCGCCCCCTGCAGCTCGAGCGTCACGTAGTCCCCTTGGGCTCCCTCAGCATGCAACAGGAGCCCATCCTTCTCCTCAGTCTTGAAGCTGAAGGCGAACACGTCCCACAGGCTTCGGCTGACCCCTCGCGGGAAACGGTATGAGATGGCATCGTCGCCGTCGAAATAGAGTATGTCAGACTCTGTGCAAAGGACCCTAGGTGAGCTGGGGGCTGGGGAAACTGTTTTCCTGCCCCCGCCATGACCCACACACTTACTGTAAGGGCAGCCGTAGAGTCCAAGCCGCAGGCCAATCTTGCCGCGCGGGTTCCAGGCCAGTGGCACGATGCGGATGTAGCGCGCGGTGAAGTGGTAATGAAAATCGTGGCGCACTATCCCCGATTCATTCACATTACCGAAGAAGGTCTGCGGGGACAGAGAGAGTAGTAACAACATCCCCACTCTCTGCTTTGTTTCTCCACAGCCTTCCAACCTGTGGCGTTCACACCCAATCTCGACTTTGAGAAAACAAACACTTCAGATCTCCCCTGTCTCCGTTGTTTTGCGCACAGTTTTTCTAGCCTAGAGTGGCCTTTCCCAACTTCCTGTTATTTCCTCAAACCTCAGATCAAATGTCACCTGCTTAGGAAGTTCTCCCAGATTTTACCAAAAAGTGCGCTAAATAAACCCTGCGATCTGAGAGTGCCTTTGGGCATGTGGTGAGCTGATAGTCCCTCTGGACTGAGTTTCTGGAATGGAATCACTGCTCCTCACCTGTGCCCTCACCCCTCCACGCCCTCTCCCTTCCTCCTCGGGCTAGTACCCAGCAGGGCCCAGCACAAGAAAGTCCCCAAATATTCACGCCTGAGCGCCCAGAGTACCGCATTGTGCCCTCTCTGGTAAAACGGCGTCCAGTTGTCCACTCGGTCACCGTAAAGCAGCATGTAACGTGTGACCCAGTCCCAAGAATTAAAGGAGCCCTGTGTGGCCACGGCCCGGATCCGGTGCTTCTTCATTAAGTCTATCTGGAGCCAGGGATTTGGATCCCCAATCCGAGGTGACCATCCACTTATGCCTATAGAAGGGACAGGGGCTTTTTACCACTGGCTACCCCTCCCCTGCTCAGCCCGCAGGAATCCCTCACCCCACAGTGGTGCTGCTGCGGAGTGCAGTGGGAACTCACCGTGCAGCCTGGCAAAGCGGGGTGCTGTGAAGAGCCCGTAGTAGGAGGAAGCCCCCAGGGAGCGAGCATACAGGGGCCCCACCAGCTCCTCGTCGCAGCCGTCTGGAGTAGAAAAAGGAACATGTTAGTCACTGCCAGCCCTTCTCAGGCCCTCCCCAAACCTTAACCTACTGAGCAGCCTGTAGAGGAAGCTCCCCTTGCTCCAACCTCTAGGGGCACACCCAACCCTTCCTTAAAGCCATCTATTCAATCCTGGCTTTAGGTGGCTCATGCGTGTAATCCTAGCATGAGAGGTTGAGGCTGGTGGAATGCTAGAGCTCTGGAGTTCAAGACCAGCCTGAGCAAG
>NW_003852413.1:21550137-21566382 GCF_000181295.1 Otolemur garnettii
ACACACACACACATATATATATATATATATATGTTTAAACACACACACACATATATATTCTCCTAGCTATAGCAATAGCTGCCTTCTCCTTCTAGGGTAACCCCTAGGCTACACCTCAGGACCAAGGCCACACCCTCCCAGTCCCACTCTCTGTCCTGGTTTAGTACTCCCCCCAAACACAATTCCAAATCTCAGCACCAGGACTTGAGTCAGCCCGACATTAATCCAGCTCCAACCTTACCATCATTCTCAATCATCAGCCACGTTAACTTGCACTACCCCCAAATATAAGCCTTCTTGCTCCCAAACCCAGCCAGTCACTGTCAGCAGTTCCATGACAGCTTTAGCATCAGTCAGGGTCAACAACTTCTGCTTGGATCCTAGCCACAGCTACAAACCCTTGCCCTTGGCCAGCTCCAAAGTCCAGCCCTAAGCCCTGCAAAACCTTAACCCTGGTCTTGGCCACCATACTACACTCATCCCCACCCCTAGCCTCAAACCCAGGTGCCAACTCCTGCTTGGATTCTAGTCCCAAATCGTACCTGCCTGACTCCATCCTTGCCTCTTTCTGAGCCCAACCCCAGCTGCGGGCACGCGCGGCAGCCTCTAAGCTGCATTGCGGAGCGCGGGGGAGAGGCAGGAAAAGATGGGAGCGAGCGGGCACGCGCCAGCCGGGAAGGACCCGCGACCACCCAAGCCGCAATGCGGAGAGCGCCCACCCAGCAGGCTCTGGACGCCTGGGTCCGACCCCACTTGCCCCAGATCCCAGCACTCACAGTAGCCCCAGCCCCAGGCTCCTGAAACCGCGGCGAGCAGAATGCAAAAGAGCTGGAGAGGCATCATGCAGGGCGGACGGTCCCGGCGGCCGCCTCCCTGTGCCGGGCTCCGGCTAGGGCTCCAGTTCTGGTCGGGCTCCCAGTCCTCCTCCTGGGTTTTTCAGCAGACCTCTGAGTCTCCTCCTTACCCACCCCTCCCTTCCTTTCTCCCCCAACCCTTCCCTTCTCTCTCTCTCTCTCTCCTCTCTCTCTCCTTTCTGTCGTTCCTGGTGCTCCGCTCTTCTCTCTCTCCTCTCCTTTCCTTTCCACCCTCTCTCCTCTCACCTCCCCCCTTCTCCAGCCTCTCCTTGCACGCGCGAGTTTCCGGGACCCCGCGCAAGCGCGCGCTTCAGCCCTACTGCGAAAGGGCGGGGGCAGAGAGCCTCTAGCCACCAAGAAATACTCAAGTAACCCAAGGCGGGCAGGGTCTCGGGCCACAGGGTGAGAAAAGGGAAGTAAGGGGAGAAAGGTCCTGAAAAAACCAAGAAAATGGAGGGGAGTGGGGAACCTCGAGAGGGAATGTAAGTAGAAGAACCTAACATTTTCTGAAGCCAAATTATGTTCCAGGTGTGCTGGACACTCTGTTAATACTGTGAATTCAGCATTTTTTCCATAATTCACTTTGCAGGTGAAAAACCTGATGGTCAGAGAGGAAAAAAAAAAACACACCTCAAGATCACAGAGCAAATAAAAATATTCCAAAATCTATTCTTTTTCCACTGGTAGGGTAAAGAGATATTCTTTGGGGGGAGGTGGACTGGGAAAGTGTGCCGCACAGACCCTAATCTCCACTTCTTTTGGCCCCTCTCCCCGCCCCTTCCTTCCTGTCCCACTAGCTGTTTAACTTCTACCCCCTGCTGCTATACCTCGGAAACCTGTGTTGCCAGAGATGGGGACCGAGCCCACAGAGCAGGTGGGAGTGGGGGCAGGGAGGGAGAGGAGGGTTACAGAGACGGAAGGGAAGGGGAAATGATGGGATGGTAACAGGCCTCTACCATCCTATGACCCATGCAGTATTTCTGGAGCTATCTTGGGCTTAGAGGAAGGGCTAGTTGAACCTAGAAGTCTAAGGTCCGACTCAGCTCAGAAAACCTGAGCTCCAACCCTTGAGACCTCCTTGGCATGAGTGGTTCAGTCCATCTTTCCTGGAGGTAGAGGTATGGTGGGGAGGGAAGGGAAAGGAGACAAGCCCTCTCCTGACCATTCTTGGAACCCAGTACCCAGGTCCGAGGCAAAGCCTACATATGGGCGTCTGTCCAGGAGAGGGCGCTACAAAGGGAAGGGAAGCTCTAAGATTTATTAATAATATAAACTCTTGGCCTTTGGAGAACACCTGCGCCTCATCCATTATCTTCCACATTTCAAACAATCCTCAAGAAAGCCTTGCCAGGTGGACTGGTGAGGACGTCCAATCTCAAGGTGCTCAAGGTGACCCAGGAATCTGGGCAGGAGGGATGCAAGGGAAGCCAAGTCCTGCTGAGTCTGTAGAAGAGTTTGTCTTCTCCCCTGGTACTGTTATACCTGCTCACACAGGAGCTCCCAGCCTGGAAGGCATGTGTGGGAAGGAGAGGTGTGTGGGAAGATCTCATAAGGTCTCTCTTATTTTGATCTTCCCAGGTTTTTTGGGGTTCCTACTCTGGGGATGATGAGGAGGCATACTCAGCTGAGCCACTGCCTGAGCTCTGCTACAAGGCTGATGTCCAGGCCTTCAGCCGGGCCTTCCAACCTAGTGTCTCCCTGATCGTGGCTGTACTGGGTCTGGCCGGCAATGGCCTAGTCCTGGCCACCCACCTGGCAGCTCGACGTGCACGTTCGCCCACCTCTGCCCACCTGCTCCAGCTGGCCCTGGCTGACCTCCTACTAGCACTGACCCTGCCCTTTGCAGCAGCAGGGGCTCTTCAAGGCTGGAGTCTGGGAAGTGCCACCTGCCGGGCCATCTCCAGCCTCTACTCAGCCTCCTTCCACGCCGGCTTCCTCTTTCTGGCCTGTATCAGCGCCGACCGCTACGTGGCTATCGTCCGAGCGCTCCCAGCAGGCCCAAGGCCCTCCACGCCCGGGCGTGCACACTTGGTCTCGGTGATCGTGTGGCTGTTGTCGCTGCTCCTGGCGCTGCCCGCGCTCCTCTTCAGTCGGGACGGGCAGAGGGATGGCCAGAGACGCTGTCGCCTCGTCTTCCCCGAGGGCCTCACGCAGACTGTGAAGGGGACGAGCGCTGTGGCACAAGTGGTCCTGGGCTTCGCGCTGCCGTTGGGCGTCATGGCAGCCTGCTACGCGCTCTTGGGCCGCACGCTGTTGGCCGCCAGGGGGCCCGAGCGCCGGCGTGCGCTGCGCGTCGTGGTGGCCCTGGTGGCAGCCTTCGTGGTACTGCAACTGCCCTACAGCCTCGCCCTGCTGCTGGATACCGCGGATCTACTGGCTGCCCGCGAGCGCAGCTGCCCTGCCAGCAAGCGCAAGGATCTGGCACTGCTGGTGACCAGCGGCTTGGCCCTAGCCCGCTGCGGCCTCAATCCCGTGCTCTACGCCTTTCTGGGCCTGCGCTTCCGCCAAGACCTGCGGAGACTGCTACGGGATGGGGGCTGCAGCTCAGGGCCTCATCCCCGTGGCGGCTGCCCCCGCCGGCCCCGCCTTTCTTCCTGCTCAGCTCCCACTGAGACTCACAGTCTTTCCTGGGACAACTAGGGCTGCCAATCTAGAGGAGGGGGCGTGGTGAGGAAATGATTTCGGGAGGATAGTGGAGAAGGAGAATGGGGGGTGAGGGCGGGGGAAACTGAGAAAGGTAGGGACCTAAAGGAATTGCTTCTGTGCCTTGCCACATTAAATTGATAACATGGAAGTAAGATGCAACCCAACTGTTACTATTTTTGTATCACCGACTTGGAAATGATTTGTTGCAGGGCAGAGCTAGTGGATTAACCCACCTCCCACTTGGCCCACTAGCTCCGATCGGAATGCGCTGAGGGGCTGGGCGGGGGGGTGGTGGTGGTGGGGGTAGTGGAGGATGGGGGCACTAAGTCTGCTAAAGCTCTAGCCGCTGACAGTCCTTCTACCTTCACCCAGTCTCTGCCAAGAAATCTGCCAGGCAAGGAGGGGCGGAGGTTCCTCTAGAAATAGTGTAAGGAAGAGCTTTCTAACAACCAGAGCGCTATCCAGTAATGGCTGCCTTAGCGAGTACCGAGTTCCTGGCTTCTGGAATGTTCAAACTTTGGGGGACTCTCTGTATTTTTGTGTGGTGTAGAGGTATAAGAAGGGGTAGGGACAGGAGTTCCCGGATTGGGTGGGAGTTTTCATTAGATTACCACTTTACAATCCTTTCTAAGGTCCTGTGAAGGAAAGAAAAAAATGTAATTTTAAAAATTGAGTTGTAGTGTTTCACCTTGGGGAAAAACAAAAGAGGGAATTGCAGTTTCCAAATTATCAAAAAGTAATTATAATGGGCGTGGCGGGGGTGAAGAATAAGGGGACTGGGTCAGAGGAAATGCCCTGAGCTGATCGGAAACACAGAAGGAGAAGAGAGCATATGGTTGTGGCGTCTCCTTTCCTAGGAAATCTCTGCACAGGCCACTGTCATCTGGAGAGAGGGCACAGCCAAGATGGTCTCTAGAGACAGTCACATTGATTCCTGGTCTTTGTGTTACACAGTTGTAACGGGCAGTGTTCATATGTGACAATTCTCGCAGTTTAATATCCGGTCAGCAAAGCTTGTCCCCACCGTTCTAGCCGGGGAGTCTAGGAGCTGGAAAGGAGGGGCGTGGCCACAAGGTCTCAAGGGAGGTGCTGCCTGACAGCGCCGCCCCGCCCCGCCTAGTCCAGGCTAGCAGAGCTTCCCAGAGCCGTGGGCAACTGAGACCGGGAGCCACAGTCTCTAGGGGCCAAGATCCAGTGAAGGCCGCAGACAGCGCCGATCCCTAAGAGTCCCGCACGCCAACCACTGGAGGCCGACCTGGAAGCCTCCACCAGAGACCGCGGGAATCGCTGCTGAGTCAGCAACGCGCGCGCTCGCGAGCGCGCGTCTGCTATCCGCGCTGCCCCTCCTTGACCGCCTAGCGCCTAGGTTAACCCCTTCTTATACAGAACCGCTGGATATTCTCCCCGAGAAGCCTCTACTCTATTCCGAGACCACAGAATTCCCTAGAATCCCAAGACACCATCCCCACCTGAGTTCGGTGATCTTGTGCACTCTAAATTCGATTTTATTTCCAGCCCAGGTCTGTGGCTTCACGGCGGAGTCCCTGCCTCAACTTCTTCAATTCAAAAAAGAGGTGACTCAGTCCGAGGGACTAGCTTCCTTCACCCTAGGGGTGGAGGACCTGGTCTAGAGCTGTGCTCGGCTCAGGTCTGGACATCCTCTCCGTAGCTAAGGCTCTTTCTGAGGGACCCTGAGATGAGATAAGGGTCACAAGGCAGCGGATGGACTTTCCAAGCCCTGTACCTTCCTTTCTCCAAAACTCCTTTTCAAGATGATTTTTAATTTGTTGGTCGGTGAGCCAAGAGTTAAAACAAGAGCATGAAGGCGGGCTTCCGTGACGTCACTAGCACCCCTGGTCCGACCTCAGAGACTGGGGCGTGGCTAACATCGCAAGGTCCTCTCCCTCCCTATTCCCCCGTCCCTCCCCGCTGTCACCAAGCCAGGGGCACATGATGCAACCCACCGCGATTTCAGTTGTTTGATTGGTGGCGGCGCCAGGAGCCAGGAACAGGGATTGGGCAGAAGAAGCTGTGACGAAACCTGGACCCTGCCTTGTAAAGAAGGGAGGAGAGAAAGAAGGAGGAAGGGGGGGCCTCCGAGAGGGAGGGGGCTGGGGAGGCGGGGTCCCAGCTCTGTGCTCGCGCCCCCAGCGCGCCAGTCCGGGGGCTGCAGGGAGCGCAGCGCGCGCGCCCCGGGCCCCGGCCACCGGACGCCGTACCGGACACGACCCTCCCTGGAGCTTGGACAACTGCCCACCTCGGACACTGCACCGGACACTGCCCCCCACAGGGCTGGACACTACGACGGACACTACTTCCCAGCTCCGGACATTACTCCCTCCTTTACCCCGGCCCTGGACGATTTTCCGCCTCCCCCTTCGGGGGGCCCAGACACTGAGCCCCCCTTAGACTCTGGTTAACTTCCCCTTGCACCCCAGCGCCAGACATTGCCTCCTCCTTGTGCCCCTCTCCTTCTTCCTTCTCCCACCTCATCTTTCCCCTCCTCGAGTGGGAGCTGCACCGGTTTCTCCGACCCCCTGCTGCTTGGCCACGGCTGCCCGCGCCCCCATCTCCCGGCTCCTCGCCCGGATGCCTCTCCCCGGGGGATTGTGGTGGCTCCTCTGCTGCCGTCGAGGCTTCACTCTTCTGCATCGGGACTACGGGGACGGAGAGCTTAGCGGGGACGGGGAGGAGGACGAGGACGAGGAGACCTTTGAGCTACGAACCCCGAGTCCAGCGGGCGGCGGGAGGGTAAGTCCCTGGGGGTTTGGAGCCTGGTCTCAGTCCCTCTCACTATAACCTGCCCTCACGCGGGATCCCTCTCCAGACTAGCAAAACGCCGCGCGCTTGGCAAACGGGGGACGTCGGGGAGGTTTCTGCCTGGGAGCCAAAGCCCCTGGGACTTCAAGGAGCTGAAGCCCTACTCTGGATGTGCCTGTGGGCCTCGCGCCGCACGCTGGGCGCTGTCCACCTGCTGGGGGCCCTGAGGCAGGGGAGGCGTCACGCGTGGCCCGACCTGGCCCTGCCTCTCCCTTCCCTGCCGGGCTCGCGTCCCATCCCGTCTCCTTCCGCCTCCGCCAGCGCCAAGGAATGTGGTGAGGCCGGCTGGGCAGCTCGAACGCCTGGGTCCCCTGCGCTCCCAATTCGTGAGCGCTGGAGCCAAATGCGGGAGCTCCTGCTGCGAGGACCTGGTCCAGGGGGTGAAGGCATCCTAGAATTGGGGTCTGCAGTGGGGACCCCACGGAGAGGGAGCTTGGGGCCATGGCTCTTTGAGGACCCCTCGTCGTTACCCTGCCACTCAAGACAGAACTCTTGGTCTTCCCGGGTGAGGCTCCTGGGAAATCCCTGAGGGATGATGAGGGACACATGGTTACCTGGTTTTATTGAACCTACCCATGGAGAAACCAAGGCACAGTTGGTGTGAGAGACCTCTTCCCCTAGCATCTCCTCCCTCACGCCCCTGCACACTGGCGACCAGACTCCTGTGTGCTGTGACCAGGGTCAGGCTCCCATCTCCCTCCCCAGGGGTCTCCAGCAGGCCCTGTGGCTCCATGCCCGGGTGGGGCGGGCTGAGAGCCGCTGGGGCTCTGGCCAGCACCTGGCGGAGGCGGAGGGTGGATAAATATAGAGGGGGAGAGGGAGGGAGAGAAGCAGAAGACTGCGATTAGGGGAGTTAGTCTAAAAGGGTGGTCAGTACCTGCCCCCATGGTGGTGGGGCTGAGAGCCCATACACAGACTCTCCAGAAAATAGGTGAATGCTCACCTAGGGAAGGCTCAGGACCCCAACATCCTCAAGCTGCCAACTTAGCCAGAGTCGCTCTGTCAACCAGGCCATTGCCTCCCTCCACCTCCACCCCCTCCTTAGAGCATGGGGACAGGTGTCCCTGGTCCCCCTCCCCCACCTTCCTCTCCCAGCTCTAGCAGTCTGGGCACAATATGAGGATGGCATGACTCCTGCCTAGCTGGCCTCTCGGTTGGGTTTGTGGCCTCTCTCAGACCCCAGTCTACAATTGAGGTTGGGGGTGCGGGGTGGAGAAGGGTATTGGGGGAAGGGCAAAACTTGAACTACACCTGCCTTCTGAGTGTGTGCCATTCCACAGTCTGGCCTGCCCTTTCTGAGCCCCAGCAAAGAGGTAGGGGCTCTGTTTAACCCTTAAGTCTCAGAGGTGTCTATGGTAGAACCTAAGAAGCTCATGGAGAAGCCCCACACCGAAAGGATTCCTTTTCCCTTCATTCACCTTTGTGGCCACCACCTGGGCTCTCCTGGCCAAGGAGACAGAGTGGATGAAGGGAAAATGAAGAGGAAGGGGTGACTTTGTTGGAGCCTGCCAGAACCAGAAGGGGCTTCATTCACCTCTCTGGTTTCAAAGACCGGGAAACTAAGGCTCAGAGAAGGGAGGAGACTTGCCTAAGTTTCCATAGTGAGTTAGTGATGAGGCTGATATTAGAACCCAGGTCTCCTGACTCCCTGGCCAGTGCTCTTTCAACCCTACACCACCCCGGTTGTATTTTTAAAGAATAGCAAAGATAGTGATCCTTGACTTCTTTGCTCCTGCTATTCTGTAGAGCTTGCTCTATAGAGACTGGAGGGATAAGTGAGCCTCTCCCAGGGGGATTGTGGTGTCTCAATCACGACCCCACTCATTGACTCCTTCCAAATCCTCAGAGCAGTGCTGTCCCCAGGGCAGACGAAAAGGAACATAAGAGGTGGAGGGCTCAGATCCTGAGGGTTTGCCTGTCTATTTCCCCAGGGTCCCCTGGACGTAACACTGTCTCAGCCTGTGAGGAGCGGTCCCATCTCTGACAGGTGAGTTACTTTGGCGACCCCAGCCATTTCCCGAGACCCCCATCCTCGCTGTCTTTCCTCCCGGGGTTGTGCAATAAGGGAGAGGCCCTGCACCGGACGCTGTGGTTTGGCCGGGGTCCCGCGGGGCGGTCCGGCCGGGGGCGCAGGGAGAAAGGGGGGGTCCGGGCTATTTCTAGTGCGAGGTCAGAACGGCCCCGCGGTTCCCACAGCCGGGGGGAAGGGTGCCCAGCTTGGGAGCCAGTTCTGGCAGTCTGGGGAGCCCCTACTGAAGAGCCCCCTGGAGGTGGAGTGGAGGCCCCACAGCCTGGTCCAACCCTCCCCTCCGGCCCAGGCTGCATAGTTGGGAGGAAACCTGGAGCCTTATTCCCGAGAAGGGGCTGCCTGAGGACGACCCGGACGTAGTTGTGAAAGGTAGGGACCCTCTCAACGCACCCTGGAGGCCCCAATCCCAACCCTCCGGGGGATAATGTCGCCTCCAGCTGATGCCGCTTCTCCTTCCACCCTCCCCACAGGCTGGCTATACCGTGAGCCCCGCGGAGGGAGTACGCGACCCTGGCTGCCCCCACGCCGGGCCTGGTTCCTGCTTACGAGGGACTCCCTGGACCAGTTCAGCAACAGTGGGAAGGGAGCACGGCGACTCGGGAGCCTGGTGCTTACCAGCCTGTGCTCGGTAACCGGCCCAGAGCGCAGGCCCAAGGAGACTGGTGAGATCGGGTACAGATTCTCCTATGGTCAAGGGCAGGGACCCTAGCCTGCCCTGATTGCCCTCTGCGGCCTCTCCTTCCCCCAGGTCTGTGGTCAGTGACTGTGTCTGGCCGGAAGCATAGCGTTCGCCTCTGCACCCCTCGCCAGGCAGAGGCAGAACGCTGGGGGGTGGCACTGCGGGAAGTGATCGCCTCCAAGGCTCCACTGGAGACCCCCACCCAGCTACTGCTCAGGGACATACAGGTGAGAGAGAAGACTCCTGCGGAGAACCAGGAAAGTGGTGGACATAAAAGCTTTCTGGACTTATGGGAAGTTCCCTTCTACATCATGGTGACCCTCTGCCTGGTCTCTAGGAGAGTTGTGGGGACCCAGAGGCTGTGGCCCTCATTTACCGGCGGAATCCGATTCTGAGGCACACCACTGGAGCCTTGTATGCCCCACTTCTGCCCCTGCCCTATGGAGTCAGTGCCCCAGGTGAGTGGGCCTATGCCCCAAATCTCCTGAATGAGACAGGGGTAGATCAGAGGTAAGAATTTGAAACCCTTAACTGGCAGGGACCTGAGAGTCCTCAAGGGGCCTACTAGCTCCTCACTTTTCAAGGGATGAGGGTAAAACCTTGATCACCTTCTCTATGGGTCTTATTTTGACCACTGATGTTCCTTCAGGAGTTGGTTTTTATCTTGTTTGTTTGTTCTTTTTATTTATTTATTTATTTTGAGACAGAGTCTCACTATGTCTCCTTCGTAGAGTGCTGTGGTGTCACAGCTCACAGCAACCTCAAACTTCTGGGCTTAAGTGATTCTCTTGCCTCAGCCTCCCAAGTAGCTGGGACTACAGGTGCCCACCACAATGAAGGGCTATTTTTTTGTTGTTGCAGTCGTTTAGCTGGCCCAGCCTGGGTTCAAACCCACCACCTTCAGTGTATGCGGCCAACGCTGTAACCACTGTGCTAAGGGCGCCACGCCAAGCCTTCCTTCAGGAGTTTTTATACTTCCTCTTTTA
This sequence comes from Otolemur garnettii, assembly GCF_000181295.1. Taxonomy (NCBI): domain Eukaryota; kingdom Metazoa; phylum Chordata; class Mammalia; order Primates; family Galagidae; genus Otolemur; species Otolemur garnettii. The sequence goes on from NW_003852413.1 coordinate 21,560,152, forward strand.
TTTTTTCATAGAAGAGTATACTTTTGAGACTATGTCATATTACCTTTGTAAGTGGTGACTTTGGGAGAATGCGTTGGCCTCATTCAGCCATACTTCAACCTAAATGGCCTAGGTCCTAAAGTTAGAGGATTAAGGGGGGCTGGGAGAACCTTGATTTTCTCACTTCTAATCCAGATTCTTTTGTGGCCCATGGTGATAGCCCCCAGTATCCAGCTACGGAATCTAGAGAGTTGAACTTGTGTCCCTTATTCTGTCCCTCTACCTTACTAACTCAAAATCTAGGCTTAGCAGAATGCAGATGGGAAGTTCCTGGGAGGCAAGGGTTGAGAGTTTGGCTCTATGGGACCATTGTTTTCCCTTGCTCTTCCTGTCGTTCCCATACCTCCCCTCCGTGTCATCCCTTCTCCCCTTATACTCCCTCTGATCTTCCCCTGGTTTGTACCTTCCTCCCAGGGCTCTGTGTCCCTTCTCCAAACCATCCCTCCACCCCTACCCTCCCGCAGGTCCAGGCTATGCACCCTTGCGAGAGGAGGCGGTGAGGCTGTTTCTGGCCCTGCAGGCACTGGAGGGGGCGCGGCGCCCCGGGCCCTTGATGCAGGGTGTGCTCCAAACCTGCCGGGACCTGCCTGCACTCCGGGACGAACTCTTCCTGCAGCTGGCTAAGCAGACCTCGGGGCCCGCAGGGCCTCCAGGGCTCCCAGCTACTCAAGACCCTGCTGCTCTGCGGTATTGGCAGCTCCTCACCTGCATGAGCTGCACCTTCCGGCCTGGGGGAGCCGTACGGGGGCATCTGCTGGGGCATTTGGAGAGGTGAGAGGGAGGGGCAGGAGTAAAACCAAGGCAAAGGAGCTACAGGTTTTCGAGAGAATGACAGGCCTTTGCAAAAAGTTTGGTAGATGAAGAACACAGATCCAGATTACACGCCCAAGGTCAGGGCTGCTGGTACTACACACAGTGCTTTTGTGGGAAATACAAGATCCTATCCCACTTGTAAGCAGCTAACTTACAATAAGGCCCCCCTTTGGGCAGACGAATAATTAAAAGGCTGCTTTGAGTCAGGCTGAGGTAGGGCAGCGCCAGGGTTTTGGAAGCGCAGCAAAGTGGCTGGATTTCAGACTTTAGCGCGAAAAACCAGCAGGAGGTTTTGGAAGAGGGCTGGACAACTGGGAGAGAACTTCCAGAGGGCTTAAAAAGTAATTCAGCCCCATATGGAGACATGAGTTGGGGGGGTGGAGGAGGAAATTCACCAGATAAGCTATAATAGAAGGTGAGAGGGAGAGGAGAGAAGGCTGGCCCTTGGAGCACTGATCCCAGGGTTCCTCCTAACTCAGGACCGAGCAGGCTCTTCCAGACTCGGAACTGGCGGAATATGCGCGCTTCATCCGGAAAGCTCTGGGCCGGACGCGCGGCCGAGAGCTGGTGCCCTCTCTGGCAGAGATTTCTGCGCTCAGCCAACGGCAGGAGCTGTTGTGCACCGTGCACTGTCCTGGGGCTGGTGCCTGCCCTGTGGCCATCGACTCCCACACCACAGTGGGGGAGGTGAGGACACAGAAAGGACCCCCAGAACCCTTTCCAGCTTCTTACGCTTGGCTTTCCCGGCTCCTGGGCCCTAGGTTTGCCCGGAGTCTCATATTTCGGTAAGGCAGGGAGTGGTGGTGACAGGACTGAGACTCCTTCCAGGTGGATCAGCCCCTCCCAGAATCCTGCCAATACCCCTGGGTGGTCTGATTCCCTCTCTCCCCGCCCCCCCCCATGTAGGTGGCTCGAGAACTGGTGGGACGGCTGGGCTTGGCGCGGAGCCGCAACACTTTCGCACTGTATGAGCAGCGAGGGGTCCAGGAGAGAGCCCTGGCTGGGGGTACCCTCGTGGCTGACGTGCTCACCAGGTTTGAGAAGTAAATGTCCAGCCCCAGCCCTACTCTCTATTAACCCACCTACTTCTCAGCGTCAGTCGATCACTAAGAAACGTTTATCGAGCTCTTGCCACTTGTGACTTTCTGTCGTTTACAGATGGACCCCTGCCCGCGGGCGGTTTGCATTTACAATCTGGGGACACTTTCGCAGCGCCTTCCGCCCAGACCCCGCCCCCAACCCATGGCCCCGCCCCATCTCAAACTGTGGGCTTGTGGCTACCTAGCTTCTACATTGCGTCGCGCCCTTTTCTCTTCTGCAGTTTGGCTGTGCAAGAAGCTGGGCTAGAGGACTCTCCAGACTCTGGGTGGAGACTGTGCCTGCGTCTTCATGGACCTCTGCACCCTGAGGGGCTGTCCCCAGACGGTCACGAATTGCCTTTCCTCTTCGAGCAGGTGAGGACCTCCGGCGTTCACGCCTTCAACCCCAAGCCTAAATCTCTCCTTTTCTGGGCCATCTCATTTGATCATTAGGCGACCCCACCGAGGCTTTACTCGAATCTAGACATCTCCTCACGTTCCAAACCTCAAGGTGTTTTCGCTACGGCAAAGCTCCGGCTCCCGCACTAACCCTACGCCTCCCCTGTAGGCTCATGCTCTGCTGCTGCGGGGCCGACCGCCCCCGCCCGACGACACGTTGAGTGCCCTGGCAGCGCTGCGCCTGCAGAGCCTGCACCGGGACTTCTCCCCGCGAGTGCCCTTGCCCAGCTTGGACCGCCTGCTGCCGCCCCCCGCCCCACCGCAGGAAGACGCGCACCGTCCGGCCCCCAGGCCGGCCCCCTCCGCCGCCCTGCTGGCCGGGGCACTCTGGAGCCCGGGCCTGGCCAAGAGGCGGGCTGAGCCGGGCCGTCGCGGCAGGACCGGCCGCACGGCGGGAAGCACGGCCCGCGAGGGAGGAGGTGGCGCCGGCACGGCGGCTGCTGTGCTGGGCGGCTGGAAACGGCTACGGGGCATGGGCCGAGCTGAGGCCATGGCTGCCTACCTGGCCCTGGCGGCGCAGTGTCCGGGGTTCGGCGCTGCTCGGTATGACGTTCTGGAGCTGAGCACGGTGAGGGGGAGAAGGGAGAAGGGGACTCTGGTGGCCCAAGCCCCACACTTTTGCCCCAGAGACACAGGCCCCCACTGCGGGTCACTTCATTCCCTATATCTAGAACAGCCACCATTTCAAATTCCAGGAGTCACCAGTCTTGGGCCCTCACATCCCTGGAGCCATAGCCACCTCCACTCGCGCTATGACTCATTGGTGGGGGGTTGTTTGTCAGGAAACTCCCTGCTACCTGGCTCACTGCCATCTCCCCCTACCAAAAATAATGCTGCAGGATCTCCACCTTTCACCCTCACTCTGTCTCTTTCTGCAGGAGCCTGGTGGGGGTACTCCTCAGAAACTATGCCTGGGCCTGGGAGCCAAGGCCATGTCCCTCTCCCGGCCTGGTGAGACAGAGCCCATCCACAGTGTCAGCTATGGCCATGTGGCCGCCTGCCAGCTAATGGACCCTCACACCCTGGCGCTGAGGGTGGGAGAGAGTCAACTCCTCCTGCGGAGTCCCCAGGTGAGTGGAAAGAGGGGTTATGGAAGGGGGAGGGAAGGAACGGGCTGTGGAAGGAGGAGGGGAGGGAAGGGATGAGATGAAACATTTGTTGAACACCATGCCTGGGCGATGTACAGCTCTAGGCACTGGGAATCCAGCAGTTATCAAAGACAGTTCAAGGAGCTTACATTAGATGTGGGGAGTCAGACAATTAACAAGGAATCAAAGGCCACAAGGAAAGTGGCAAGAAGTAACAAAAGGGGCCATAGCATTAGATAGTCAGAGAAGTAGTCTCAAAGAGGGTGAAATTTAAAGTAGCCATAGGAAGATCTAGGGGGACAGTCTTCCAGGTAGGGGGAATTGCAAGGCAAAGGCCCGGACATGAAAGTGGCATGTTAGAAGAGCAGAAAGAAGCAAATATGACTGGCACATAGGGAGTGAGGGAGAGAGTGGTGGTGAGGAAGGAAAGGTTGGAGGAACTAGGATCCTGGTAGGGAAATTGGAGCTCTAAAGCCTGGATGGAGGATGAGAAAATAAGATCCCAATGGCCCATGTTTCACACTGACCTCTGCCCTCTCTTAGGTGGAAGAGATCATGCAGCTGGTGAATGCCTACTTGGCCAACCCCTCCCCCGAGAGGCCCTGCAGCAGCCCTTCTCCATGCCAAGACCTGCCAGACGTCTCCCCTCCCAGCCAGCACCCGGGCCTGGATGAGACCCAGGGACAGTCTGGCTGCTTGGGGCAGCTGCAGGACTGAGCCTGCCAAGAGGTCACGACTTCCCTCTTGCCTCTAGCCTGGGCCAGGACCCCTCTGAGATTTGAGGGAAACATGGACCCTTTTGGCCCTGCAGGGACAGGGCACACCCCACACTCAATGGCTGCAGTGGGTGTGGACAATTTTCTAGTTTGTTTCTTAATTTATTTGTAGAAGTGAAGCAAAAAAAAAAAAAATCCTTATTTACACAAACCCTTCCTGTGTGAGTGTTGTCAGTAGAACAAGTTGGAGCCCCATGGTTCTGAGGTCCGCCCCTGGGGACACCCACACTCTGGGCTTTTACCAGCCAGGGAGAGTCTGGACACCACAGAACTCCACCCTCCTTGACCGTCTAGATTTAACCTCTTCCTGGCTAGTAAGCTGCCACAGGGTTGTGAGTAGAGCCAGCAAGAAGGCAATATCTGAAGCTGGCAATTACACTCCCTTCTCCATTGAGTGGAGTAAGCCTCCTGGCATCACTGAGGCTGGAAGGCAGTGAGTCATCAAGGACTGGCATTACCTTGATGTCCAGCTCTGGGCCCTGGTTGGGTCCATCATTGGTGCCTTTGGCTTTGGGCCTAGAACAGAGAGAAGCATAGGGCAGATAACAGACCCAAGGAATCTTCTGGCACAGAAAGAGAATTCAGGATGGGTTCAAGCCCTACTCCTGAATTCTGTCCCTGAACATTAAGTTGGGTTGAATTGGGTTGAGCTCCTGGGATTCTTTTTTTTTTTTTTTTTTTTTGAGACGGAGCCTCTAGCTACCCCCCTGGGTAGAGTGCCATGGCATTACAGCTCACAGCAACCTCCAACTCCTGGGCTCAAGCGAGTCTCCTGCCTCAGCCTCCCAAGTAGCTGGGACCACAGGCGCCTGCCACAGCGCCCGGCCATTTTTTGGTTGCAGCCATCATTGTTGTTTGGCGGGCCCGGGCTGGGGATTCGAACCCGCCACCTTAGGTGTATGTGGCTGGCGCCTTAGCCGCTTGAGCCACAGGCGCTGAGCCGAGCTCCTGGGATTCTGATGGCCCTGGGCACTGGGAATTCAGAGTCCCAGCTGTCCTTACCTGCTAGATGCAGTCGGCCCTCCTTTGGCAGACTCTACCTTGTCTGTCCTGAGTGGAGGGGGCTGAGGCAATGTGGTCCACACTGGGGCTAGAGCTTAGGCACTAAGCAGACAGCAGATTTCAGGAAATTTCTGTGAACTTAACAGAAGAGCTGACTCCAACTAAACAGCCAGGCTCAAGGTGAGGAATGCTAGTGGAAACAGTGGACTGGATATCACCATGTGATAGCAGGGTGGCCTATATTAGAGGAGGTGAAGGCCACCCTGCTATCACATGCCTAGAAATTGGAGGTGCTTTCACCATCCTTATACTTACAGATCAAGCCCTGACTATACTGATAATCAAGCTTTATTACTTTATTATTATACAAGCATATCAAGAGTTAGGGCATGGAAAAGAAGTAGGACCAGTTTATGGACTGAAGATGGACCAGAAAGGTTGTCAGTAACGTTAAGTTGGGCCAGAGGAACCAAGCACAGTGAAGGGGTGTGCCTTTTGTCCAAGAGAGTTGGGAGAGGAAATCACTGCTCCTGGGTGCCCCAGGAGATGTAGTCTGGCTGTGTGGCAGCATGGTATTCATCTATGAGCTCCTGTACAACTTCTCTGGACCTGTCCATCTCATCAAAGTTGTCCTTGAATATGTCCTCCTTGCGAAACTGCTCTAGGAAGGCATCCCGCTTCCTCAGCTTGTCAAACTGCTGGCAGGAACGTTCAAAGAGCTGAAAGAGGTAAAAATCTCCAAAATGGGAGCCAGTGTAGGACACGGGTTAGGAATGGACTAGGGGAAAAAGATGAAGGCAGGCAGCCCAACAGAGTGGCCAGAGAAGACCAGGTGACTAGACTCACCGAGGAGATACTAGTGTGGTTGGCCATCATGAGCCCACTGACTCGATGCGCTGAGGGCAGGTAGGGAGACTTCCTTGACAGGGCCACCTGGATGCTGGCTGGGCCCCAGGGGATGAAGTTGGCCAACTT
>NW_003852413.1:21567121-21568154 GCF_000181295.1 Otolemur garnettii
CTAACTTATGATGGTTCAGCTTAATAATTTTTTTACTTCGTAATAGATTTATTTGGATATAACCTGATGCATAGGCTATTTTCTTTTCTTCTTCTCACCAGCTGATTGATCTGGGAGAAGGACGGGTTCTGGATGTGTAGGCGGTCTGTGGCGATCCGGTTCAGGGCTGTGTTGTCCAGCACCACCTGGGGGGACAGAAGAAAGTTATAGCACCTTCTTGGGGAGAAAGGGAGCATAGAAATAAGATACCATATTTAGTCCCTGATGAATTCCAAAACCAGGCAGTATGTTTGTTAATTTAAAAGTACAAAAAAATGGCCAGGCACTGTGGCTCATGCCTAATCCTACTTTGGGAGGTCGAGGTAGGTGGATTGCTTTAGCTCAGGAGTTCAAGACCAGCCTGAGCAAGAGCGAGACTCTGTCTCTACAGAAAATAAAAAAAAGTCAACTGGGAGTTGTGTCGAGTGCCTGTACTAGGCAGGCTGAGGCAAAAGGCTCTCTTGAACCCAGGAGTTTGAGGTTACTGTAAGCTGTGATGCCACAGCACTCTACTCAGTTTGACAGAGTGAGACTCTGTCTCAAAATAAAACAAAAGAAATAAAAAATAAAAATTAAAGTATATAAAAAAGTGAAAAATAATAAAAGGAAAGTACCATTTCTAGGACATGATGAGATGCTTTTGTACCACACAGGGCAGTAAGGAACTATGTGATTACCCTCGTGTGCTTCACACTGTGCCTGGCTCTACAGAGATCACAGAGAGGAAAAGACACATGATCTTTTCCCTCATTAGACCTACAGTCTACTGGAGGGAGACAGATATTATATATAAAAGAACAGAAAGGTATAGTTAACCACCTGAAATATCCACAAAAGAATCTGACCTTGACAAAGTAGTCAGGGAAGATTTTGCCAAAATGGCCCTTGTATTAAGAATTAGAGAATTAGGCTCGGCACCTATAGCTCAACCGGCTAAGGCGCCAGCCACGTACACCTAAGGTGACGGGTTCGAATCCCCAGCCCGGACCCGCCA
>NW_003852413.1:21568345-21570593 GCF_000181295.1 Otolemur garnettii
AAAAAAAAAAAAAAAAAAAAGAATTAAAGCATTATATACAAGTATGATTTAATTTAAAAAAATAAAATAATTAAAGCATGAGTAGGCATTAATTTGGCCAAGTAGGGATACATAGTGGTAGTGGTGGGTATATTCACTTTGTGAGAGTCTTGCTGCCAAAAAGGACTATGAGCCACTTGGAGGTCAGGAACTTATTTCCTACTTTGACTGACAAGTATGACTTTGTTGGTTCTCTGTTCTTTGTGAGTGCAGGAGCTTGGGCAGAGCAGGGTGTACGTGATTCACTGGCTTGGGGAGACAGACCAAAATCCCTAACTCCCTGTTCCTTTGCTCACCACACAGTCTACATTCTGGGTTAGCCTCTTGAGTGTGAGGAGAGAGTTGTAGGGCTGGACCACCACGTCACTCATCTCATCCTGGTAGGGGAACACTGAGTATGTCTGCACCAGCTTCTTGGGGTACCTGAGAATGCAGAAAAAGGAAAAGGGGAGTTTGACAAGATCAGTTGGAAGGACCCTCATCACTGTCCATTTCTAAGGACAACAAGGACCAACCCTTTCCAAGTGCCACCAAGCTCTTGTACAAAAGGGGTGAGAGTAATACCAAAAAAGAAAAGGCCCAAGCACCAGATTCTGTAGATAGCCTCCCCACTTAGGTAAACCCTATGGCTCAAAAGGCACAATGGCAAACTTTGCAGCTCAAGAAAATAAAGTGACAAAAAGGAAAGCCTTTTCCCAGGGAAGCAGGTGAGATTAATGCCCTCTCACCAAACACAGGCTTACCTGTCATTCAGTCTCTCTAGAAGGTAGGAGCCCACGCCAGAACCTGTCCCCCCAGCAATGGAATGACACAGCACAAAACCCTGTATAGCAATAACAAACTCAGTTTCCCCCACTGAACTCTCACAACATGCTTCTGACACCAGACATATGGTAGTATCAATTCTGCAATAGATATCAGCTGGGTGTCCACTAATTCAGTTCAAGTTGCATTATCTACACTGTTCCTAACTTATGATGGTTCAGCTTAATAATTTTTTTACTTCGTAATAGATTTATTTGGATATAACCTGATGCATAGGCTATTTTCTTTTCTTCTTCTTCTTCTTTTTTTTTTTTTTTTTGCAGTATTTGGCAGGGGCTAGGTTTGACCCTGCCACCTCCAGCATATGGGGCCAGCACCCTACTGCTTTGAGCCACAGGCACCACCCCTGCATAGGATATTTTCAACTTACTTTGGGTTTACATCTGATCATAAATCAAGGATCATCTGCAGGTTGAGAGTTCAGTCCTACAAGACTACACCCCACTTTCAATGTCAATCACAAGGTTGTTTTACTTGTCAGATTGTGCCCCTGTTTTACTTGTTGGTCAGGTTGTGCCTCTGACCAACAGGTTATAAATTGAGGTTCCTGAGCCCCCCATCCTCATAGAAGCACATTTCCTGGTTTATTACAAAGGATATATATAAATAGCCAGTTGAAGAGATATATAGAGCAAGGTCTGGAAGGGTCCCTTAGCACAAGTGCTTCTGTCCCTTGGAGTTGGGTTTGCCATCCTCTCAGCAAGTGGATGTGTTCTTGAAGACCTAGTCCTTTTGAATTTTTATGGAGGCTTCATTACATAGGCATGATTGATTAAATCATTGTACCTTGGTAATCAGCTCAACTTTATTATTATTATTTTTGAGATGGGATCTCTCTCTGCTGCCAGGCTGAGTGCAATGGCATCATCATAGCTCACAGCAACCTCAAACCTCAAGTGATCCTCCTGCCTCAGCCTTCTGAGTAACTAGGACTACAGGGTCTCCCCACAACACCCAGCTAACTTTTTTGTACTTTTTGTAGAGACAGGATCTCATTCTTGCTTAAGCTGGTCTGGAATTCCTGGCTTCAAGGGATCCTCCTGCTTCTTCCCAGAATGCTATGATTACACAGGTGAGCCAGTGCAATAGGCCACAATCTTCAGTCCCTCACTTCTCCCCAGAAGTGGGAGGTAGAGCTGTAAACTCCAACCCTAAAAGCATTAATTTGATTTCCCAGGCAACCAGCCCCCATCCAGTGGCTATCTAGGAACTTTCCAAAAATCACGTCATTAACATAAGTTCAGGTTTGGTTGAAAGGGTTCTTTGGAACTATTCCAGAAACTAAGAACAAAAAAAATAAAAAATAAATTTTAAAAAAAATTTTTTTTTTTGCAGTTTTTGGCCAGGGCTGGGTTTGAACCCCCCACCTCCGGCATATGGGGCT
>NW_003852413.1:21570693-21574652 GCF_000181295.1 Otolemur garnettii
TTTTTTTTTTTTTTTGGCAGTTTTTGGCTGGGGCTGGATTAGAACCCGCCACCTCCAATATACGGGGCCAGAGCCCTACAACAAAAAATACTCTTATTGCTCTAGTCATTTTGGAAATTACAAGGGTTATAAGTTTTAAGCTTGGAACTGTGGAAGAAAACCAAAAAATATATACAATATCACACCCAGCTTGGGGAGAGATGGAGAAGCAATCTGCTGGCATCTGGAGAAGAGGGCTTGCTTATCTCATTCCCCATTCCCACCAATTTCTCAAGGCTTCCTCTTATCTATCTAGGCTGAGGCTTCCTGGGAAGGTTCAAAGCCAAAGAAGCTGAGTAACTCATGCCTAAGGAGCCAGTGCTATCCAGATTATAATTTACCCTTGTAAACAAGGACTGCATCTTATTTACTTTAATATCCCACATCTGATGTTCAATAAATGGGTTTTGAATGGAATTGTCCCTACTACATCATAGGCCACCTCTTGATCTTTCCCCAGCACTCTTCAGCCTTCCCCTAGTCACTGTCCTCCCTCACCCTTCCACCAGAACCTCACCTCTAGACTGTCACTTCCATCTGCTTCTCTGTCTATGATGTCAAAGATGTCTTCGTGGATTTTCTCACCCTGTATAGAGATATGGAAAGGGAAGATCAGTCCAAAAGTTCTGGAGAGCTACCCTGGGACATTATTGCTACCCTGAAGCACAACACTAGCTGTAGTGCTCAATCCATAAATGCTACTTTTGCAAATGATTTACACCAATTTGAATAAATCTCTCCCTGGCTTTCCCTCCATTTAGGGTATCCCTTTGTCTCTTATTTATTACCAGTCTGGTCTGGTCTAATTCCTAGGTTGCTTGAGCCTGACCTGCCCCAAGGTGAAAACATTAACAACCATCTGGGATGGTTTCCTTGACACCTGGGAGAATCCACTGGCCCAGTTGTTGCCCGCTCCTCCTCCATGCTCCGACAGGTAGATGTTCTCTGGGTTGTAGAGCTTGGCATAGGGGGAGTTGAGGATGGAGTGGATCACCCGGGGCTCCAGATCCAGCAGCACAGCCCGGGGGATGTAGTGCTCATCGTCTGCCTGTCGAGGAAAGTCCAGGAGGGGCCCAATCAGCCAGGACGGGCCAAGTCCGACGTCCTCCCAACTCTGGCTCCTTCTGGCCCTCCCTCCTCAAGCCAGCAGCCTGGCCCCTCTGCCCAGCAGGTTTCCCAGTACCAGGCCACTCCCTTCCCTTCAGGCCCCTGGGCCACAGCCTGCCCTGGCCAAGTCACTGGGAGCACCTGGTAGAAAAAGACGTCTTTGCGGTCAGTGCCCTCGGTGGCGAATTCCTCCACGATGCCCTCGGGGCTGATACCATGCTCGGCGCACAGCTGTTTCCAGAACTCGAACCCAACTGGGGGAGGGGGAGATGCCCAGGTCTGCTAGAGCCCTAAGGCCTGAGTAGCCCAGTTTTAAGCTCAGAGGCTGTCACAATCAGAGAGTGGACCTAAGACACCTGGGTCAGGAAACTGTCACAGCCCAGGGCTGCAGGCGCAGCTCTTGGTCTGAGTCATTATGCGCAGTAGCGCAGGAGGTTCATGGAAGGGAAAAGCGACTGGTGGATGCCAGGCACTTGGGTGGGACCGAAAGGGGCAGAACCAGAGACTGGCGGGTCCCGGCGCTCGCTTGCTCACTCTGGTTGCCGCACTGGCCCAGCTGCAGGGTGATGATCTCCCGAGGCATCGCTCTTCGGACGTGGGCGCGCCAGCCCAGCCTGGCGGGAGTCCGGGCTGAGACCAATGCCTGGCAGCCGGGCGCGCATTACGTGGGAAGCGCGCGCTCTCTCCGTCTCTTGACGCGGGCGCTCGGTCTGCGCGTGTGCAGTGAAGGCAGCTTCTTGCTGCCGGGTAGGGGAGCCCGACCTCAGCATCACTTTAACCCTAAATAGGCTTAGCTTCAGGTGCAAAACAAGGCCACGCCCTCTTCTGCCCACCGGTCTGCGTCTGCGCAGTGAGAGACTTCCAGGGGTTAGCAGGGTCACCACCTGGGCAAGAGAGGGGAGGAGGGGTGGCCAGGTAGATGTGGCGGTCTGGGGGGATTGGAGTCACCGACTTACAAAGGTTAGGTGAGCCACTCTACTGGCTCTGCTAGGTCCAGGGACTAGATTCAAGCCAAATTCTCTTAAATTTCTATTATTTTTTTTACAATACACATATATAGATAGATATGCATACTTTTTTTTTTGAGACAGAGTTTCACCTTGTCGCCCCCTGTAGAGGGTCTTACGGTCACAGCTCACAGCAACCTCTAACTCTTGGGCTCAAGCGACTCTCTTGCGTCAGCCTCCAAAGTAGCTGGAAGTATAGGCACCGGCCACAACACCTGACTAGTTTTAGAGATGGGGTCTCCAACTCGTGAGCTCAGGTGATCCGCCCATCTCGGCCTCCCAAAGTGCTGGAATTACAGACATGAGCCACCGTGCCTGCCTTACATTTATTGCTTTAATCATCTGTGAACATGGCTCGGTGCCTGTAGCTCAAGTGGCTAAGGCCCCAGCCACATACACCAGAGCTGGATTTGAATCCAGCCCGCGCCTGCCAAACAACCGTGACAACTCCAACCAAAATATAGCCGGGCCTTGTGGAGGGCACTTGTAGTCCCAGCTACGCCGGAGGCTGAGACAAGAGAATCGCTCAAGCCCAGGAGTTGGAAGTGCTGTGAGCTGTGACGCCAGGACACCCTACCCAGGGCAACAGCTTGAGGCTCTGTCTCAATAAAAAAAAAAATCATCTGTGAACATACAGTTCTTTGGCATTACATACATTCACACTGTTCTGTAACCATCAACTGCTATCCATCTGCAGAACTTTTTCATCTTCCCAAACTGAAGATACCCATCTATACCCATTAAACCATAACTTCTTTTCTTTCCTCATGGCCATCCCCTAGCAATCAGCATTTTACTTTCTGTCTCTGGGAATTTGACCATTCTAGGTATCTCACATAGTATTGTCCCTTTGTGTCTGGCTTCTTTCACTGGCTTTTCTTTTGACAGTTACAATTTCACCTCCACCAGCACTTGAGGGTTCCCCCCATCCCCAGTAATAGCCATTACTGGCCAGGTGTGATGGTTCATGCCTATAATCCTAGCACTCTCAGAGGCTGAGGTGGGTGGATTGCATGAGCCCAGGAGTTTGAGACGAGCCTGAGCAAAAGTGAGATCCCTGTATCTACTAAAAATAGAAAATCTAACTGGGCCTGGGGGGAGAGGGGTGCCTGTAGTCCTAGCTATTTGGTAGGCTGAGGTAAAAGGATTGCTTAAGCCCAAGAGTTTGAGGTTGCTGTGAGCTACGAAGCCACAGCACTCTACCCAGGGCAACAGAGGGGACTTTGTCTCAAAATCTTCAAGAGTGTTCTATTTGGTATCAGAATTTATTTCCTTTTTAAGGCTGGATAATATTCCATTGCACGTATATATCAAATTTGTTTATTCATCCTTCCAGGAACACTTGGGTTGCTTCCTTCTTTTGGCTACTGTGAAAGACGATGCTTTGATCATGGATGTATAACTATCTGTTCCAGTCTGTCCTTTCTTTTTTCTTTTCTTTTCTTTTTTTTTTTTTTGAGACAGAGTCTCACTTTGTCACCCCCAGTAGACTACTGTGGCAAAACAGTTCACAGCAACCTCAAACTCTTGGGCTCAAGCAATTCTCTTGCCTCAGCCCCCCCAAGTAGCTGGTACTATAGGTGCCTGCAACAATGCCCAGCTATTTTTAGAGAGGGGTCTTGCTCTGGCTCAGACGTCTGGAACCAGTGAGCTTAGGCAATCCACCCTCCTCAGCCTCCCAGAGTGCTAAGATTACAGGTGTGAGCCACCGTGTCTGGCCTGCTTTCAATTCTTTTAGAGATATACCTACCTAGATGTAGAATTGCTAGATCATATAACAATTGTTAATTTTTTTTTTTTTTTTTT
>NW_003852413.1:21574767-21576048 GCF_000181295.1 Otolemur garnettii
AGAGACAGAGTCTTACTTTGTCACCCTCGGTAGAGTGCCATGGAGTTACAGCTCACAGCAACCTCCAGCTCCTGGGCTTAAATGATTCTCTTGCCTCAGCCTCCTGAGTAGCTGGGACTACAGATGCCCACCACAACACCCACCTATTTTTTTGTTGCTGTTTGGCCAGGGACTGTTTGAACTGGCCACTCTGGGTATATGGGGCCAGTGCTCTACTTACTAAGCCACAGCGCCGCCCCTAGGCGATTCTCTTGCCTCAGCCTCAGGAGTAGCTGGGACTACAGGTGCCCACCACAACGCCCAACTGGTATAATTTGCTGTTGTTGCAGTTTGGCCAGGGCCGGGTTCAAACCTGCCATCCTCAGTATATGGGGCCTGCACCCTACCCAGTGAGCCACAGGTGCCACCCTGTTAATTTTTTTTAGGAATTAGTATACTATTTTCCATAGCAGTTGCACCATTTTACCTTCCTCTTAGCAATACACAATGGTTGGTTAAATAAAATTTATGGACATCATTGGTTTAAACTGAGCTTCTACACTAGGCTCAACAGACCAAACCAAAATGGAGTCACTTCTGCCAAAGTTCCATATCACCAAGCCAAATCAAGAGAAAGGGAGAGAGAGAAAAAAAAACAGAGAAAGAGAGAGCAAATAGTCAAATCTCCAGACAAGTCAGTCCCCTTGATATAGAAGTCCCTTTTGCTTTAACCTTTTATGAAAAATAACTTGGAGGCTGGGTGCCTGTAGCTCAAGCGGCTAAGGTACCAGCCACATACACTGGAGCTGGCAGGTTCAAATCCAGCCCAGGCCCGCCAAACAATGACAACTATAACCAAAAAATAGCCAGGCATAATGTTGGGTGCCTGTAGTTCCAGCTACTTGGGAGGCTGAGGCAAGAGGATTGCTTAAGCTCAAGAGTTTGAGGTTGCTGAGCAGTGATGCCCAGGACGACAGCTTGAGACTCTGTCTCAGAAAAAAAAGGACTTTGAAAGAGAACGTCTGCTTTTTGTTTTGTTTTTTGTTTCTGCTTTCCTCAGCATAAAACCAACATCCTGTGCTTAATGCATCAGAACACTTACTTTTATTTTGTTTTATTTTATACAATGAGGTGTTATCTGATCCTATTTTGTTTTTTTTTTAGCAAGAAAAAGAAAGTTTATTAATGACTTGCACAGCAAGCCAGCCCTATCCAAGTGCCCGCAGGCCCATTACCTGATTCTAGAATCAGAAATACTGTCCAGTAAAAGCCAATTAAGAGTTTTTTTGTTTTTTTTTTTTT
>NW_003852413.1:21576436-21581282 GCF_000181295.1 Otolemur garnettii
GAGGTTTCTGTGAGCTGTGAGGCCACAATACTCTACCGAGGGTGACAAAGTAAGACTCTGTCTCTAAAAAAAAAAAATTATTGTAACTTTGTCTTTTGAAAGTTTCAATTTCATCTCCCCAACACTTGATACTTCTGCTGTTTTTTCTTTTTTTTTGACAATAGTGATTCTAATCGAAAGGTTATGGAGCAAAGATGAAAGATTATTCCGAGGTGTGAGATGAAAGGAAAAACAGAGGCCCGGTTTGTGCAATTAAAATGGCTTTATTCCACCTGGGTGCAGATGGGATAGGATTTACAACTGGGAAGAAATCCACATGTGGGTAATGGTGAAGGGTGGGTTAAATGTCAGGAAGGTAGAGCTCAGGACATTCCCTTTCCCAGTTGAGTATCTCTTGTAAGGGTGGGAGTTGGCCCATTTACCTTTCCCAGGTGGGACATCGGGTGGGGTAGGGTAGGGAGTTGACCCATTCACCTTTCTTAGGTAGGACATCTGGTGAAGGGGAGGGGGTTGATTCTTTTAGGTGGGTTCACCCTACTTGGGTGGGGTTTAATCCTATCACTAATGAGTATGAAGTGGTAGCTCACTGCGATCTCTACTTCATGTAAATAATAGGAAAATGTTAACATAATTTTGTGCCCTTACTTTTTTGTGTGTTTTGAAATTTTATATAACTAGCATCAGAGTGTATTCTTTGGCAACCTGTTTTTTTAAACCTACATTAGTTTTTGTGCATGAGCAGGTTTATTTCATTCCTTTTAACTGCTTTATCGTATTTCACAGGATGAATAAGACCAGTTCATTTCTGGACAGGCACAGTTAGATTATTCCCAAAGTTACACTGTTACCTCAGAGTTGCCAGTTTGTGAACATGAAGAAAAATGTCTCTCTGGGCTATATACAGTTTCAGTTTTAGCAGGTTTTGCACATTTCTCCCAGATGTATCAGTTTTCTCTCGTATCAGGAATAGTGTACTCATTCCTCTAAATCCACATCTACACTTGGGTTACCAGATGTCAAATTTTGTCAATTCCATGGATGCTGAGTGGATTTTCATGGTTGGGGTATCCATTTATAATCACCAGTCAAGTTATTTCATTCACTTTTCTTGTTACTGTCCTTTTCAGGATTCTTCCTCTGTGAATTGCCTATTCATTTCTTTTGCCCATTTTTCTATTGGGTGGTTTCTCTTAGACACTAAGATATTGTAGAAATTTATTATTTGCTGTATGGGTTGCAAATATCCTCTCACTCCATAGCTTGTCTTTAGCTTTGCATATAGTGTTATTTATACTAGAGAAGATTTTAATAGTAAGTCATCTATTTTTTCTTTTATTTTTGCACGTTTTATACTCTGTCATAGGAACTTCTCCTATCCTAGCATCATGCAACCATCCTTCTGTTTTCTTCCAAAAGTTTTAATAATACTTTTACTTATTCCCTGTAGGTCTTTACTTCATCTGGAATTTATTAGGAGGGCTGCTGTGAGATAGGGATCTACTTTATCTTTTCCATATGGAAGGCTAGTTGTCTCCCAACCAATTTTTGAAGAGCCAGTGCACCCTCCACTCACCCCGGGGCATTCCAAGGGAAAGCCACTTAGTCTTTCACTCCAATGTTCTGTCTGTCGGTCTGCCTGTCGGTCTGTCTGTCCCTATCTGGCTGGCTTTCTCTGGGAGCCGCTGCAGAGGCGCCGGGGAAAAGCACCACCGCCAGAGTCTTGCTCAGACGAGGTTTTTGGTTTCCTTTTTCTCTCTCTCTCCTTTTTATAAAAGAGAACTCGGCTGCTTTCCAGTCCTCACCGTCCAGAATCCTCTCGACTATTTGAAGGTTCTGGCTCCTCTGACACTCGCCGGGTCCCTGCCTTGGCTCAGTTTCCCTCTCCTCACCCCCTTGGACCTCCAGCTCGCTTTCTCCAGCTATGGTGGGGGAGATTTCAAGCGTCTCCCCAAAGGACCCGGTAGTCTCTCCCTTTCAGGAAAGTCTGGCTACTCTCTTTCAAGTTTAAGGGTGGAATCAGAGCTAGGCCCGTAGCTTAGAGGCTCCCCCACCCCACCCCGCCCCCAGAACCGCTGGCGGCGACAGGGAGCGAAGTGGGGGTGGGGCTGGCTACCTTCAGAGGCTTTGCCGGGACCCTGTGGGAGTTCTGGGCCAGGTAAGGAGAAAGGCTTCAGAGATGAGAGTAAACTTACTCCTGCCATGTGAGCCTGGGAGAATTCAGTTTACTTCCCTTTAAAATAATAAGCTGTAAGCGGTTTATAAACATTTGAGAAACAAGAGAGTTAAATTTCACCTTTTCTTGTGATTAATAACAATGCCTTACTCCAACTTACAGTCACCCGGAAATGGGAAAACTTTCTTCAAATCTCAGTTGGCTAGGCAGGACAAACTTGAGAAGTCACCCTTGAGAAGCCATCTCTGGCAATCTGGAACTTCCTCTCTTACCAGGCTTGTAGAAATGGGCTGGAAGCTGAAATGTTTATGTACCTTAGCGGAGCTGACTATAAATCTCTGTTATTAGTAGGCTGTGCTTTTCGTCTGTGCTGAGAACTGACCAATTGATATTTCTTAAATGAGAAGAGAAATGAACACTTAGCACAGTGCCTGATTCATCATAAGTACTCAACAAATGCTAGCCACTGGTAATGTCACAAACAGTGATATTCAAACAGTATAGCCTTTCAACAAATGAAAAACCTTATTTAGATCAAAAGCAAAATGAATGCTTGCTTTAAATAAATATTTTTTCTTTTTTTTTTTTTGAGACAGAGTCTCACTACCTCGCCCTCAGTAGAGTGCGGTGGTGTCACAACTCTTGGGCTCAAGCAATTCTCTTGCCTCAGCCTCCCAAGTAGCTGGGACTATAGGGGCCCACCACAATGCCTGTCTGTTTTTTTTTTGGTTGTAGTTGTCATTGTTGTTTGGCAGGCCTGGGCTGGATTCAAATCACCAGCTCTGGTGTATGTGGCTCGTACCCTAGCAGCTGGTACCCTAGCAACTGAGCTATACGTGCAGAAACACTTTAAATAAATTTTTAAAACCCTAAGTAAGTATGATACTATGTAGATATCAGTTTGTTTGTTTGTTTGTTTTAGAGACAGTCTCACTATATCACCCTGTGCAGAGTGCTGTAGTGTCACAGCTCACAGCAACCTCAAACTCCCTAGGCTTAAGCAGTTCTCTTGCCTCAGCCTTCCAAGTAGCTGGGCCTATAGGCTCCTGCCACAATGCCCAGCTATTTTTTTTGTTGTTGTTGTCGTTGTTGTTGCAGTTGTCATTGTTTAGCTGGCCTAGGCCAGGTTCAAACACACCTGTGTGGGTGTATGTGGCCAGTGCCCTACCTACTGAGCTACAGGCACTGCCAGATTATCAGTTTTAGATCTTACTTCTATTGAGGTTGTGCAGAAGGGCCAGGTTTGTGATCCTTGTAATGGGTTTCAGATGCAGGGTCTGGAGGGTCATTTACCCATGGCTTGATTATTGAGTGTTGGCTTTTAATTTGCTTGGCCCCAGTTCTCTGATCCAGGTTATGATAACATAGTAGGATGTGACTTTCCTTTGTCTGAGGCTTTGCTCTGCCTCTAGTAATGAATGTAGCATTTGTAAACTAACATGTTTATTCAATATCCAGAGACTTTATTGGACATCCCAGGTTGAATAAAACATGTTTTTGGATGCACCTTCATTTCTGGCCTTTCCTGAATGCCTGGCCTGCAGTATATCAGGAGCATAGTTACCTTGTGGAGGTGAAGAGGTAGCGGTGTAAGGTGGGGAAGTAAAGCTGTGACAGAGATTGGGAGGAAGACCAGTCTGCAAACTACGCAAAAGCAGGTAATTAGAGCCGCTTCTAGTCGTAAAACTGGGATCCTGTGTCCCCAGGGAATTTAACTTTTAAAATAAAACTTAAAACAAGGAAGACAAGGAGCAGGAGCTTTTTATGTGAAGGGCATTGTTCTATTTTAGTTTGAAATAGAACAAAACATGGCCAGGTGTGGTGGCTCATATCTGTAATCCTAATCCCAGTACTGTGGGAGGCTGGGGCAGGAGGATTGTTTGAAGCCAAGAATTTGAGACCAGTTTGGGAAACATAGCAAGACTCTTGTCTCTATAAAAGTACTTTTAAAAAATTAACTGTGCATGGTGGCACATACCTGTAGTTCTAGCTACTTGGGAGGCTGAGACAGGAGGATCACTTGATCTTAGGAGTTTGAGGTTTCAGTGAGCTGTGATTGAACCACTGCACTCTAAGCCTGTTTCAAAAAGAAAAAATGTTCTGTGAAAGAATAGGGGAAAAGAAATAAACCTAAAACTAATCCTGTTTGTGGATCGTTTGCTTATTCATTTTTCTTTTATTATGCACCTATGCTATACTGGGCATACTGTTTCAGCTGGGGAATGAGAGATAACAGACCAAAGTCTCAAGGTTTTGTGGAAGAGATAAACATGCTGAAAGTTTATCACTGAGTGCAGACTAGGGGGCTTTATTTAGGGGGAGGATGCGGGGAGAGGCTAGAGAATTAGAAGACTTTTTGGAGGAAGGGGCACCTGGCTCAAGTTTGTAGGTCTAATAGTAATTGGCCAGGTGAACACAGTGGAGGGAAATACAAATCAATAGGAAGAAAACAGTCAGAAAAAAATGGTTAAAGGAAATAAACAGTTCATTATTTAAAAAATACAAAAAAGGCCAGGCACCATGGCTCATACCTGAAATCCTAGCACTCTGAGAGGCTGAGGCAGATGGATTGTGTGAGTTCAGGAGTTCAAGATCAGCCTGAGTAAGAGCAAGACCTTGTCTCTACTAAAAATAGAAAAGCTCACAGTAGCTCACTGCAACCTCTAACTCCTG
>NW_003852413.1:21582033-21591345 GCF_000181295.1 Otolemur garnettii
TTTTTTTTGACTGGGGCCGGGTTTGAACCAGCCACCTCCAGCATATGGGGCCAGAGCCCTACTCCCTTGAGCCACAGGCACTGCCCCTGGGAGTCTCACTCTTGCTCAGGCTGATCTCAAACTCCTGAGCTCAAGCAGTCCTCCCACCTTGGCCTCCCAGAGTGCTAGGATTATAGGCATGAGCCACTGTGCCTTGCCTCATTGACTATTTTTATACCATGTATGTTCTTAGTGGTAGTATAAATGGATACATTACTGAGGGGAACTAGCAGCTTTTTTAATTTTTTTTTTTTTTTGAGACAGAGTCTCAAGTTGTTGCCCTGGGTAGAGTGCTGTGGTGTCATACCTCACAGCAACCTCAAACTCTTGGGCTCAAGCAATTCTCTTGCCTCAGCCTCCCAAGTAGCTGGGAAAACAGGTACCCATCACAATGCCCACCTATTTTTTTGTTGCAATTGTCACTGTTGTTTTAGCTGGCCTGAGTCAGGTTCGAACCCACCAGCCTCGGTGTATGTGGTTGGTGCTCTAACCACTGAGCTACAGGTGCCACCTGGAACTAGCAGTTTTTCATATGTGAAGTGCATATAACCATAGACCCAGCAATTCCACTTTGAGGACTCTATCTACATAAATGAAAAGATATATATGTACAGGGATGTTTGTTGCAACACTGTGTATAATGGTGAAAAACCACCTAGATGTCTTCTTGTCCATCAGTAGTGATGTGGTAAAGTATGTAAATCCCTATGAAGGAATACAAAGGAGTCATTTGTAAGAAAAATAAGACAGGCTAGCACAGTGTGAGTTCACCCTGTATTTCTAGCACTCTGTGAGACCAAGGAAGATGGATCCTTTGAGCTCAGGAGTTTGAGACTATCCTGAACAAGAACAAGACCCCGTCTCTACTAAAATTAGAAAATATAGAGCGGTGCCTATGGCTCAGTGGGTTGGGTGCTGGCCCCAAAGACCCAGGGTGGTGGGTTGGAACCTGGCCCCAGCGAAACTGTAACAAAAAAAATAGCCAGGCATTGTGGTGGGCACCTGTAGTCCCAGCTACTCGGGAGGCTGAGGCAAGAGAATTGCTTAAGCCTAGGAGTTGGAGGTTGCTGTGAGCTGTGACACTAATAGCACTCTACTGAGGATGATAAAGTGAGACTCCTGTCTCTAAAAAAGAAAAACTAGCAGGTGTTGTTGGGTGGGGGGCACCTATAGTCCCAAAGACTTGGGAGGCTGAGGCAAGGGGATCACTTGAGCCTAAGAGTTTGAGGTTGCTGTGAGCTAGGACATTATGGCACTCAATCCCAGTGCAACAAAGTGAGACTCTATCTCAAAAAAAAGGAAGAAGCAGAGCTAGCTATCACTAGGGTAGAAAGCTGGCTAACACAGGGTAGGTGACAAAAACAAGTAACAGAGCAATATGCATAGTCTCTTCCTGTATGGTAAAACCAATACAAAGTATTTTTGATTGCATGTGGGAAAAAAAGGAATGTGTGTGTACCTGCGTATTGAGGGAGCTGGTGACGTACAAGAAGCAGCATGTGCACAAGCCAGATGTTGAACATCTGGGAAGGTTGAACACCTGGCGTGTTGAAGTTAGGGTGAATGTGGATAGTTTCAGGTAGTGAACTAAAGAAGTCAGCAGGGACCAGACTTGGATGTGCCTTGTGGAATAGCAGCTACTGAAGGATCTTGAGCAGGGATGGGGCAGGATCATATCTGCAATCCAGAAAGATCCTCAGCATCATGCTTACGTGGAGCAAGAGAAGTGACTAGGTTACCAGTTACCATGCCCTTGTATTTAATCCAGGGATGAATTGAGGAGGGCCCTTCCCAAAGGACAGAGAAGAGGGTATAGGTTCTAGAGATACTGAGTGGAGAGAATCTACAGAGTTCAAAAAGATTGAACATGTAATCAGGGAGAGGAGAGTGAAGAGTCTGAGCTGACAGATTTCCATCTTGGGACATTGGGTGAGGGTAGGGTCATTTACTGAGACACAGGAAATTCAAGAGAGCAGCATGTTTGCACAGGTTGAGTTTGAGAGACCTAAGTGATCTCAGATGGAGGTAGGGGTTCGATAAACAGCAGAGGATACATAGTTCCAGAGCTAAGGAGTGAGATCTAGGCAAACACCCTGCTGTACCTTGGGGATGGTTAAAGCTGCAGGCATTGTTAAAAGACAAAATTCCAACAAATTCAGGTTAAATGTCTTAATTGGCTTTTGTTTTTGATTCTAGAATCTGGCAACATCTCATTTGATGAAGTAGCATGAGTGTTCCAATGAGCTGAGTGGGAGCTTGGTTTTATAGACAGAAAGGAACTGAGGAAAGCAGAAGCAAACAGTGGATTGGTTGTTTTAAAGTGACTTTTCTCTTTTTTTTGCAGTTTCTGGCTGGGGTGGGGTTTGAACCCACCACCTCCAGTATATGGGGCTGGTGCCCTACTCACTGAGCCATAGGCACCGCCCACAAAGTGACTTTTATTACAAAGTTAAAGCAGAGGGGACTTCCTTATCATGCCAACTCAGGTACACTGGGCCCCTGTAGATTGCTGTGAATTTTCAATTTTTTTTTTAGGAAACTGGCCTGTTTCAGAGTTCAATTTGATTACATGCCACCTAGCATGAGTGATTCTATTTTGTTTTTGTTTTTGTTTTTGTTTTTGTAGAGACAGAGTCTCACTTTATCACCCTCTCGGTAGAGCGCCGTTGTGTCACACAGCTCACAGCAACCTCCAACTCCTGGGCTTAGATGATTCTCTTGCCTCAGCCTCCCTAGTAGCTGGGACTACAGGCACCTGCCACAATGCCTGGCTAACCTCCAACTCCTGGGCTTATGTGATTCTCTTGCCTTAGCCTCCCTAGTAGCTGGGACTACAGGCACCTGCCACAATGCCTGGCTATTATTTTTGTTGCAATTTGGCTGGGGCTGGGTTTGAACCCACCTCCCTGGGTATATGGGGCCGGTGCCATACCCACTGAGCAACAGGCGCCACCCAAATGATTTTTCTTTTTGGAGTTTTGGCCAGGGCCAGGCTTGAACCCGTCACCCCTGGTATATGGGACCGGCGCCCTACTCCTTGAGCCACAGGTGCCACCCTTGATTCCATTCTGATTCAGTTTGCACTCCTGGAGCCTAGTGTGGAAGGCTAGTCCAGAACAACAGCCTCCTGTAAATTTTACTTCAGAGCATGTATAGGGTCTCCCAGGGAGAATGCATGTGGGATTTTGCTAGATTGGAAGGGGCTGGAATGCAACCTGACAGGATATAACACTTAAGGGGCTGGAAGGGAATTGTGCAGCAAAGAAAAATGAATACGCAAAAAAAGAAAAAAAAAGAAAAAGGAAAATCAGAAGAAGAGCTAGTGGGTGCCAATGAGGTTTGATTTTGTTCATTTTGGGCAGAGCCCTGATTTTGTTCTGTACTCCACCCTTCCTCCAAATTTGCTCAGTGGTAAATCCTGATTAATGCAAGCCAATAGTTGTTATTACAATTTCCTTGCCAGGAACTGATTTAGGAAGGACGTATGATGCGATTCAGGCCAGTAAGAAGTTAGGAAGACTTCTGGGGGCTTCTGGGGATTGCTTAAAAGGAGGCATGTGGGAAGCTGCATGTTCTCGTGTTTGCATATGGCATTCGTACTGCTGGTATTAGGGTCTTCCAAAGAAATAGAACCAATGGGATATAGATATAGATACATATAAATATATGTTATGTATAGATATCTATATATAAGAGGCTCACATGATTATGGAGGCCAAGAAGTCTCATGCTATCTGAACTAGGAAAAACAGTGATGTAATTCAGTTCAAGTTCAAAGCCGTGATATTGAGATGGGGGGCAACGGGTGTAAATCCTGCTCTGAGTCTGAAAGCCCACATCTCAGGGTAGGAGAAGGTGGTGTTTCAGCTCAAGAGGAGAGAGCAAAGTGTGCCCTCCTCCATCTTTTTCTTCTACTCAGGCCTTCAGTGGATGGTGTCCACCCACACTGGAGAAGCCATCTGTCTATCCAGTTCATCAATTCAAATGCTGGTCTCTTCCAGAAACATCCTCATAGACACAGCCAGAAATGTCATACCAGCTATCTGGGTATGCCTTAGCTCATTCAAGTAACGCAAAAAAATAACTACATTGCTGCAATTGTCTTTTAACTGTGTAGAGAACATCTTGATGACAAGCCATCATGCTGAGGGTGGTAGATTAGAAAGATGGAAAGCACTCAGGTCGTTAATGATGCTGGTGAGGCTTAAATTAAAAGCCCTGGAGATGCCCATATTTTTTGAAATGTGAGATATGTTTTTATTTATGGATTTTTGGTTTATACTTTATTTTATTTATTTATTTGTTTGAGACAGAGTCTCAAGCTGTCACCCTGGGTAGAGTGCTGTGGTATCCCAACCCATAGCAAGCTCAAACTCTTGGGCTTAAGTGATTCTCTTGCCTCAGCTTCCCACATAGCTGGGACTATAGGCACCTGCTACAAAGCCCAACTATTTTGTTGTTGTTGTTGCAGTTGTCATTGTTGTTTAGCAGGCCCAGGCTGGGTTCAGACCTACCAGCCTTGGTGTATGTGGCTGATGCCCTACCCACTGAGCTATGGGCACCACCACTACTTTATTTTTATTGAGACAGAGTCTCACTCTCTTGCCTAGGCTATAGTGCCTTGGCATCATCCTAGCACATAGCAACTTCAAACTCCTGGGTTCAAGTGATCTTCCTGCCTCAGGCTCCCAAGTAGCTGAAACTACAGGCACCTGCCATAGCACCTGGATAATTTTTCTATTTTTAGTAGAGACAGGGTCTTGCTCTTGCTTAGGTTGGTCTTGAACCCCTGAGCTCCTGCCTTGGCCTCCCATAGTGCTAGGATTACAGGCATGAGTCACTGTGCCCAGCCTGTTTGTTTATTTTTAGAAATAGGGTCTCACTGTATTGACCAGGCTGATCTCAAACTTCTGGCCTTAAGCAGTCCTCCTGCCTTAGCCTCCCAAATAACTGACACCATAGGCACATGCCACCATGCTCAGCTAATCTTTTTGGTTGTTGACTTGCAGACAGTTGCTATGACAACCCAGTGGTCTCTAACCTAACCCCCACCCCCACCTCTCTCCACCCCTGAGCTGGGAGTCCTTCTGGGCTTTCCTTGTCAGCCAGCCCGCTCTTCTGTTTCCCACCTTTATCTACCTCCCCTCTCATTGTCACTCTCTGCAGATAACTTCACTCCTACTTGAAAGTGAAAATAGAAGCCATCAGGCAGAAGCCCCCTCAACTTCCTGCCCCTCACTCACACCCCACTGAAACATTTATTTTTATCCACTCTCATCCTTTCCTCCCTTTTATTGTGGGAAAAGTTTCCTTCCTGTTGCTAATCCCTCCACCTGAGGGCTGCATCCCAGTAACTGCAGCCTCCTTAGGAACCTTGGCTCTCAAAATCCCGTGTCCATCCCTTCAGTATTTCAACATGAAAGTCTTTCCTTTGTTCCCCAGGCTCTGTGTTCCCATCTCTGTGGTACCAGTCTCTCTTTCTTTCTTTTCTTTTGGAGCAAGGTTTTTGTTTTGTTTTTTTGAGACAGTCTCAGTATGTCACCCTTGGTAGAGTGCTGTTCACAGCTTACAGCAACCTCAAACTCTTGGGCTTAAGTGATTCTCTTGCCTTAGTCTCCCAAGGAGCTGGGGCTATAGGCGCTATTTTTTTTTTTGTTTTAGCAGGTCTTGGCTGTGTTCGAGTCCACTAGCCCTGGTGCATGTGGCCAGCGCCATACCACTGAGCTATGGGCGCCACCCTGGAGCAAGGGTTCTTCACCTTTTTAAACCACAGGAGCCTTTGGCAGTCTGGTGGATTTTTTTTTTTAGACAGAGTCTCACTTTGTTGCCCTGGGTAGAGTGCTGTAGATCACAGCACCTTCAAACACCTGGGCTCAAGCTATCCTCTTGCCTCAGCCTCCCAGGTAGCTAGGACTACAGGCGCACACCATGATGCTGGGCTAGTTTTTCTATTTTTAGTAGAGATGGAGTCTCCCTCTTGCTCAAGCTAGTCTCTAACTCCTGAGCTCAAGCAATCCACCCACCTGGCCACCCAGAGCACTAGGATTATAGGCGTGAGCCACTGTGCTGGATTTTTTTTTTTTCTTTTGAGACACAGCCTCAAGCTGTCCCCCTGGGTAGAGTGCTATGGCATTACAGCTCACAGCAACCTCCAACTCCTGGGCTCAAGTAAGTCTCCTGCCTCAGCCTCCCAAGTAGCTGGGACCACTGGCGCCTGCCACAACACCTGGCTATTTTTTGGTTGCAACTGTCATTGTTGTTTGGCGGGCCCGGGCTGAATTCGAACCCACCACCTTAGGTGTACGTGGCTGGTGTCTTAGCCACTTGAGCCACAAGCGCCGAGCCTGGATTTTCTTTCTAATACATAAAATAACATACATAAAATTACCATTAAAATCAATTATATATAGCTGTTATAATAGTTTAGAATTGTATAATAATTTTTGACATGAATCCATGTGTTTTCTTTTATTTCATGTCCTTTATTGATGCATAGTAAGATCTTGAAGTACGTCTAATAATTTCTGTCGTAATGATTATAAATAATATTCTGACACATCTGCATCACTGTAATATGATAGTAAAATAGCTGTGATTTTTACAGGTGACAGTCAGAGGTACTGCTAATACTATGAAGATGTGATGCCTATAGTCATTATTGAAGGAGAGGATAAATTTTAGTTAGAGCTGAGTGTAAATCAAGATGTAATTGTTTTCCCCATTCAAAATCGTGGACCCTGAGGGGCTTTGTGGACCCCAGATTAAAGTCCTGGTTTTAAAGCCCTGGCCAGGCACAGTAGGGCACACCCATAGTCCTAGCTACTAGAGAGGCTGAGGCAGGAGAATAGCTTGAACCCAGGTGTTGGAGGCTGCAGTGAGCCATGATCATACCACTGCTTTCCAGGCTGGGCATCAAAGCAAGTCAGCATCTTTAAAATAAATAAATGAACACACCATCTTAGGTCCCACCACAGACCTACTGAGTGCAAATCTGAATTTTTAGGAGATCTCTGGATTGTCGGTATGCACATTCAAGTTTAAGGAGCACTGTTTTACAATATGCTTAAGTGAGTCTTTTTATGTATCTTATTGAAGTAAAAGTGCTGAAAAGATATATAACTGACCAGGTTGAAATTACACATTCAAGATTCAGCTGTGCAGTTTACTTCACATAACAAAATTTAAATATTTAAAAACTGAAAAGATATAATCTGCAGTTGAATTTTCAGATTTTTGATTATAGATATTTAAAAACTTATATTTAAAACATAGCAAGGGCTTGGCGCCTGTGGCTCAAGTGGCTAAGGTGCCAGCCACATACACCTAGGGTACCGGGTTCGAATCCAGCCCAGGCCGCCAAACAAAAATGACAGCTGCAACCAAAAAATAGCAGGGCATCGTGGTGGACGCCTGTGGTCCCAGCTACTTGGGAGGCTGAGGCAGGAGTCTCACTTGAGCCCAGGAGTTGGAGGTTGCTGTGAGCTATGATGCCATAGCACTCTACCCAAGGGGACAGCTTGAGGCTCTGTCTCAAAGAAAAAAAACATAGCAAGAATATGCATATCACAGTTGATTTTAAATGCAAAAGTTATTCCAAGTATAAATTTAAGAATACTCTATTGGGGCTGGGCACAGTGGCTCACACCTATAATCCTAGCACTCTGGGAGGCTGAGGCAGGTGGATCGCTTAAGCTCAGGAGTTTGAAATTAGACTAAGCGAAAGTGAAAGCCCATCTCTACTAAAAATAGAAAAACTAGCTGGACATTGTGTCTGGTGCCTGTAGTCCCAGCTACTTGGGAGGCTGAAGCAGGAGGATGGCTTCAGCCCAAGAGTTTGAGGTTGCTGTGAGCTGTGAAGCTATGACACTCTATCCTATACCCACGGTGACAGAGTGAGACTCTATTTTTTTTTTTTTTTTTTTGAGGGAGAGTCTCAAGCTATTGCCCTAGGTGGAATGCTATAGCATCACAGCTCACAGCAACCTGAAACTCCTGGGTTTAAGCAATTCTCTTGCCTCAGCCTCCCAAGTAGCTGGGACTCCAGGCACCTGCCACAACGTCCGGCTAGTTATTGGTTGTAGCTGTCATTGTTTGGCAGGCCCAGATCAGATTCAAACCTACCAGCTCTGGTGTATGTGGCTGGAGCCTTAGCCACTTGAGCTACAGGTACCACCAGTGAGACTCTATTTTAAAAAAGAAAGGGCAAATACTCTGTTAGGAATCACTTGAATGCCAAGGTACATTTGTGTGTGCCACCAGGCCTCTGAAAAAGAAATTACTCTGTTTTTTAAATAAATGATTGTATTTTTATATATAGAGAGAGCCATTGGAGAAAGAATAGTAAAATTTTGATTTTATGCATTTTTTGCAGGTTGTTTCTCATACCATTTTTGGAATTTATTTTTCATGACAGCATTTTCAGGATTCTGTAACTATCCTTAGTTCATATCAACATTATCCTTTTAAATATATATATATATATATATATATATATAAAATTTTTTTGTGTGTGTGTGGTTTTTGGCCGAGATGGGTTTGAACCTGCCACCTCCGGTATCTGGGGCCTCCTTGAGCCACAGGTGCCACCCTTCGACCTTATTCCTAATTGCCATGTCCTTTCCCATAGCTGTTAACAGGCACCGTTTCAGCCATAAAGTGTGTGAAGTTGAAGTTAGCTTCATTCCAGGCTGTCTCAGAAACACATTTCTCTAGGAAGGCCTTCTTAAAATGTATTTGTTTCACTTTTTTATCTTGACATTCTTTAAATGTACCTTACGGAAAAGTAGCTTTTAGAAAGACAGGGATGTTGCTGTTATTTCCATTGTTGTATTCCTTTGTGTAGAACAAAGTTGCTGTCTATTCACTTTGTCACCACTGTGCGTTACCGGGTTGACTTAGTAGAGGCAGAGTGACAACATGCTGGAGGACATGGAGATCATTTATTAATTAGGCCTTCCCAGCCTCTCCCCAGTGTTCACATTTTGAAAGTGAAGATGTATAAACACAAGGGACAGGAAGAGAAGGGAAGAGGTAGTTTGCTACAGGAAGAGTTTCCTAGAGGCATTAGCCACAGAGCTGAGGGGTGCTGAGCACATCCATAGCTTGTCTTAGGCACATCCATCTATTTCAACTTTTTACATCATGAATGAGGAAACTCAGGCTCTTTTATTTTTCAGAAAATTTACTTGCATTATCTACCAATAATTTTAACAGTATTATTATGCATGGTCTGTATTTTCCTTTAACTTGTTTCCTTTTAATTTGTTTTTTTTT
>NW_003852413.1:21592456-21602164 GCF_000181295.1 Otolemur garnettii
AAAAAAAAAAAAGGAAAACTATTTAGAAGATTTATTAAAAATTAAATTTTAGTTTCCGGCTCTCTATTATTTTGATTGTTAAATCAACACCACAAAGTTCTCAGAATAGTTATTTAGCAGTCAAATTGGAAATGGAAAGTACTAAAAAGTAGGCTTTTTAGTACTTTTAGGGCATTTTAAGTGCTTTTGTCACTTTTTAATTAATGGTGTGTGTTTGTTTGCTCTGGAGCTCATGGTCTCCCTCTCTGGCTCCTCACCTCTCCAGTTTCAGCCTTTGGCTGTTAAACCCAGGCCTCAGCAGGCCTCAGACAGTCCGTTGGTGGAGGCTGTCAGGGCTGGTCTGTGACTATGCTGAGAAATCCTGAGAACTATCCAGTCCCTTCCCTTGCTTGCTTCAAGCCTATCTGCAAATTAGTAAGAGAGGCAAGTCTGCAAGCAAGTTTTCTGGATAGACCAAGACCAAACAGGTTGTGACAGTGCTCCCTGGTTGAATCACCCTGTGCTCAAGTAAGGAGCTGATAGACCAAAGAACTCTGGAAACAAATGTGTGTGCACTTTCCTACTTCCATCTGTTACAGCTCCTCTGTGGCTCAGGAATGACACATGCTTAAGGTGTTTTTCTGTTAATCACATGTTGAAGCAAAGTCATTCTGGCCTGTTGGAATCAAAGTGATTTTGATCTTCCCTAATCTGAGTTGACATCTATGTGGCATGGTCCTTCTTCCATGGTCTGTCTGTAAGTCTTTGACGATACAGAAAAATAATTATTTTTATTTTTATTTCTGGTAGTCCTTGCTTTGTTAGTGTAGAGATGTCTTTCTGTTTTTTTTTTTTTTTAAAGAAAAAGGTTTTTTATGGAAGGTATAATTATACATAGAAAATTCTAAGGAATATTCTAAAAAATAACAGCAACAAAAAAGCTACTGAAGTAATAAGTGAGTTTAGAAAGGTTATAGAATACAAGGTTCACAGGCATGCGTCAATTGCATTTTTATTTTATTTTACTTATTTATTTATTTTGAAACAGAATCTCACTTTCTTGCCCTCAGTAGAGTGCTATGGCATCATAGCTCACAGCAACTTCAAACTCTTGGGCTCAAGCAGTCCTCTTGCCTCAGCCTCCCAAGTAGCTGGGACTATAGGTGCCCGCCAGAAGGCCTGGCTATTTTTAAGAGACAGGGTCTCACTCTTGCTCAGGATGATCTAGATCTTGTGAGCTCAATTGATCCACCTGCCTCGGCCTCCTAGAGTGCTAGGATTGCAGGTATGAGCCACCACGCCCGGCCCAATTGTATTTTTTTTTTTTTTTTCTGAGACAGAGTCTCACTTTGTTGCCCTTGGTTGAGTGCAGGGGGCGTCATAGCTCATAGCAACCTCAAACTCCTGGGCTCAAGTGATTCTCTTGCCTCAGCCTCCCAAGTAGCTGGAATTACAGGTGCTTGCCACAACGGCCTGGCTATTTTTTTAGAGATGAGGTCTTGTTCTGCCTCAGGCTGGTTTCAAACTTG
Organism: Otolemur garnettii; assembly: GCF_000181295.1. NCBI lineage: Eukaryota > Metazoa > Chordata > Mammalia > Primates > Galagidae > Otolemur > Otolemur garnettii. Next base: position 21,593,965 of record NW_003852413.1, read on the forward strand.
TGAGCTCAGGTGATCCACCCACCTCAGCCTCCCAGAGTGCTAAGATTATAGGTGTGAGCCACTGCACCTAGCCTGCAATTGCATTTTTTTTTTTTTTTGGCTGGGGCCAGTTTGAACCTGACACCTCCAGTATATGGGGCCGGCACCCTACTCCTTTGAGCCACAGGCGCCGCCCTGCATTTTTTTTTTTTTTTTTGAGACAAAGTCTCAGTATGTCACCCTGGGTAGAGTATTGTGGCGTCACAGCTTACAGCAACCTCAAACTCTTGGGCTTCAGTGGTTCTCTTACCTTAGCTTCCCAAGTAGCTAGGATTATAGGTGCCCACTACAACACCTGGCTATTTTTTGCTTATAGTTGTCATTGTTGTTTGGCAGGCCCAGGCTGGATTCGAACCCGCTATCTCTGGTGTTATGTGGCTGGTGCCCTAGCTGCTGAGCTACAGATGCCGAGCCTGTAATTGCATTCTTTTTTTTTTTTTTTTGAAACTGTCACCCTGGGTAGAGTGCTATTGTGTCACAGCTCACAGCAACCTCCAACTCTTGGGCTTAAGCGATTCTCTTGCTTCAGCCTCACAAGGAGCTGGGAATACAAGTGCTCGCCACAACGCCCAGAAATTTTTTTTTGTTTGTGGTTGTCATTGTTGTTTGGCAGGCCCGGGCTGGATTCCAACACACCAGCTCTGGTGTATGTGGCCGGTGCCTTTACCACTTGAGCTACAGGTGCCAAGCCTGTAACTGCATTTTTAATTAAAAAAATTTTTCAAGTGTTTATTTTTTAAAAAGTTGTAAAGTATACAAAAATTCACCATTCTAACCTTTTTTAAGTATGCAGGTAAGTGGCATTAAATACATTCAGATTGTGCAAACATTTGTCTTCTTAAACACATAAATTTTTGTTTACTTGTTGTATATAAGTATATACATATGATGAAGAATTAAAAATGGAATGGGGAAACCTAGCATTTCACCTGGATTTGAACTGACTTAACAACCAGTCTGAATGTAGCAGTATCAGATTCTGCACCCTACCTTGGGAAGATAGAAAAAAGTTAATAACTATTTTAACAAGGGAGGACAAACCTATTCTATCTAAAATAATAAGCTCTACCAGGTTTTTTGTTTGTTTGTTTTGAGATAGGGTCTCTCTCTGTCTCAAGCTAAGTACAGTGGTGTCATCATAGCTCACTGTAACCTCCAAATCCTGGCCTCAAGCCATCCTCCCAATTCAGTCTCCTGAGTAGCTGGGACTACAGGGCATATCACCATGCACAGCTGATCATTATTATTATTATTATTATTATTGCTATTATTATGTTGCTTGCGTTGGTCTCAAACTCCTGGCCTCAAGCAATTCTCTTACTCTCCCAAAGTACTAGGGTTATAGGCATGAGCCTATACCAGGCCTCTACCAGGTTTTAAACATTAAACATTAAAATATATTTATTGTAGCAAATATAGAAAATATAGGTAAATAGAAAAATAAAATAAAAACATGAAAGAATTTATATTGGCCTTTTATGAATTCATAACTCTGTTCCTTTCACCATTTAAAGACTTATAAATAGTATTAGCTGCTGATTGAATTAATCTGTAAGGCTCAATTAGCAGACTAGTTCTATAGCATCTCAGGGTGAATATTGAGATACTGGCAGTAACAGATCAATAAGGTTTTATTTCTGGTTTTGTTAAAACCTTATTATAGGGCGGTGTCTGTGGCTCAGTGGGTAGGGCACCAGCCCCATATACCAAAGGTGGTGGGTTTGAACCTGACCCTGGCCAAACTTGCAACAAAAAAATTGCCAGGCATTTTGGCAGGTGCCTGTGGTCCCAGCTACTGGGGAGGCTGAGGCAAGAGAATCGTCTAAGCCCAGGAGTTGGAGGTTGCTGTGAGCTGTGATACCACAGCACTCTATCAAGGGTGGTAAAATAAGACTCTGTCTCAAAACCCCAAAAAACCTTATTATAAAAATAAATAAATAAAAACCTTATTATAAGGCCAGGTGTGGTGGCTCATGCCTGTAATCCTAGCAACACTGGGAGGTCCAGAAGGATGGACTGCTTGAGGTCAGGAGTTCAAGACCAGCCTGAGCAAGAGCAAGACCCAATCTCTACTAAAAATAGAAAAAAACTAGGCAGGCATGGTGGCTCACCCCTGTAGTCCTAGCTACTCAGGAGGCTAAAGCAAGAGAATTGTTCAAACCCGAGAGTTTGAGGTTGCAGTGAGCTATGATACCATGGCACTATACCTGGGGCAAAAGAATGAGAATCTGCCTGAAAAAAAAAGAGAGCAGTAAAAAGAAAAACAGGCTTGGTGCCCATAGCACAGCGGTTATGGTGCCAGCCCCATACACCGAGGCTGACAGGTTCAAACCCAGCCTGGGCCAGCTAAACAATAATGACAATCACAACAACAACAACAAAAATAGCCGGGCTTTGTGGCAGGTACCTATAGCCCAAGGTACTTGGGAGGCTGAGACAAGGGAATTGCTTAAGCCCATGATTTTGACATTGCTGTGAGCTGTGATGCCACGGCACTCTACCAAGGGCAACATAGTGAGACTCTGTCTCAAAAAAAAATCTGGCGGTGTCCCTGGCTCAGTGGGTAGGGCGCTAGCCATATACACCAGGGCTGATAGGTTCAAACTCGGCCTGGGCCAGATAAAGCAACAATGACAATTGCAACAACAACAACCGAAAAAAAAAAAAAAATAGCCAGGCGTTGTGACAGGCACCTGTAGTTCAGCTACCTGGGAGGCTGAGGGAAGAGAATCAAGCCCAAGAGTTTGAGGTTGCTGTGAGCTGTTACACCGCTACACTCTACCCAGGGCAACAGCTTGAGATTCTGTCTCAAAAAAAAAAAAAATATCCAATAACCCTTATCATATATTTACTTCGTGTGTGTCTAGGTTTGGTTTTTTTCCCCCTAAATGAGGTATGTGTTTTATCAGTTGGTTAAGTTTATGTATGGAACAGAATATATAATGTGTCTCTACTCTGAATTGGGAGAGACTTATTTTTACCAAGTATTTACATTCCTGCATGATCATTAGAATTGAATTCTGTAATGCAAAAGTCTAATATTAAGAACCTGGCTTCTATTCAATTTCAAAGAGAGGTATTAGTGCCAAATGGTAAAGAGCCAATGATAAACTCCTTATCTGCATTAGTGAAGGGGCAGCATCACACATACTTCCCTGAAGCAGAATATCCAAATGGTCTTTCTGTCCATTGGAATGCATCATGATCTCGGAATAACAGAATTTACAGACCTCTGTCCCCCTATTCAGGCACAGATGCGCCCCTCCCAGTTTTTGTTGCCAATCTCCATTATAGCCCTAATCACACAGTAACACGATGAGTTATTACATTAGCACAGAGTGAGAAATTCTTCAGCAGGACTTTATCTTGCTCTTCTTTGTTGTCTTCAGCACTCAGCACAGTACCTGAAATTTACTAGCTACTCAGTAAATATTTGTTGAGTGAATAAATGATGAAACTGAAGCCCAAGGACAGGAAGTGACCTGCCCAAGATCACAAATCTAGTTAGTAACAACATTCTGAAAGGTAGGTTATGATAACATTTTAATTATATTATATTTTACTGCTTGGAAACATATAGTAAGAAGCCAGAATTGACTGGTTCTTCTTCTTCTTCTTCTTCTTCTTCTTCTTCCTCTTCCTCTTCCTCTTCCTCTTCCTCTTCTTCCTCCTCCTCTTCCTCTTCCTCTTCCTCTTTCTTCTTTCCTCTTTCCTCTTTCCTCTTTCTTCTTTCTTCTTTCTTCTTCTTCTTCTTCTTCTTCCTGTCACCCTGAGTAGAGTGCCATGGCATCACAGCTCACAGAAACCTCCAACTCTTGGGCTTAAGCAATCCTTTTGCCTCAGTTTTTCTATTTTTAGTAGAGACGGGGTCTCAGTCTTGCTCAGGCTGGTCTTGAACTTGTGAGCTCAAGCAATCTACCTGCCTTGGCCTCCCAGGGTGCTAGGATTATAGGCATGAGCCCCTGCACCCAACCTGACTATTTCTGGGAATAAAACTTTGGTGATGAATTATTGACAAAATTAGAAATTTATGTGATAGTCTGCAGCAGGAATTGACTCTCAGTCCTCTCTTAAGAGTTTTGGGTTTTGGTACCATAAAGTTAGGTTTCCTTTTTCTTTCTTTTTTTTTTTTTTTTTTTTTGCAGTTTTTGGCGGAGCTGAGTTTGAACCCACCACCTCTGGCATATGAAGCTAGCGCCCTACTCCTTTGAGCCACTGCCCCTCATTTTCTTTTTTTTTGAGACAGAGTTTTGTCACCCTCAGTAGAGTACCATGGCATCACAGCACACAGCAACCTCAAACTCTTGGGCTTAAGCAATTCTCTTGCCTCAGCCTCCCAAGTAGCTGGGACTACAGGTACCTGCCACAGTGCCCAGCTATTTTTAGAGACAAGTTCTCCCTCTGGCTCAGGCTGGTCTCCAACCTGTGACCTCAGGCAATCCACCCACCTCGGCCTCCCAGGATCACAGGCGTGAGCTACCACGCCCGGCTGAGTTTAATTTTTCTTGCTAATGGTCTACCATAGGAATGGTGGGTCGCTGTTTAGGGGAAAAGGAAGCCACCCTAGTTGGCTTTTCCATGATTGGGAAAAGCTGGAATGGAAGAAATCTCTATTTTATAGAAGGGCAGGGAGATTCTTTCCTATCTGTGGGATCTACATGCCCTTGATTGTGTTCATGGTGACTCTTTGTGAGAAATCCGTAATCATTTCTGGCAGAGGTTGGAGAAGGCTGGTGTTGAGCCTGGGGGAATGTGATGAACACTCAGGCATGTGCCACAATTGAGGCTGTTTTGTTTTGTTGAGGTTAAGAGGGTTGGAATGGGTTGTCAACATGAAAGAGCACCAGCCCTGCGGTGGCTGTGACCTTTGAGAAGGTCAGGTTGACTCATAAAATGTAATCTGGCCAGTGGCCAGGTGGCAGTTGTCAGTGACCTCAGCAGAGTCTTCCCTGAAGATGTGCCCCAGAAAATCTGCCTCAAGATGCTAACAATGGCTTTTCTACTGGCAGCTGGAGTGTGTGTATATGTTCACATGCTTTTTTTTTTTTTTAGATACTATCTCTATGGCTAGTTCTCTCTATAATTCATTTCCATCCTCAGAGTCGAGGCCCCTGGGATACTCAGAGGAGTAGAACCATTTCCAGAAGTGGAAATCTAAATGGGCAAGAGAGAAAAGTTTCAGGGAGCAGCTTTCCCTAGGTCCTGGAATGCTAAAGAATGCTGGGACATAAAGGGAACAGGAATTCTAAGGGGAAGGAAGATGGTTTTTAAGTCTTTGGGGGGGAGATTAGGGTTGTATGGCCAACTCTGTGGGCTGCTACTTACAATAGAGCTCTCTCAAATCCTCACCACCTCCTTCTGGCCATCTTTCATCTTGACTGAGCTCCTTTGCCACTGCAAAGCTGTCTTAGAGGAACATATCCAGTTGGCAACTTTTATTCTGTAAGTGACCTTCCACTAGTGTCACTTCTGGCTACTCTCTGTTCCCAACTGACTTTGCAGTTTGGGCCTTGGCACTGCCATATCTTCTACTGATAATCTATTTTGTGCAGCTGTCTACAGATCCAGTTCATGATTCATTATTTGATCTCGTAGGAAGTAAAATACTCCTAGTCACTAGTTTGTTTCCATTCAGGTGCTAATGGCCCCTTGTATAATGTATCCATTGGGAAAATTTCCAAAGGATCAGGTATCAGAAATTCAACTACCCCAAGCCATTTGGTTCTTGATACCACAAGCTATTCAGTTTAAGAATCTTGGGATATCTTTTACTCGTGTCATGCATAAAGGGAATTTTTAAAGTTCATTTCTAGCTGCAGAAATGACACCTCCACCCCCGGAAAACTATATAGGATTAAAGTCACAATATTCCTGATCTGTAGGCCAATGTGGTAAATACATGAATTTGTCCTGGAGTACACTATTATTTGATTATGTGGCAAGACTTAATGTCTTACTGTTAAAGGAAAGGGGAGGAGTACAAGCTATGACCTTGATATCATTCTTTCATTTGTTCAACAAATGTTTGTTGAATAGCTACAATGTACAGTACTTGTGGTAGATACCAGGGAAACAGAGATAAAAGACACTGTCCTAGCCCATAAGAAATGCATAGGCTTCCCTCAGGGAAGAGAGGGAAATTAATCACTAATTACAAGGTAATGGGGTTATGGCCAGGAGAGCAGTGAACAGGGTGTCAGGAAGGTCACTCACTGCCTCTTCCAGGAAAATCAGTAGCCCTTCATTGTTCTACCCCTTCATTTTTTAAATTTTCTTTTTCTTAATTTTTTTTTTTTTTTTTGAGACAGACTCTTACTCTGTTGCTTCAGGGCAGAATGCCAGTGGCATCAGCCTAGCTCACAGCAACCTCAAATTCCTGGTCTCATGTGATCTTCCCATCTCAACCTCCTGAGTAGCTGGGACTAGGTGCCCAGCCTCTACTTCTATTTTATTTTATGTATGTATTTATTTATTTTTGAGACAGAGTCTAACTTTGTCACCCTTAGTAGAGTGCCATGGCTTCATAGCAACCTCAAACTCTCGGGCTCAAGCAATCCTCTTGCCTCAGCCACTCCAGTAGCTGGGACTACAGGCCCACCACAATGTCCAGCTTTCATTTTTTTTTAATTAAATTTTTATTTTTGAGGCAGAGTCTCAAGCTGCTGCCCTGGGTAGAGTGCTGTGGCATCAGAGCTCACAGCAACCTCAAACTCTTGGGCTTAAGAGATTCTCTTGCCTCTGGCTCCCAAGTAGCTGGGACTACAGGCGCCTGCCATAACACCCAGCTATTTTTTGGTTGCAGTTGTCATTGTTGCTTAACAAGCCAGGGCCGGGTTTGAACCCACCACCCTAGGCGTATGTGGCTGGTGCCCTGTTGACGCTAGGGGTGCCGCCTCACAATGCCCGGCTTTTAGAGATGAAGTCTCATTCTTGCTCAGGCTAGTCTTGAACTCCTGATTTCAAGCAATCCGCCTGTTTCGACCTTCCAGAGTTCTAGGATTATAGGCGTGAGCCTCTGCACCTGGCCTCTACTTCATTTTTATAAGAAAAAATTTTTTTCCATTTATACAAATAACTTAAAACATTTTCCAGATCACCAGGCTTCTGTCTCTAGGTCTCATAACTTAAAACATTTAAAAATTATTTTTGATGGGAATATTTATAAAATGCATTCTTTTTTAGTAGTCAGAAGTTGTATACCAACTTTAGTGATATTAGTAAGTTCTGATAACTCACTACCATTTTGAACTAGTCAAATGTATTTTTTACTTGTCTTTTTTTCCTAAATGGAATATAATGAGTGAAATTCAGTCTTTTCTTGATTGATTCAAGGTATGAAACATAAACACCAGTCTTTGGATTTTGTTGTAGTGCCCACAGACTCCTTTGAAGGTATATATAACATTTGCCCCTAACCCAAATTGCTTTTTACTTTTAATATTATTATTTTGGGGGGATTGGTGTGTTCCCACTTAATGGGTACAATGTAAGGGTATATGGCACACCTCTTGGGTGTGGAACACAACTGTAAGAGGGACTCTATCTAACAAATGTAAACATTGTAACCTAGTTGTTTGTACCCTCACATCAATCTGAAATAAAAATTAAATTAAATTAATTTTTGAGGTAGAGTTATACTCTATCGCCTAGGCTAGAGTACTGTGGCATCATCATAGGTCACTGCAACCTCAAACTCCTGGGCTCAAGAGATCCTGTTGCCTAAGCTTCCCAAGAAGCTGGGACTATAAGCTCAGGATTTAGCCCTTGCTCAGGCTGGTCTTCAACTCCTAGCCTCAAACAATCCTCCTGCCTAAGCCTTCCAAAGTGCTAGGATTACAGACCCCTTATTAATTTTTATAATTTTTCTATCTCTTCTCTCCTTATCAGGAAGACAGCACTGGTCCAAATTACTTTATTTTAAAGTCCTTAATAGCTGTCTTCTTTCTCCTTTCAAACTTGTATTGGTCTGGGAATTTATATACCTAAACACCTTAGAATTTTGTGCAAAGAAAAAGTATGGCTCGGCTCAGCACCTGTGGCTCAAGTGGCTACACCCAAGGTGGCGGGTTCGAATCTAGCCTGGGCCCGCCAAACAACAATGACGGCTGCAACCAAAAAATAGCCAGGCATTGTGGCAGGCGCCTGTGGTCCCAGCTACTTG
>NW_003852413.1:21602184-21609665 GCF_000181295.1 Otolemur garnettii
AAAAAAAAAAAAAAAAGATATCTTGGAAGGGAAGAGAGCCCACCTCCCATACTACTGTCCACTTTTCCATTCTTCCCCTTTCCTCCTGCGGGAAAACTGTGCTGCAGGAAGCCCACTGACAGGGCACCACCGGTGGGAGAAGCAGGGCTGAGGCTGCAGAGCTGCAGTTTTCAAAGGCACAACTAACAGTTCAGCATCCTTCATTTTGGTTTTTCAAAAGCCTTCGAGGTTAGCCCTATAAGTCCACTCAGATTGGGTGTGGGGAGCACTTCACTTCTTCTTCTTCTTTTGCTTTGTGGAATGTAGCAGAGTCACACAAGACAGGCATTCACAGCCCTCTGGAAACCAGTTTGGGTAACAGAACATCACAATGAAACATGCTAGATTACCATAGTCATTCTCTTCTTAGCAGCTACATGATGTTATTTCATAATGTTAGGTGTTGAGTGTGTAACTGGAGGGGGGGCAAGGCACCATTTTAAAGTCTTTTGTAAACTGGGTATTATATAGCAAACTTGTGTGTTCTAACTAGGAGTTATTTACCTTGTAGAATCTTAGTAAAAAAAATGGTGGAGATAAAACATGTCGGCCAATTTCTACCATTGTGTTCTCAGAAGAGACAAATTCTTTATGAGTCTTTTAAAATCTAATGTGACCTATTAAATCTTTGATTTAAAAGGAATGTTTCTTGATTGGGTGGGGTAGCTCATGCTTGTAATCCCAGCACTTGGGAGGTCAGGGCAGGAGGATCACTTGAGTTTAGGAGTTCCAGACTAGATTGAACAAGAGTGAGATCCCATGTCTACTAAAAATAGAAGTATTAGCCGGGCATTGTGGCAGGTGTCTGTAGTCCCAGCTACTTGGGAGGCTGAGGCAGAAGGATCGCTTCAACCTAGGAGTTTGAGGTTGCTATGAGTGAGGCTAACACCATGGCACTCTAGCCTGGGCAACAGAAACTCTGTCTCAAAAAAAAAAAAAAAAACAAACTTCATATCTGTTTATATTGTAAATCAATATATACATATTATATATTTACTGTAAATATTATAAACACTAAGTGTATTTTGTATAATAATTGTATACTACTAGTTCATATACTGTACAAAGTTAATTTAGAATGTGAACATTTTTTGCTATTCATTGTATAAATAATAGTGGTCTCATTTTCTTGCTTGCTATTATTATCTAATTCTAAACTTGAATCAAATATATCCATCTTTTATTTTTATTTTTGAGACAGAGTCTTACTCTGTTGCCCTGGGTAAAGTGCTCTGGCATCATAGCTCACAGCAACATCAAACTCCTAGGCTTGAGCAATCTTCTTGCCTCAGCCTCCGAGTAGCTGGAACTATAGGCGCTTGCCCCAACGCCCAGCTATTTTTTTGTTGCAGTTTGTCTGGGGCCAGCTTTGAACCTGCCACCCTCAGTATATAGGGCTGGTGCCCTACCCACTGAGCCACAGGCGCCGCCCTCCCAGCTTTTTTTTTTGTAGAGATGGGGTCCTACTCTGGCTCAGGCTGGTCTCAAACCTCTGAACTCAGGGCAATCCACCCACTTTGGCCTTCCAGAGTGCTAGGATTACAGGCACGAGCCACCACACCTGGCCTAAAAGACATTATTTTTAGAGGTGAGAGCCTTACTATGTTGCCCAGGCTGGCCTTGAACTCCTGGCCTCAAGCAATCCTCATAACTCAGCCTCCTAAGTAGCTGGGACTGCAGGCATAAGCCACTGTGCTCAGCTCTTCCACTTGTTTTTGAAATAACCCTGAACTCTCATGTTTCCTATAGGTTTCAGATAGACAATAAAATTCCATAAGAGCTGGGTACAGTGGAATGTAATTGTAGTCTCAGCCAGTCAGAAGGCTGAGGCAGGAAGATTGCTTGAAGCCAGGAATTTGAGGCTATCACGTGCCATTTTGGTACTTGTGAATAACCAGTGCACTCCAGCTGAGGCAACAGCAAGATCCCATCTCTAAAAAAAATAATCTATGAGAAATAAGACTGTATTGGTCTCCACCCCCAAGCAATTAGGTCTCTTTTTCTCTTCTGTTATGGGCATCTCTGTTTTTCGTATCTATCTTATTTCTCTGTTTTTCATGTCTGTCTAATTGTCCTTCTTTGGGCTCCTTACCTCTGGTTTCTCTTCCTGTTTGCTCTTCTACTCATATACACTTAAAATTTATTTTTTCTGATTATAAAAGTAGTACATATCCATTTTAGACCATTGGGAAAATATAGAAAACACAAAGAAAAACATACATGTAATGTATGTTTTACGTGTATATCTACACGTAGATATAACTCCTATTTTTTTATACACATAACTCAATACGTGTATAAATAATAATAATATCGTATATGATATACACGTAACTCCTACGTGTATATCTACATGTAGATATAACTCCTATTTTTTTTTTTTTTGAGACAGAGTCTCAAGCTGTCATCCTGGGTAGAGTGCATGGCATCGTAGCTTGCAGCAACCTGCAACTTTTGAGCTCAAGCGATCCTTTTGCCTCAGTTTTCCTATTTTTAGTAGAGACAGGATCTTACTTTTGGTCAGATTAATCTTGAACTCATGAGCTCAAGCAATTCACCCGCCTTGGCCTCCCAGAGTGCTAGGATTATAGGTGTGAGCCACCATGCTTGGCCCAGATATAACTCCTATTTACACTTTATTACACTTGTTTCCAGTCTTCTTTCCATCTATATAGATCAATCAATCTTTCTCTGTTTATATATACATATATATATGTGTGTGTGTGTATTAAACAAAAATGAAATAATGAAATGACACTGAATGTCTTTTTCACTTGAAAAAGTGCCAATTTACTCTTTAATTTTCAGTTTAACTGTCCTAAAACACAAATTTTACCATATACTTCCCAGCTTAAGAACCAACAGCTCGGCTCAGCACCCGTAGCACAGTGGTTACGGCACCAGCCACATATACCAAGGCTGGTGGGTTCAAATCTGGCCCAGGCCAGCTAAATAATGACAACTGCAACCAAAAAATAGGCGGGCATTGTGGTGGGCACCTGTAGTCCCAGCTACTTTGGAGACTGAGGTAAGAGAATCACTTAAGCCCAAGAGTTTGAGGTTGCTGTGAGCTATGACGTAACAGCACTCTACTGAGGGGCAACATAATAAGACTCTGTCTCAAAAAAAAAAAAAAAAGAACCAACAGCTCCAATTCAGTCTGCAGCACACCCCTGAGCACTTCTTAGACATGAGTATGTGGAAAGAGTGTATTGATTTGGAGCTAGGGGACCAGAAGTTGAGTTTGTCTTTCAGCTGTGTGATTTGGACAAGTTACTTAACCTTCCTAAGCCCATTTCCCTATAATGGTATAGGCACAAATCCTCCCTCAAAGGGCCCAGATAATTACTGCATGTGGAAGTGCATGCTGCAGGGTAACATGCTACACAGATGGTAACGATGCCACGTTCCCCCTCCAGTCAAACCGGAAGCCACTTAGGTAGGGACCACTGTGAAGCTTAGTGCTGGACAATTTGGTCTCTATTTTTAATAAATGCTTGCTTAATCCATGAACAAATGTCTTCCAGGGCTTAATTCAGCCCTCATAATTTATATGTACTGCATTGAGATTTTCTAATCATTTTCAGTTGTGATCTTTCCTTTAGGGTGACCAAGTATCCTATTTTTCCTAGGACAGGAAATGTGGGAATTTCAGCGGGGGGGGGGTGTTTTTGTTTTTTTGAGACAGATTCTCACTCTGTTGTCCTAGACTAGAGTTCTGTGGTGTCAGCCTAGTTTGCAGCAACCTCGAACTCCTCCATCCTCCTAACTCAGCCTCCTCAGTAGCTGGAACTACAGGGGCTGGCCACAACACCTGGCTAATTTTCCTATTTTTAGTAGAGATGGGGGTCTTGTTCTTGCTCAGGTTGGTCTCAAACTCCTGAGCTCCTGCCTTGGCCTCCCAGAGTGCTAGGATTACAGGTGTGAGCCACCATGCCCAGCATGCAAATTTCAGTTTTAAAACCAAATCTGAGGGGACTCTTAGAATTTGGAATGTTCAGTGATAACACCAGGATAAGTTGGTCACCCTATCAATAATTCATTAATAGATTTGAGGGTTGGAGGTTGAGAACTGCCTACCTCTGGCTTGCACCACCAGGGTCACTAATATAATAATGCCAGAGTGAGATGTGAGAAGGTCATTTCCGTCTAGGTCTTGTGGAGGTGTTAGACCCTGATGATGGGGCCTGTGGCTCTGCAAGAACTTCAATTTTACCTATTCATGCTCCAGTGATGGCCTTAGGGGATTTAATGAAAACTTAATTAAGTGATGAGTTAGTAAATCAGAATATGACTTTAACACATTTCTGTTACATTTCTATTTTTTTTTTTTTTTTGAGACAGAGCCTCAAGCTATCCCTCTGGGTAGAGTGCCATGGCATCACGCTCACAGCAACCTCCAACTTCTGGGCTCAAGTGAGTCTCCTGCCTCAGCCTCCCAAGTAGCTGGGACCACAGGCGCCCGCCACAACGCCTGGCCATTTTTTGGTTGCAGCCATCATTGTTGTTTGGCGGGCCCGGGCTGGAGATTCGAACCCGCCACCTTAGGTGTATGTGGCTGGCGCCTTAGCTGCTTGAGCCACAGGTGCCGAGCCTCTGTTACATTTCTAGGACAGGCTTTCCTGCTTTAGATACCTGAGAGAGAATTGAAACAGAGCAAGTGTTGGAGGTGGGCATTACTGGAGAGTGTATCTTATGTTGGATTTTAACTAACTGTAGGGAGATTTAGAATGTTTGTGACTGGTGGAGACCAGAGATAAGGGCTGATCTACCAACTCTGTCCAGTGTCTCTGCTCACCATGTGGTCTCCACCCGCCTCTATGCTTGCAGCCCCAAAGCCTCATCTTAATATACTTTCTGAAGTTACAGTCCCTAAGTTTCAGATGTGTTTACCCAGCTCTATTTTTGGTTATGTGCTTCCTGCTATAGATCTCCCTCTCATACATGTTGGAGGGCCTCTGGGGTCACACCACACTGGAGTGTTCTGGGAATATTACCTTTAAATGGCTAATTCTCTCCCAGTCATTTAGTCACAAAGAAGTTCCTGTTCCAGGCTTGAGCATCCTGCCTTCTCTCCAACCTTTCCGTGGCAGCCTTTGTCTCAGTGGGGACAGTTTCTGCTGTGGCTTGCAACCTCTCACACTGCAGGGACTTTTCACTACCAGCACCACCTGCTGCCCTGATTCCAGAGGCCTCTGAGCTGCCCTCTAGTTGACCCACTTTGGGGTTTGCTGCTGGCCAAGAACAAGGAGCATCTGCCTTGGTGTGGGGTGATGGGTGATCTGGAAATAGCCTTGAGGGAGGGACCTTGTTCTGAAGTTGGCACTGAAGTCTTTGTCTGTACTTTGTCTGTGCTCAGCATTTGACAAAAGGCAGCATCTTTGCGGATCAGTTTCTCCCTCTCAGGGTATTTATTTGTTCCTCTGGGTTGGTGGCAGAATTACTATCCACACATAATTTTTACTCTGGACTACCTAGGGCAGTGGTTCTCAACCTTCCTAATGCCGTGAACCTTTAATACAGACCCACAGGTTGAGAACTGCTGACCTAGAGGTTTCTTCTTGCCTGGGCCTCCATATGCTATTTAACTGGATCTTGCAAAGGAGGGACCAGGGATTGCTTCTGGCCTGGAGGTGAGCCACCTAGCCATTCACATAAACCAGCCTCACTACATTTGCCCACTCATGATACCTACTCAATACCATGAACTCATACAGATGCCCCAAGTAATGGAAGGTAGGTCAGCAGGGGCAGGGCAGTAAAAGGAGGACCGAGGTAGGTACCTGGTGGTGCAGATGTCGGACAGGAAGCTGAGAAGGGATCAGGAGCACATTGGTTTTCTCTGAAATCATTTTCCTCTCTACTGGGAGAATAGGCAGCTTGTTAGCAGTGACCAGGCTGGCTCTCCCTGAGTCAGCCCCCTATGTACCCTGGGAATTGACAGTAGCAGGCTGATTGCTTTGATTGTGATGGTGACAGGCTTGTGGCCTCCCTGCCAGACTAGGGTCTGGCTTCTGACTGCCTGTTCTTGTAGTCCTCACTGTTCACAGGGGTCTGGCCTGTATACTGTTCAGTCTATTTACATGCAGAATTTTAGTAAAGATAGATTTATGGGAGGAAGAGTATATTCTCTGGCCAATAGTGAGCAACTATGATCATCCCCTGGTACCCATGCAGGATTGGTTCCAGGACCCCTATGGATACTGAAATCTGAAGATACTTAAGTCCTTTATATAAAATGGCGTGGTATTTTCATATTACTTAAGCATCTCCCCATATAATACTTTAAATCATAGCCAGATTACTTATAATACCTAATATAAGGTAAATGCTATGAAAATAGTTGTTATACCGGTTTTGGATATTTTTTTAATGTGTGGTTTTTTATATTGTATTATGTTTTTTGTGACTCAAGGTCTCACTTTGTCACCCAAGCTGGTATGCAGTGGCATGATCACAGCTCACTGTAGCCTTTAACTCACAGGTTCAAGAGTAACTGTGGTTATAGCTGCATATCAACACATCCAGTTCATTTTTTAATTTATGTTGTAGAGGCTGGTCTCAAACTACTTGCCTCAAGCAATCCTCCTGCTTTGACCTCCCAAAACGCTGGGATTACAGGTGTGAGCTTGTATGGCTGTTTTTCATTGTTTTTCTCCTGATTTGATCAGATTTTTGATCTTTTTGATCGTGGTTGGTTGAATCTGCAGGTGCAGTCACCACAGATGTAGAGGGCCAACCGTATGTTTTCTAATGTAAAAAGAGGAAGAAAAAAATCTCGATTTGCCTAAAGTTCCACTGTTGATTGGAAAGGGTAGCAGAAACTTTCACCTTTATGTTGATCTCTACTAGCTCCAATCCTTCTGATCCCACTGGGCTTGACTGTCTGGCTTTAGCCCTGGACATCCTGAAGGCAGGTACAGGTTGCCAATTACCCTTATCTGTGTGAGGGGGGAACTTTGCAGGTGTACTTGAAGCCAGTTGAGGATGACAACCCCACCCCCATTCCTGCCTTCTCTGCACAAGTATTCAAGGTCTCCACAGCCATAGGCTCATCCAGAGTGCTCCAAAAGACTTCAGAAATGAAACAGTTTTATACCGGCCTGGGAGATTAACACAAAAGGCAGGACTATGCAATGGTTAGAAGTACAGATGCCAACTCTGCCATTTATTAGCTGGGTACTTGGTATGTTAGCCATTCTTGGCCTATTTCCTCTTTTATAAAATGAGATTAATGATATCACCACTTCATAGTCATTATGATGATTAAATAAAATAATATACTTATTGACTGGGCATCATGGCTCACATCTGTAATCCCAGCATCTTTAGAGGCCAAGAGGGGACTGAATCCAGGAATTTGAGAACAGCTTGGGTAACATTAGTAAGATACCCCTATCTTGGCTCGGCGCCTGTGGCTCAAGCGGCTAAGGCACCAGCCA